>NW_027526445.1:20908023-21369776 GCF_048455015.1 Haemaphysalis longicornis
AATATTCATAATGAAATGGAACGTTGCGTGGTGAATTCTCCCTTACCCCGGCAAGTTGTGCTGTCGTTGTGATATAGATTGGTTTTGGTGAGTTTGCAACGCGGAGAAATACGTCACAAAATTAATTGAGCGTTGCGTGGTAGCTATGTTTGACAAGGTAAATGGCAGCTTCGCCTTACTGCATGCATGTTTGCACGTGAGGTTAAATATAGAAATGGTGGGATAAAGAATTTGTTGACGGCTGTTACCATTACAGCTGATTCCAGATTGTTTTCACAAAGTTGCTGCAATACAGTCAAACCCGTTTATAGTGAATTGCAATATGCACCGCGATTAGTTCGATATATCCAATAGTTCGGTATAGCCAAACCCGCATATAATGAACCCATTGTTTCGAGTTCGCAATCCGCGGGAGCCACCCCCCTCCCAACTCCGCCATCCCCGCATGCAGAAACGAACACAGTAAATTATCCATTACCATACACAAAATAATCCATTTATGGCAAATAATAAAGCTACTTTCCGCCTTAACTGCCTACTTTGCAAAAAAGCGGTGATTTTTGTTTTCACTTTTGTTTTTTGCGGCTTCAACTAGCATAGCATTCTCTATACGAAACATTGCTTGTACCAGTTCGAGTCCGCGTCCTCCAAAATCTAAAAAATCATTGGCGGAGCACTTCGACTGACGAAAGCGCTTCATTGTAAGCGTCGGACGGCTTTCACTCGCGACATCAACGGGAACGCTGGCGAGCTCTTCCCACAGTTCACCGAGGCTACTGTCTTGGTCCGGACTCGCGGAATTGGCGGGTTCCATCGTGAGTCCCGCGCGTCGGAAACAGTTACGGAAAGTGTCGGGCATGACGTCACTCCGTGCGAGGCGCAATGTCTCATTCGGGGCTCTTGCTCCGTGGTCGTGGCCAATCCACATCTCAATCGCCGCTTCGAGGCCATGTATTTCGGCAGCCATTCTAGGCGCGCCGATTTCGATATATCGGATGTGAACTTCTTTATAAGGAATATTTCCCCCATGTATTTCTGTAACTGAAATATTTTTCTTCGATATATAGCATAATTCGCTCTATCCGGGTTCGTTATAGCCAGGTTTGACTGTAGTAGCTAAAACGAGAAATTCAATCTTTGTGTTATTTTTGCATATTCCTTGCTCTGTAAAACACGCATTCAATCAGCGGATTGCTTTTGTGTATTTTGGTGGTGGAAACGCCTTCGACGCATATGCGGAGCATATTTGCAGTATAGTATTTTTATTGTGGATACAGGTTGCAATGTAAATTAAAAACAAGCAAAAAATATTCCTCACTATAAAAAGTGATAAAAGGTAGTTTCATGAATGGCGAAATAATGTCGCTTTCCTGTGGAGACATCTCGAAGGTTTTTCACATAATTATTGACTACAACATTGACTAAAAACTAAAAGTAGCGTTATGCCCAAAGGTACCTCTGCTTCGGCAAAAAAATAATTTTGCGGTTGTCTTAAGAGCGTTACCGATTTCTGAATATTGCACAGTAGCATTAAAAGGCAAATACTAGATTTCCTTTGAGTTCAATTTTGGAATAGCGTATTTGTCGAAAATTTATCTAAAAATTGTTTTGGATAAATTTACCACTATTGATAACATAGAGATAGAATAATTCATTGATTGCAGTGTTTGAACCGACGACGCAATGCAGGCGATGACGCGCGCCGTAGTAGAGGGCTCCGGATTAATTTTGAGAGCCTGGGGATCATTAACGTGTGCCGAAATCTCGTATACACTGGCGATTTTGCTTCGCGCCTCCGTAAGTAAAGTGGCAGCCGCCTCCGGGAATTCAATTCTCGTCCTCGTGACCAGCAGCAGAACGCCTTAGTCACTGAGCAATCGCGACGAGTAAAGATAGAAGGCCGCCTTTTTATATTTTGAGATAGCGTTTGTATTGTTATAGACACAAATTTTCGTCTCACAAACATTGGTAGCGAGTAATTCAGGCAGTGTTAATAACGTTTATGAGAGAAGTCACTGCATAAGCGTCTAACGTCCTGTCAATAAACTTAGGTTACAATGCCGTAGGAGAACTCGCACCACACTGGTACCCTGCATTATTCCCATAAACAGAGAACAAACGCGGTAGTGGTAATGTAATAATTATGAGACTAAATCACGACACAATAAAAACGCCCGAGCACCCGGAACATGGTACATGCGAAACGAGCTGTGCCAGGTACAATGCGTTTATGAACATAACACGCTTGGGATATAAGCAGTTTTTATGCGAGAGCACTATGGCTCCCACTGGCGAAAAACCGGGCATTGTGAGCAGCGGATGGGCTGATATTCTACGTGGCTTCATATAAAAAAATAGAAAAAGGAAGACAGCAGCAAGTATTCAGCTCATATACATGAGGGCTCCGAAATGTGTGCTAACCGCCCATTTACCCCTCGTCCGCATGACACATGTCTTTTAAGATGCACTTAAGTCTGGTTTCGTGCTTTATATACGAAGTCAATACTGCACGCCCAGCTGGAACTTTGTCGCTACAGCGTATGCTAATCAGGAAGGGTTATAAAACCCGGAAATATTACATATAGATATTTTCTCTATACATGGCTCCAAATGGTATCCAGATTGCTTAGATTCCTGTTCAATGAGTTTGGAAGACTTACCATGGCTTTGCATGTACGCCTAAGCTGCTTAGTTAAGGTGCATGCGATGGAACAATGGCGAAGCGTCGATACTTTAGAGGGGCACAAGATATGCACTTTTCTGTCCTTATTCCGATACTGTGATGCTATAACAAAGTATCGTTCTTGCCAGCCAATAGTTCGGAATGATCATTCGACTGCACAAATGCCCTTTGAAGGGGATTTTTACAATATCTTGGCAGAAGCTGACTTGCGATTCTACAGCTCCATTTGCATGCGATAACACCTTCCGCAACAATAATCCTCAAATACCGCTCGTTGTAATGTTGGCGAAATTTAAGGCTCCACTAGCACTCACAGCAGAATAACCTGTTCTCATTGCTGTATTGTTGTGTAGTTTTAATCACGGGAGCGCAATAATCTTCACGGGAAAGTTTTTTGCATGCATAGGTGCCCGGCTGTTTTTCTGCAGTTACACGTTAATTGCACCTGTAAGCGAGAACAAGTGTTAGTGTGGCGGGTGCAGGGAAGATAGCTGAAGGTGAAAAGGCATAAAAATTGATGAAAAAAATTTGTTCCCAAAAATACAACAAAGGGAATAGTAATTCGTTGTCCCAAATTGAACATTCGTGCTGCGTCTATTTCTAGTCTCTTGTGCAGCCATGCTTTCGAGTGTTTCAAACATAGGGATATTCTTTATTCCGCCAATATCAGTATCTAGCACAAGTTCCGTCCGCAATTTTTGCGCGTAATGCCACATGACCGGGATTGCGAAATTGACCTCGTATCAGTATGTATCTATGTATGCATGTATGTATGTATGTATGTATGTATGTATGTATGTATGTATGTATGTATGTATGTATGTATGTATGTATGTATGTATGTATGTATGTATGTATGTATGTATGTATGTATGTATGTATGTATGTATGTATGTATGTATGTATGTATGTATGTTTGTATGTATGTGTATTTATGAATGTATGTACGTATGTATTTAAGTACGTATGCATACACGTATACACGTGCGCATGTATCTACGTCCCGTTCGAGACCTGGCGTTTCGCCATAGTCCGGCCGTTAATGCACCCGCACCCGAAATTTTATCATAAGCCTGGTAAATTAAGTGTCCACGTGGCTGTTGTTTGAAGCGCGTATGCGCCTCAGCAAAGCAGATTCAGCTATTAATCATTCCATACAGGGAAGCGAGAAAGGCAGTTAGCACAAAATTACCTCCGTCTCCCCGCTAGGGAACCCTGGTGTGATGCGAAGCATCTCGGTGTTCAATTGGCGTTTCCATTGGGTTGATTCTCTAAATCGCGTGAAACGTGTTGTGAACGCGTAGGATGCCTTTCCATCACATGCGGGTGTTCTCATACGCGGAACGATGGGGGTAATTTTAGATTTTCATGTCGCTTCATCACCTCTTCATCGGAAGAATCAAGTCAAGCACGAAGAAGTAGTCAAGCGAGGTCACGTCAAATGCGAGAGCGAGCGCTTGACTGAACCGTTGCGGCGCGATACCCGCTTTATATTCACAGCGCTTGAAGGAGAGTAGACAGCGGAGGAGAGTCGCGCAAGCGCGCACATGCGCGCCGGAGCAGCTGTTAACGCAGCGTTAACGCAGCGAAGCGCGCGCCATCCAAGCACACCAGTTGTCGTTATGATAATAAGCCGGAATGAGAGTGCGGCGCACAGCTGTGGGAGAACCGAACGGAGAAGAGATGCGGACGGACGCCGCGACGCCGACGACGAAGGAGGGACATGCATCCGAGCAAGAGATGCGTCGCATCTCATAAAGAAATTTTGAAGAGGTTCAGGAAAACCTGCACCCCTCTCATTGTCATAGTCGCCGATCGTGTCGCCTACCTACAAACGGGGACGGTAGAATATTGAAAAAGACTAACATCACACGCTACTCCAAAGATTTGCGGGAATTATGTATTTTAGCTTTACAAATTTACCTTTTTTCTCTCTTCGGTCGTACATCCAGGACACTTCAGAAAAAACACAGTAGTAAGCGGTTTAAGGAACGATAACGTGGCTAGAGAATAAACTTTTTTCCGGCTTTGCGGGATTTTTCTTTTCTAGGTGCGTGCCCGTGCAATATGAGAAGTCACTTTGCATGGTCATTGCATCCTCAATATTGACCTAGAAGTAGTAAGCGCCAAGAAGATCGTTGCGATGCTTTAGCAGGGACGGTATCAGCACTATCGAGTCAAAGAAGCGTCGTTAACGCGAAATCTAGGTACAATCCAGCATTTTCTCGCCGACCGGCGCATTGGGGAGACCTGAGGGAATTGCCTTATGTAAGTTAGGTATGACGCGCAGCTCTTGGCAGATAAGTACAGTAAAAGATGTTTTTTTATATTTTAGCTTCGTACGACGAGTAACGGGTACTGGTTTTTACAATTCCTTGTCCATTTCACAAAAAGGCCGCCTATTAGTACATCAAATTTTTCTAGATACTGCAGCATCTGTCAGGGAATACATCGCATTCCACATGCCGGCTGCTACGATGTTTCATTGCACAATCCGCAAATGTACGAAGCACTAAAACTTCGTCTATAGCGTACCGTACTCGAGAAATGACATGGAAAAGCGTGAATAGTTTAAGGTACAAAGTGAGCGTGCCTAAGTATAGGTGGCTAATTTAAATTTTGCTTTCGGTTACTGAGCTTTTGGTTACTGAGATTTCCTAAATGTCCAGCCACGGCGACGACTTTGGCGTGCACTTAGCCGACTACGCTTCTTTTTCTTATCCTAAAACATTTTGTGATGATTATCATCAACCCTGCACTCAACCTACAAACACCTGGGATTTATGGTTACACGTATGAAATGGGATTTGTGGTCGATCTTCAACCAAAAAAATGTGTTTTTTAGTGGCTGACTCTCCGTGTGTGGGAAACGTTAGCATAGTGTGACCCCATACCAAAAATGTTCGGTAATTTGCTTATTTGGTGACATATTGGCTTTACCGGGCGTGCAAATGGGTTTCACCAGACATTCCATTTCTTTTAAGTAGTAAATTACTCCACAATTGGTACTTTTATACAGGTCACACGAAAAGGAGGCGCAGTCTTGCAACACAAAAACTGCTAGCAGTACCGCCAGACTTTTTATTTTCTTCCTTCATCAAAACATGAAATTGTTGGTTTCTAAGCTTGGTTTCATGCGATAAATGCAATCACCTAGTCCTCTAAGCTAACATAGCAGTGTTTTATCGGAAGGGACGGAGAACTGAAACAACCGCGCTTAACAACTACATAAATATTTAGTCCATAGTAGTTAGGGTACCCCAACCACAGGAGCTCGGAACATTAGCAACCACAAACTCGTGAATATACAACAGCCCGCAATAAGGTTACCAGAGCTGCACAAATATTTGGAATGTCTGCAGTTGCCTTGTCCGTAAAATTTGCGCTCCTTTTATGTACTTTATATAACTGGACGGGAATGCGTTACGCAGAGAGCGTCTCCCTACGACTACGACCACCTGACTATTTATTCCACCATCTGCTCTTCGTACAAATCTTCCCGGTACGAAGTTACTCCAACCAATCCATGATTATCCCAACCACACATTGCTGAAGAAAGAATACACAAAATAGCGGAGCAAGAGGGAACATATTCTTCAAAAAACACTATATAGCAGAGTTTTGCTGCTTCTACCAACAGTTACGAAACGAAGACGAAAACATAGGTGCTCTAAGGCCACTAATCAACGAAGCTAAAATAAATGCGCGATCGTAAACTAGCACGGCAAGTAAATATTTTCAAAGCGAACTATATTGCGACCAAAGAGGTCACTTCAATGAAGGCGAAGGAGAAGCCCTACAGCCGCAACATGCTCTGAACAATTCAAGGCTTAAAGCCACCGTCGACAATCACCGTGCCCGTAACCACCCATCGCAACGAGAGCATCCTTAGAAGGGGAAATTAAAACAAATTACTTTAAGGAAAAACAGATTCGCGCCGCTTGCACCAGTGGTGCAAGGCTTGAGAAACAGCAGATCAGGCCTTCCCCTCTCGCTTGGTCGGAGACACGGCCGTTGCACCTCACAGGTATTCTCGGAGATGCCGCTGACAGTTATCTATTGTTGGCAGTCCCGAAACGTTTTGTCCGCAATCCCTAAAGGCACCATGAAAGGAAAACACAAGATCAGTTTATTCGAAAGATAGCCTCGTAAGACTCATACTTTCACCAGCTTTAACGTGAAATTCGCTCAAATCAGCTATATAATTAGGCAAAAAGGGAATGGGAATGCGACCCACAGGCTCCTTTCCCGCAACAGAACCTATGATGGCATATGCCCAGCTGAGCGATTGACTGAGGGTGCCAAAGGCGAACGTAAATACCACAGGGCTTATAAGCTTCCCGAACGAGGTTTTTGCGCTTAAATCTAGGGACCATTCTTTTTATGACAGTAAGAATTGTGGTGGGAACAATTAAACTTAGGATGACGTAAGCACCGAATTAGTGCGGCACTTTGTGGGCTGACACTGGCCAACACAACACTGGCCAATTTAAATAAGAGGCATGGTAACTTACATGACTAGGTTTATCGAGTCGGTGTTAACGTTTTAGAAAACGATTAGTATGAACATTAATAAAAAGTCGTCACGTATTTGCGGCAGGTTCGGCCAGATGCGAAGTTGTTGACTGACACTTCAGTGGTTTTGCCACGCCATCTATGAAAGGTAGCGATGAACAAGATAACCGAACGCCTTTCTGTGAGGTGGCACCAGCCCCATGCTCAGCAGGCTATGTTTATTTTTAACGCGTTGCTCTGGATATGGCATTATCGACGTCATGAAAACAGACGATTTAGCGGGAGAATTGAAATGTTGCATTAAATGCTTAATTTCTCAGTGTATAAAGCCTCGTTTGCTGCCGTAAAAGCACTTTGGGCACTGTAAAACACTAAATCTTTTAAATAAACCAAATTTGCATATTCTGCATGGCCACTTTGCCATCTATCTCAAAATGAACCATGTTCTCAGGAGCTAAAACCGGCAATGACCGGCTTTCCTAACTAGATGTCTGTAGCGCTAAATTGGAACATGTGCTTCCCAATTCAGGGCCCAAAGCACGTGAACTGACGAGAACCAAAGCACGAGAGACATCACGACAAGAAAAATAGGGAAGGTTTTCTCGAATGTTGAGCAGGAGGAAACCGGTATCTCATAACGAGGCGCATGCTTGCGTGCGCTAGGTATTGCTTCGTAGTATTTTTGCTGTCTCTCAACTTGTAACAAGCCCAATCTTATGCCTGGCCAACGCCAGGCGTTCCACAAGAGGTATACTTCAACGCGCGCTTGGTTGAGCTGAGTTTTCTGGTGACGCTCCACGGCGGAACTAAAATCTTAAGCAACTGTGCTGTTAAAATTAGAGTGTCGTGTAGATTTCAGGCTGATTTAAATTTTAACTCTGGATTAGTTATACCCAGTGATGCATGGTAATGCTGAAGAAACACAAGAACTATGAAGCAAGCTTACTCAGTTACCATTATAAATGTGGTCTTTGCATAATCCAGAGATGTCTCTCTTCTTGAAGTGACCCTTTACATACCCCCCAATATTCGATGTATTACCATTGATACAAATCTCAAGTCTTCCTTTCCTTCAGGCAGCTATATTTAAAATTTTGGCGTTGTAACAGCGCTTTTTATTTTTTGCTTATTTTCGACGGCGTTTTTTGCCGTTGCAATACACACAGAAGCAAACCACTAATTTACCAAATGGACAAGGGGTCATCACCAGCAATGCTGCAGACCATATAATGGAATCCTGAAAGAGGTTCTAAGTGCGTTTCTTTATTTTATTCTCGACATGCTGCCAACCCCTTTTTGGTACAGCCGCTAGGTGACGCCGATTAGGGGTTTTTCTGTAACACGGAGTAAATGGTGTGTGTAATAATACCTTATTTTCCCTCTGGCTTCGATTTATATACGTTCATATGAGTATGTATGTAAGATGACTGAAGAAAGATAGCATTGCTCTTACGTCCACCCGAAAAAATCATGCCCGCGTTTGTACCCATTGCTATAGGTGTTATCTAGTTCAAATCTAATCATGGGCGGCATAAGAGGAATGCCCGCTCTAAAATTTTAGTAGAAGATAATCAAAAACGCCGCTTCAAAATTTAGTATAAGATAATGGTAATATAGACGTGTGTTCTGCTTTTTTAGAAATATTAATTTCAAATTACCCCACAAAAAAATTACGGGTGTACTTCATATTGGCACGCAACAAGCTCCGGCAATCGCATTTCACGATTACCTTTTTGCGCTTTTCCAAAATGCTCTTGAATGTGATCGCGCTTTTTGTGCTTGCGACCTTTCATATAGAACAATAACTGCTGCCACGGAGACAGTATGAGCTGATTCGTTGAACATCGGATATAAAGACGCGGCCCAACTTGTTTTTATTCGTTGGTGTGTACTGGTACCAAAACCTTGACGCAAGGAATGCGTGTTTCTATGTTTGTAATGATTGACCTCTAGAACATTTCTACTGGCAGAGGTTTGCGAAATAAAAAGTGTGTATTGGCGTTGTCACAACATACATGTATTTAGTTTTCTTGGGCCGCAATTGTTTTTTTTTTCGCAAACGTTTGCAAAGGGCTTGGCAATGTTCTTTCGTTATTTCATGTTTGCGATGGTAGAAATTACCGCGAGAATATTGTCCACAGGGATACCAGTTTTTACTCGTATTATAAGTTCACCAAATAAAACCAACTGCAGTAACAATGAGTGATAAATGTTTAACCGTGGCACTGGTAATGTATACAGACCGGTGGGTCTCTTTTCATTCTGAAGGATCAACATTTACTAAACCTTTTCCAGTTCGTTGTATTTTAAAATGCGACGACGTAAACGGAATCCGCTTCGCGCAAGATAAAAAACCTTCTGAACCTAATGCAATGTTTCTGCAAAGCAAAGAGGTGGCCTGAGTTTCGGAAGCAAATGTTTGAATAAAATCTGTAAACTATATTGGGGCGCCCAATTCTAAATGAGACAATCCTGAAATAGAATTTTGCTTTTGTGCAGCCTTGCTTCACGAATGTACGCACAGCTTGCTAGGAGGGGAGGCAGCGTAGCGCATGGTGCTCGTGTTAACCGAAGCATCTTCATTTTTTGTTGCCTTCATTGCCCACGGATTACCAACGCGTGAAATGCTTAACATATTGTCACGAAGGCAAGGACGATGCAGTTGTCTTGAATGAGAAACACGTTTATTGGAGCGAACTTGTGCTCCCCTAACAACTCAAAAGAATACAGAGGCGGCGAAGCAGCGGTCAACAAAGTCACTTGCACAGGCGAGTGTCGTCGAATCGGATGCTCCGGCGTCCGCACTGCAGGCTTTTTATCTTTCGGAGCGCGTGGTTCTCGAAACGTCGATTCACATCGAGAACATAGTAGATCCAAGAAGATTATTCTGGGCTGTTCACGTTAGATCGGAATGCTCTCCCTATCACGACAGATAACACATGCGGCACAGAAAGAAAGAATGGAACACGCGCTTCCCTTGGCGCAGAGATAACACAGACCGGCGCAGCCGGGCGGTAAAACCAAAACAGAAATAAACAAAGCCAATGTATGGTTCGCGGCATTACCCCCCCTCTAAGAGTGCATCGACCCGATGCTAACATAAGCGACAGTCTGAAAATAAAAATAGAGTTCGTTATCGTCCGTAGAAAGGTTTTAAGCGAACCACGTGGACGACTTCGGGCCGCGTGCGCCGTCGTGATGTTCCGGAATCACCATCGGGGATCACCTCGTAGGTAAGTTGGCCGACACGTCGTAGAATTTGGTAGGGTCCGAAATACCGTCGCAGGAGCTTCTCACTGAGTCCGCGTCGTCGGATGGGAGTCCAAACCCACATACGATCCCCTGGTTGGTACTCGGCGTCTCGGCGTCGGAGGTTGTAGCAGCCCGCATCCACCAGCTGGTGGTCCGTTATACGAACTCGAGCGAGCTGGCGGGCCTCCTTCGCACGTTGAAGATATCCGTGGACGTCGGCGTTGAGGTCGTCGTCTTCTACGTGCGGAAGCATGGCGTCGAGCATCGTAGTCGGCCTTCTACCGTAGACAAGCTCGAACGGCGTCAGCTGCGTCGTCTTCTGGATAGCCGTGTTGTACGCAAACGTGACATACGGGAGCACTTCGTCCCAAGTCTTATGTTCAACGTCAACGTACATTGACAGCATATCTGCGATTGTCTTGTTCAGACGTTCTGTTAGTCCGTTCGTTTGGGGGTGGTACGCCGTCGTTCTTCGGTGATCCGTGTTGCTGTAGCGTAATACTCCTTGCATCAGCTCCGCCGTAAATGCCGTTCCGCGGTCGGTGATTAGGACTTCCGGGGCTCCATGTCGCAGCACAACTTGGCTTATAAAGAACTGCCACTTCTTGTGCAGTCCCCCTCGGAAGAGCGGCGGTCTCTGCGTAGCGCGTCATGTAGTCTGTCGCTACGACAATCCACTTGTTCTGTGATCGTGACGTAGGGAACGGGCCTAAAAGGTCCATTCCAATCTGTTGAAATGGTCTCGATGGGACGGCGATCGGTTGCAGAAGTCCGGCGGGTCTTCTCGTCAGCGTTTTTCGTCGCTGGCAGTCACGGCAGCTCCAGACGTAGTGGGTGACGTCAGAGGTAAGGAAGGGCCAGTAGTACATCGCCTTGATTTTTCCAATAGTGCGGGCTGTGCCGAGATGTCCGGAAGACGGGTCGTCGTGGCACGCTTCCAAAAGTTCGTCACGAAGGTCCGCGGGGATGACGAGACGGTAATTCGCTCTTGTTCCGGGGCTGAAATTCTTCTTCACGAGGACGGAGTTTTTCAGGCTGAATGCTGGTAAGCTGCGTTTGAAGGTCCTAGGAACGGCAACGTTGCATCCCTCGAGGTACTCGATTATGACGCGTAAGTCGGGGTAGGCACGCTGCTCGGCGGCTAGGTCGCTCTCCGTCACGATCCCGAAGAACGCGCTGTCTTCATCAGCGTCTTGTGGTGGTGGGTCGACGGGGGCGCGGGACAGGCAGTCGGCGTCGGAGTGTTTCCTGCCGGATTTATAAACGACTGTAACGTCGAACTCCTGCAGGCGCAAGATCCACCGCCCAAGACGGCCAGAGGGGTCCTTCAAATTGGCGAGCCAACACAGCGCATGGTGGTCTGTTACAACCTTGAATGGCCTTCCATACACGTATGGGCGAAATTTTGAAATCGCCCATATAATAGCCAGGCACTCTTTCTCAGAGGCAGAATAGTTTTTCTCCTCCTTCGACAGACCACGGCTGGCATAGGCGATTACCCTTTCGCAGCCGCTTTGCTTTTGGACAAGGACGGCACCCAAGCCTATATCACTGGCGTCCGTGTGCATTTCCGTTTCGGCATTTTCGTCGAAATGAGCGAGCACAGGCGGGCTTTGCAGGCGTTTTTGCAGCTCGCAGAATGCTTTTTCTTGGTAGTTTTCCCAGCTGAAAGTGGTGCTATCTTTCGTCAAGCGCGTGAGTGGCTCTGCAATGCGTGCGAAGTTTGCGACGAAGCGCCGGTAGTATGCGCACAGCCCGAGAAATCTTCGCACGCCCTTCTTGTCTTTCGGCCTTGGGAAGTTCACAATGGCTGAAGTTTTTGCCGGGTCAGGTAGGACTCCCGCGGCGTTGACGACGTGGCCCAAGAACTTGAGTTCTCCGTATGCGAAACGGCACTGTTCAGGCTTCAGCGTCAACCCCGACGTACGAATGGCCTCGAGTACAGACTCCAACCTTGCAAGGTGTTCGTCGAAAGTCCGGGCGAATACCACTACGTCGTCGAGGTATACGAGGCAGGTGTGCCACTTAAGGCCAGCTAGCACAGTGTCGATGACTCTTTGAAACGTCGCTGGTGCTGTGCACAGCCCAAACGGCATCACCTTGAACTCGTATAGGCCGTCTGGGGTTATAAATGCAGTTTTCTCTCGGTCTCTCTCGTCCACTTCAATTTGCCAGTAGCCGGTCTTCAGGTCCATCGATGAGAAGTACTTCGCGTGGCAGAGGTGGTCGAGGGCGTCGTCGATTCGGGGGAGGGGGCACACGTCCTTTTTCGTGATTTTGTTCAGTCGCCGGTAGTCAACACAAAACCTTAATGTGCCGTCTTTTTTCTTTACGAGTACGACGGGCGCAGCCCAGGGGCTTTTCGATGGCTCTATAATATCGTCGCTGAGCATGTCGTCGACTTGAGTCCAGATGGCTTCCCGTTCGTGTGAAGAGACGCGGTACGGCGACTGTCGGGTAGGTCGGGCTCCATCTTCGGTTATTATTCGGTGCTTCGCTAGAGGGGTCTGACGCAGTTTGGCGCTCGACGAAAAACATTCGCTATAGCGACGCAGCAAAGCCAATAACTTGTTCCGTTGTTCTTGCGGTAGCGCCGGATTCACGTCGAAGGGCTGGGGGAGCTTGAAGGTTTCTACGGGTGTGCGTTCAAAGTCGGCGACCGCGATCACGTCACTTGCTTCTTGCGCTTCTTCGAGGAATGCAATTGTCGCGCCCTTGTTTAAATGCTGGTACTCCTCGGTGAAATTAGTAACCAAAATGTGGGATTGGTTTTCCTTGAAGCGCGCAATGCCTCTTGCGACCGACACACCACGGTCGAGAAGCACCCTTTGATCAGTGTCTACGATAGTGTCGACGTCAGGAGCAGCATCTTCACAGTAGAATGCGACCATCAGCTTGCGCGAGGTGGCAGGGTGACATGATCATCGGCAATCCTTACAGCAGCACGTCGTTCGGGGTTCGGTTCCGGCGTCATGGAGTGACTGGGGGAAAAAGTTATTGACTTGGTCTGCAGATCGATTATTGCACCGTTGTCCATCAAAAAGTCCATTCCAAGAATTACGTCGCGGGAGCAGTTAGGCAGAATGACGAACGCCGCAGGGTACGTTGTGCCGTCTATGGTGACGCGCGATGTGCACGTTCCACTTGGCGTCACGAGGTGGCCTCCTGCTGTGCGTATGTGCGGACTGTCCCATCTGGTGATAACTTTCTCCAGTTTAGACGCAAATGGTCCGCTCATTACCGAATAGTCAGCTCCCGTTTCTACGAGGGCGACTGCGTCAAAGCCGTCGATGGACACCTTGACGTCAGATGCAGTCTTGCTCGAGTTCCGGGTTCGTCGGGGCGTCGTATCTCTGCTTGTACGTGTTGACGGTCGGGCACTGCGCATCGTAGTTGTCGTCGTCTTCTCAAAGGACGTCTCGGTCAGGTCGGGTACGCGTCGCGGCGTATAGCTGTCGTCGTGTTCGGGAGTCTCGTCAGGGTTAGGTCGGGTCGTCTTGATGCGGGCAACTCGTGAATCGCTGTCTTCGGCGCGTCCTTGCGTCGTTGGAGGGTTTCCGGTTTTTCGCCGTAGAGCAACTTCACCTCCAGAAGTTGCTGCTTTTAGTTTCCCCTGCGTGGGCTGGGGGACCTTCCACGGGCGAAGTCAGCGTTGCTACGGCGGTTCGGCGATTGGTATGGGTAGGGCGACGGCGAACGGTTGAAACGCGCTGGGGCACGGCTGGTTTCAGATAGACACTCGTCGATCTCACGTGGTCGTTGGCCAGGGAGAGGGCGAGGTGCATCGACGGAGAAACCACGCAGTCCGAGTCTCTTGTATGGGCAGCGACGGTAGATGTGGTCGGCCTCTCCGCAGTGGTAGCAGAGAATACGGTTATCGGGAGTTCGCCATACGTCCGTCTTCCTCGGCGTCTGGTTTAGGGCTACCAGGGGTCGGGCGGGTGACAGTGGGCGGCGGTACGGCGGGGCCTCTTGACGGCGTGTTGGATCAGGGCGGGGTCGACGAACAGCCGCGGAGTATGTCATAGCTTGTGGCTCTCGAGGTACCTCGGATGGCGTAGAAGTTCCCAACACTTGTTGCACTTTTTCTCTAATCACGTCGGTGAGAGAAGCGACTTGGGGCTGCGGCGGCGTTGGGAGAAGTTTTCGCAGCTCCTCTCTCACTATTTCGCGGATGGTCTCGCGTAGGCTGTAGGCCGGGATCCGCGTGCTGCCAAAGTCGTTCGCATTAGCCGCGCCAACAAAGTTGCGGTCATACTGCTTAGCACGCATCTCGAGGGCTTTCTCAATGGTGCTGGCTTCGGTCACGAATTCGGCGACGCTTTTGGGCGGATTTCGGACAAGTCCGGCAAACAGTTCCTCCTTCACTCCGCGCATTAAGAAGCGCAACTTCTATTCTTCCGTCATTTCGGGATCCGCGTGGCGAAATAGCTGCTTCATCTCCTCAACGAAGATCAAGACGCCTTCATTGGGGTGTTGCGTGCGCGTTTCCAACAAAAGGGCGGCTCTTTCTTTCCGCAGGACGGTAGTGAAGGTCTTAGTGAACTCGCTTTTGAACTGAGCCCAGTTTGTCAAGGAGCTCTCGTGGTTCTCGAACCAAGTGCGAGCCGAATCTTCCAAGTAAAAGAAAACATGCCTGAACGTTTCTGCGTCGTCCCACCTATTGAATTTCCGGACGTGCTCCAGTTTCTCCGACCATTCTTCTGGGTCTTCTGCGGGGGCTCCTCGGAATGATGGCGGTTCCCGTGGCTGCTGCAGAACGACAGGGGGATTGGCTTGGTTGAGCATGGTGCTGGTTGCGACGTCTTTCTTCTTCGTCTTCTCCGGTAGTAGACCGAACTCGGGTGGTAAATCTTGCACGCGTAGGCTGGCTCTTGTTGGACTAGCTTGGCGGCTTCCAGAGATTGTAGTGGGCATGAAGGGTGCGTACCCAGCACCTTCACCAGATGTCACGAAGCCAAGGACGATGCAGTTGTCTTGAATGAGAAACACGTTTATTGGAGCGAACTTGTGCTCCCCTAACAACTCAAAAGAATACAGAGGCGGCGAAGCAGCGGTTAACAAAGTGACTTGCACAGGCGAGTGTCCTCGAATTGGATGCTCCGGCGTCCGCACTGCAGGCTTTTTATCTTTCGGAGCGCGTGGTTCTCGAAACGTCGATTCACATCGAGAACATAATAGATCCAAGAAGATTATTCTCGGCTGTTCACGTTAGATCGGAATGGTCTCCCTATCACGACAGATAACACATGCGGCACAGAAAGAAAGAATGGAACACGCGCTTCCCTTGGCGCAGAGATAACACAAACCGGCGCAGCCGGGCGGTAAAAGCAAAACACAAATAAACAAACCCAATGAATGGTTCGCGGCAATATCATTTATGCTGTATGGTTTGCTTCGAATATTTATTGTCTAGTTGTAGGCAAAGCATCTGCAGGCCAACAATTGCAGTTGGACTGCAGTATGCGGTGGCTTAACTTCATTATTTATGAGTACTGTAGTTTTTTATTCATGTTACCGCACCATCTTGAGGAACACAATGCGTTCCATTTATTTATCAAGCGAAACCCCCAAGAGTATTTCCTGATAAATTTAGACGAGCAGGAAAGCGGCGTATATCTGGCCAGTAAAATACAAATGTCTTTCTCCACACTAATAATATGATCATTAAAAAGAAAAGCTACACTGTCGCTACAAAGCCCTTCATTACTCCCATTACAGTTTCCGAGTGTTATAACGAGCAATATTGAAACTAGCTGGCCTTCTGAATTTCCAAAATAAGCAACCTGATAATTTAGAGCTACCTTTTTTAGAACTATCATCCTTCTAAAGCGATGTGCTATTTCGAAATGCTATACCTAATTCACCAATCCACTCACCTTTGTTAAGAAATTGTCATGCTTTAAAAAACGGTAAACTATCGTGTTAAAAAGCAAGAACTTCAAGTTCCTATACAACAATAGACAAAATATGCGAGCTAACAACGGTAATTAGATACTCGCTGTACTAATAAAGATAATTCTTACAGCGAATAGGTTCATGAGACCGGCGCAAAAACGTTTGTAAGCTTTTAAAGTGAGATACCATTGGGGGCATATATAAATACACAACCACTCAACTGAACGGCTTTTCGTATTACGTGTGTTAACATTTCTGAAGCTGCAAATCACTGGGCTGTCCTGTACTCACATGATCTAGCGTACAACTTACTGCCAACCCGCTTTGTTAGAAAAGAATATTCCCTTAATTGCGAGACACAAATTCTGGTATGGCTCACCTTTACCGAATATACCGTCTCTTGATCTTTTGCTTTGTCGTCTTCAGCCGCTAGGGACGTGAGGTAGAAAAATTTGAAAAACAATTTTTACATTTTTCTGAATAAATTATCACTTGCACTAAACAGCCATTTTTGAGCAAAAAAAGGAAGACCGAAAGGTTCTAACATGTTGCACACGGCGACTTTTTTGCGTGGATGGTTCAAGGCGAAAAAATTCCTTAGGCAGAGGCTCCGGAACAGGAGAGTGTGTGTGGGGCGCGCGGCCTCAACCTATTTTGTGAGGATGATAATAATGAAGATCCGCATGATAGTGATGCCGATTTTCTTCTGAAAATCAAAGTGCGCCTCTTGCGTCATCTGCAAGGGATTATTTCATTTTTTTTCAGAAAGGCTGGCCTGCATTTTCCAACTGGCTGTTCAGTGACTGTTTATTTGATGTAACGGTTCTGTATTACTACAATTGCAAGGAATAAACCTAATTAGTAGGAATTAAACCAAAAATACTAGGAATAAAAATCGTTTGAGTAGTAAAGCGCATACGTAAACTCTGGGAGGAGCTAAGACGCACCTTGCCGATTCCTGCGTTACACAATCAACATCGTGAATAGGTTCATAGGAAGAACATTTACTTTCCTTTACAGGACCCACTGAACTCTTCAAATAGTAATGGGGTGTTAACAATGCAGAAGAAAAGAAAGAAGGCAAATTCGGAAATGAATCAGTTTGGCTTTGGCATAGCAGTCTACTGTGTTCTCGCAAAAACACCCATTCAAACTGAGCCTCGCGCATTGAACCACTGAAGTCGGTGCTTTTAATTGAATTTGGAGCCATGAATTGACGAGTTTTTTTGTGTCCCCGGGGTCTGCGATGGGATAAATTTCTTTTTTCAGAAAGCAGGGGTAGCTGGAAGGGCTCATCTATCATGCGGTGTACTCCAACCCCAAAAGGGTGCGCGCGGTGGGCGCATAAAAGATGTAATGCCTAATCTTCGCACTATAAACACACAAAACTGACAATAATAATATCCTATTCGAGGACTTTGTCTTGATGATTACGCCTGAAAACCTCCTTGTATAATTTTCAGGGTGAATTCAATGTGAGTATGCCACATATGCCGCCATGGCAATGCCTCCCCTTGAGGTGGAGTAAACCTTGAAGACTCGCACTTCCCCTTCGTACTTCCACTCAGTTTAGGGAATAACCAATCAATCAATCAATCAATCAATCATGTTTATTTACGTGCCCAGGAACAGCCAGAGGCCTGAGTGCTGGCGCACGGGTAGTTACATGAAAACAAAATAGAAGAAACATATAGCAAGAAACAAACAAGCGACAAGACACACACAAATTGAAGTAGTGAAAATGACAGAAATAAAGCACAGACGGAGCCTGGGTACAGGTAAAAAAATAAAAAAAGAAGATGCCTATGTTGCTCTGCCCGTCGTAAAGGCCACACAACAGGCAGAGCAACAAAGTTTGACAGTAATACAACAAAAACAACGGCAAGAGTGTAGAGACAAATGAAAAAACGAACAAATGACAGTAAACAGTTTCAAAAATAGGCAGCTATCAGTTGGATAGACACAACCGCAGAGAAATCAAATTCCAGAAAAAAAAAAGAACGACAGACATATCATAGGTGTTTAACATACTGTATTCAACAGCGTTGTACGGTAAACTGTAAAGGATTTCTGAAAGATGTCAAGGCGTTCAAAGAAGCGGTTGTAACAATTCTGTATTCTGCGCACACGAGAATGATTGGAGTTGCGCGCAGCGGTCAAGAACGGGCGATGCGACCTGGTGGGCCTTTGTGGTACACTAAACTCTAAACAGTTAAGCAGGTCTGCGCATTAAAGGTCACCATGAACAATTTTGTGAAGAAATGTAAGGTCTGCACGCATACGAATGCAGTTCAAGGAAGGGATGGAAGGGACTATGGATAAGTCAGAATCAGGATGAAAACTGTGATTGTGATGACGGTGCTTAAATATGGATAAAAACTTCTTCTGCACACGTTCTATTAATTCACTACTAGATTTGGAGATGCCGCTCCAGGCAACAGAAGCATATTCTAACTGTGGTATACATATTGCATTGTATAGCATTAGAAATGGATCTGGAGAAGAGAATTCCCTTGTAATCCGACACACATTTCCAAGTCTTCGGAGTGCTCGCCGGGTGATGAGCCTAATATGAGGAGAAAAAGAGAGGGTACTGTCGAAAAGCACCCCTAGGTCCCTAATCTCCTCAACCCTTTGCAGAGGAGCTCCCTCAATACTGTAGGAAAACAGCAGACGGTGGGTTTTCTGGCTGTAGGTGACAACCTTTGTTTTAGTGGGGTTTAAAATTAGGCAGTTTTTCCTGCACCAGACCGATAATTCCGACACATCCCTCTGCAAGGCACAGCAGTCCTGAACACCGCTAATGTGCCTAAATAGTTTGACATCATCAGCATAGAGAAGAAAAGAAGAGTTTGTTAACACTGTTGAAACATCATTGATAAAGACAGAAAACAATAATGGACCCAGCACGGAACCCTGGGGTACACCACTCGTTGCAGGGTAAACACTAGACTTTTGGTAGTTAACATCTACATAAAAGGCCCGGTCAAGGAGATAGTTGGACAACAAGGCAACAAGGCTTGCGTCTACACCGGACTTAGCAAGCTTGTTAATTAATAACTGATGGTTCACTACATCAAACGCCTTACTGAGGTCAAAATAAATAACGTCCAACTGGCCGTTTTCACAAACTGCAGCCGAAGCCTGTGTAATAAAGCTTGCAAGATTTGTGACCGTCGATCGACCCGAGAAAAAGCCGTGCTGATTTGGTAGCACAACGTTCTTGACGCAGGCAGCAAGAACTTTGTGCAGAGCTGACTCAAAGAGTTTTGAGGCTACACAAAGGAGTGAGATCGGGCGATAGTTAGAAACGGCTGACTTATCACCAGACTTAAATATTGGAAAAATTCGAGCGATCTTCCATGCACGAGGAAATTTACCTAAAAGTGAGCAGTTATTATAAATGGAAGTTAAGACAGGCACAAAAATGTTCCCGTAAGCCTTCATGAGGGCTGCTGGAATTCCATCTGCACCACAGGAAAATGATGGTTTCATCCGTTGAAGGCTATCATTGACAATTTTTTCATCGAACCTAAGTGTGTTAAAATTAGAGTTATTAAACGATAAGCGTTCGTCGTTGCCATCTGGCAGTTGAAAGACAGAATGAAAGTACTGAGCAAAACTGGTGGCAACATCCTCAACCTCTTCACCATCGGAATTAAGCAGGCTAACGTGTTCTTTAGACGCCTTAGAACGGCCGCGTACATACCTCCAGAATTCAGCCGGTTTCTGAGACGCAGCAGCCTCTAACGATTCTATATAGAGCTTGTTAAGAAAGGGGCGGGCGAAGAGAAGCAGAGAGGCAGGAGGCCACGGTTCAGAGCAGTTTCTTCTTCTTCTCTTTATTCCTCTACCTCTTTTTCTACATTCTCCCCCCACCAGAAGATGGAGGTCCCATTTCTAGGAAATGAAGTGTCTGCACCGGTCTCTTAATTATCTTCCCATCCTGCGTCTTCAAGCTACAGGCCCGAGTGATCCCGTCTCGTCCAGGAAAAACTTCTGTAACACGGCCCAGCAACCAAAGGCTCCTGGGGGTGCCAGTTGCCTCCACCAAGACCACGTCCCCAACTTGTAAACCTCGGTTGGACGCACTTGGATGATGATGAAAGGACCTCAGCTCAAGGATATACTCTCTTCTCCAGCGATTCCACAAGTGGTCCAAAAGCTTCTGCCGGTACCGAAGCTTGCTAATTGTGGTTTCACGTGTCACCTGGTTGATGTAGGAGTCGTCCACATTGCCTGGGCCAGGTATGCTCAGCAAGGAAGTTCCAATGAGAAAGGGCGCAGGGCATATAGGCGAGGGCTCCTCCGCACTGGTGTACGTATAAGTAAGAGCCCTTGAATTGATGGCAGCTTCTACTTCTGTTAGAAGCGTGGTCAGCTCCTCTGCGCTCAGGCTCGTCTTTCCAAGCACCTTCCGCAAGGCTGACTTTACGGAGCGAATCAGCCTCTCCCACCAACCTCCCCACCACGGCGCTGCTGGGACTAGGAATTTCCACTTAATCCGGTTGGTGGCGAGAAATGAGGATAATGGAGAGGTGCCCATTATCCTCCGTGCCTCTTTGATATCTCTTGAAGCTCTTCTGAATGCGAGCGCGTTGTCGGAGTACAAAGTGCACGGTACCCCTCGGCGCGCCAGGAACCGACGAAAAGCGAGAAGGAAAGTGTCCGAAGAGAGTCCGGTTGTTAACTCAAGGTGCAGAGCTCTTGTGGTAGAGCACGTGAACAGCAATACATAAGTCTTTGAAGTAGTGGCGCCCGGGGTGTTTTTCACGTAAAGTGGACCGGCGAAGTCGAGTCCAGTTACCTCAAATGGTTTGGAAGCCAGTAGTCTGTCCTCAGGCAGCGGAGCATGTTGTACGTTAACAGGTCTGCTGCTGAATCGTTTACAGAGGAAGCAAGCACGAATCACCTTCTTCGCCTCCTGCCGAGCATGAATAACCCAAAAACGTTGACGTAACTGGGCCATAGTGCTCGCTACGCCACCATGAAATACACGACAGTGGGCTTCAACAACCATTAACCTTGTGAAGGCATGCCGCTTGGGTAGTACGACCGGATGCTTTTCCCCGTAGGCAGCTTTCATTCCCTGAAGACGACCACTTAGACGAAGAACTCGGTTGTTGTCGAAAAATGGGTGGAGGTTATGCAGGACAGATTGTTTGTCGACACAATGGCCACATAGAAGTTGCCCGATCTCTCGGTCGAAAACTTCATTTTGGGTATGCCGTATCCAGAAAATCTCGGCCCTGTCCATCTCCTCGGCGGTGATCGACGCAGTAAAGGGCCTTTGCGTAAGTCGACAACGTTCCATGAACCTGAAGACCTGTGCTGTGATACGCAGTAGCTTTTGCAGACTGCTAAATCTCTCGAGGCATAAAATGGGCTCTGAATTTCCCTGTGTCTGAAGAAGCACCCCTGCAAACTGAGAGACCTTATCACCCGGCTGGGGGGCACCATCTGCTCCCCGCAAGCGTCTTTCAATCTGCTTGGGTCAGTAGGCCAGTCAGAACGCGGTTTCGGCAGCCATTCTGGGCCTCTCCACCATATTCGACTCTCACGTAGAGTAGTCGCCGACACACCTCTCGTCAACAAATCTGCAGGGTTATCTTCACCTGGGCAAGATATCCAGTCCTCTGGTTTGGTTACAGTTGTAATTTCAAGTATTCGGTTCCGGACAAACTGGTTTTGTTTGTTCACATGCCCTCGGATCCAGTTGAGTACGGTTGTAGAATCCGTCCACATGACAACGCTCAGCGACAACGTATCCCACGATGTTCGCAGGTATTTCACCATTCTCGTTCCTACCACTGCGCCCATCAGTTCCAGTTTCAGAAGAGTCAAGGCTTTCCTCGGTGCTACTCGAGATTTGGCCATAATCAAGGAAGTGACAACATGATCATTGGTGTCTGAAGCCTTGAGGTATGCGCACGCTCCATATGCTTTCAAGCTGGCGTCTACGAAAACATGAATGTCAGCAGCTTTCACTACTGTGTCAAGCCCATGTCTTACGCACCGTGGGATCCTAATCGAAACCAGCTGGAGTAAATCGGCGCACCAGGCTTTCCACAACATAGCTACATCGGTGGGTAGCTCAGCATCCCATGACACCTGCCTCATCCACAATTGTTGAAACAGGATCTTAGCTGTGACAGTAAATGGCGCGAGAACTGCAAGTGGATCGAAGATCCTGGCCGCCGTCTTCAGCAAAGAACGCTTCGAGTTAGATGTGACCGAAGCCAAGTACTGGGTTACTGCTTTGGGCGATAAGTCAAAACAATCATGCTCTGTATTCCAAAGCATTCCCAGCACGGTCCCAGAAGTTGATGCTCCGTCAACGTTTTCCTCTTTCTGGTCAAAAACCTTCTGAAGCTGCTTGTTATTAGTTTTCCATTTACGAAGATTCATAGCAGCTTTACTCATTATAGATTTCGATCTCTCGTAAACGTCCAATCCTTCGTTGTATGTGTCCGCTCCTATGAGTAAGTCATCCACGTAAAACGACTTCTTCAGTTTTCTGGCGAAGTCATGGTCGTCCTCGCTCACCGTATCCAGATGATGGTGGATAGTGGCCATGAGCAGAAAGGGACTTGAGGTTGAGCCGAATGGCACTCTCGTCATTCTCCATTCGACCATCTTTTCCGTGGAACTGGTGGGAATGTTCTCAAACCAGAGAAATCTGAAAGCGTCCCGATCCGTTTCTTGCACTTCGATTTGAAGGAATGCCTTTTCTATGTCAGAGTTTATAGCTATGGGATACCACCTGAACCGCAGCAGAACCTGAAGTAACTCTGGGTTGAGGTTCGTTCCTTTGTCGAGACAGTCATTGAGAGCTGGTACACCTTGTGAATGCGAGGACGCGTCAAAAACAACTCGCAGCTTGGTTGTCAGTGACTCCTCGCGCACGACCTCGCGATGCGGCATGTAGTAAACCACCCGATCGTCAGGAACTACTTTGGGTACGACTTCAGCATGGTTGAGCAACAAGTACTGCCTGATCACTGTGTCGTACCTCTGTAGCAGCCCTTCTTGGTGAGAAAGTCGCTTTACTAATCTCTGCAGCCGGTTCAGTTCGATGCCACGATTGTGCGTCAGGGAATTCTTCCAGCCTTCTTTCCAGGGGAGTGCAACAGTGTACCTTCCGTTGTTCTTCTGAATTGTTTGTTTAAACTGTACCAGGCAATCAGTAGATTGTTCGCTCGAGTCCGCTATGCCCATTGATTCCAGTTGCCAGAAAGCCTGCAAGAGCTCTGACGCGGATTCGTCCTCCGTGACGCTGCTCACCCTCAGAACGCAGACCATGAGGTGAGTTCCCCCATCTAGGAATGCCTTCTGCCGAGACGGACCTTGAAGCGTCCACCCAAAAATAGTGTTTATCGCCGCCAGGCCTTCGATATCCGGGCTCCGAATAACTTCTCCCGTTAGCAAACGCCAAAGGTAGTCGGACCCAATGAGCAGACCGAGGCCGGGCTCTGTATCTACTCCTATGAACATCTGCTGGTCAGCAAAGACCTTGCCCTGCCTTCGCAGATCTTCTACAAAAGAGATATCAGCTGATGGTGCTGATACATCTTGGCAGATGACAGGTACCACTATCGCTTCGATGGAGTGTACATCTGTAGCGTGTTGGCTCCGAAGGGGAACTTGAACGACTTTTCGCTTCTGCGCACACGGAGTAGAAGCATTGCCGAAGGTGTTGAATGCGACCGTCGTCTCGTTCACAACCTTCAAACGCAGCTTGGTTGCGAGGTCTTCGGTGATGAACGACCTCTGGCTTCCGCCGTCGAGTATACCTCGAACGAGTCGGCTCCTCCCGTCGTGGCTCAACCATGCTCGGAACGTCTGAAGGTACACCCCATTGTCTTTAGAACGATCGTTCGACTGTTCGTTGCTGCTCTCTCCAGACGCTTGAACCGGGGCCGATACGCAGACCGTTGTTCCCGGTGCACCCTCGGTTGCAGTATTGCCTTTGAACGAAGGGTCGCACATGGTGGTTGCATGCCTCCCGTGGCACGACGCGCAACTCAATCTGGCCCTGCAGTTTCTCGCTTGGTGACCCTTGGTCGTGCACCTAAAACATCTTCTGTCCCTTGCGAGATGCTCTTTCTTAGTAGCCAGCGAGAGGTCGGCGGTGCATGAACGCGTGCTGTGCTTCTGGGAATGGCAAAAGAAGCACTCCTCCTTTCGGCCTTTGCGGGCAGTGACGTGTAATGCCGACGCCATGAAGGGGCAACTTCGCTGCTTCTCTGGTCGGTTGCCAGCAACTTGTCGCTGGGGCAACTCGCAGCACTGCTCGCGGCTCTCTAGCTCCATCCTCACAAAGGTGAGCAGCTCTTTCAATTCATCGTCAGCTTCAGCTGTCACTGCCAATGAGCGGGCTGGGAGTGCCTCGTCTGCTGGGGAAGGGTTCAGCTCTCCCGATGAATTGGCTGGAGGAGGGCCGTACCCTGGGGAGGAGGTCAGCTCTCGATGCCGCTTCTCTTTAGTAAAATTCAGCACAATATCGTGTGGGAGCGCGTGCTGCAATATATCTACGAGCATGGCAGAGAAGCTGCAGGTGGGCACCTTCAGAGAGTTCAAGCAGCGGCTATGCAGCTGCACCGCATCGTAGAGTTGCCTGAGCCCCCGTATGTCAGCAGATGATTTTACAGGCGACAGATTCCTCAGTGCGGAAAGATTATGCTGCTGAATCCTTCGCTTGTTCCCGTATCGCTGCTTGAGGATTTCTATAGCATCCGCATAACAGGCGTCTGTGGTCGGTAAGCCTGCGATTGCTGCAGCCGCCTCCCCCATCACGTAACGGCGCAGATAATAAAACTTCGACGTGGGCGTCAGAGCGTTGTTGTTGTGGATGGTTTGCTCGAACTGCTCCCAGAAACCCGTCCAAAGCTGAAGCTCACCTCGAAAGACCGGTACGTCCAGCGGCGGAAGCCGAGGTCCCGAGGTCGTGGCCGCACTTTCCTGTCTGAACGGGACCATTTCGTTAACAGCCGGCGAATGTGGGGCGTTCTGAGCGGCTCGTTCAAGAAAGTCGATCTTGCATCGAATTTCCGCCAACGTGTCGAGGGTCCTATCATTGTATTCCTCGGCCGCTTGATACTCGATGTCTTGTTCCTCCGCCGTAAGGAAGGCCTCGAGCTCCTCGCTGATATTCAAGTGCTCGGCGTGGTTGGCCATGAGTCGATCTTGCAAGCCCGTGAGCTTGGCGATGTCTTGACATCCAGCGTCGAGAAACGAGCGAGCTTCCTTTATAAGCCTCGTATTCTTGGCTCTTCGCGGAGAAATCTTGCTCTTCAGTCGCTCCATTACGCGGTAGGCTGCACCTAATCGTCCCCCCAGCCGTGACGTTCCAGGACCACTTCGTTAAACGATTCCTCCCCCACTCGCAGCGCGAAGGGGCGGAGCAGATGAAAGACGGGCCCTTGAGGTCGTGCGTTGAAGTCAATCGTTGCCGCACGGGGTTTTCGGCACCAAATGTTAAGAAAGGGGCGGGCGAAGAGAAGCAGAGAGGCAGGAGGCCACCGTTCCGAGCAGTTTCTTCTTCTTCTCTTTATTCCTCTACCTCTTTTTCTACAGAGCTGGTGGTCACGCCGGCAGAGGATTTTACAAAGTGAGCGATACCGACTAAACTCCGCTTTCCACTTGTCAAGCCCAGAACGCTTGGCCTTTTTGTGGGCACTATCCTTAAGTTTAAGCGAACTTCGAAGTTCTTTAGAAAACCAGTGGGGAAATTTGGAAGGAACAGGCTTATAACAAGGGATATACTTTTCCATGCCACTTCTGACTATTTCGGTAAAACGTCGAACCTGTTCGTCAACATCATTGACATCCAAAACACTAGACCATTCAGCAGATGAATAAAAGTGATACAGCCCAGCATAATCTCCACGCTTGAAAGCATATCGAGGGACTGAACAATTGTCCACACCGCCAGAGCGATGCTGGGTCGCGACCGAGACAGAGACAATAAGAGGGGGGTGAAACTTGTCGGGGTGCACAAGGGATATTTCGGAGGCACACACTTGTACGTTTTTTAAGTTTGAGAAGCACACATCTAGAACATTACCACAAGAGTTTTCTATGCGGCAAAACTGCTGCATGGAGGTGAACGACTGAAAATCTAATAGCATGCTGCGTTTCTGCGCTGCATAATGGTTTTTGTGCTCAAAGGAAAGACTGTTCCAGCGAATACCTGGGGTGTTGAAGTCTCCAAGTATGATGAGCTTATGGTTGGAGTGTGCATTTGAGACATTTTCTATGGATGTGAGTGTTCGATTAAATTCAGAAGGTAATACATCCGGGGATATATATAAAATGCACCGATGAGTAGCTTCTCGTCCTTCGTGAGGCCTACCTCAAGCCAGACTGATTCGTCTAGGGTCTCGAGGTCAGCACGCCGCATGCACTGCACTGAATGATCAACGGCAACGAGAACCCCGCCACCTTTTTGTTTAGGTCCAGTTAATTTTCTGTCGCTTCTAAAGATTTGATAGTTAGAAGGGAAATAGTCGGAAGACGAGATACCATCGGAAAGCCAGGTTTCAGTAATGACAACAGCAGAAAATTTAGAGCATACAATATTTCTAATAAATTCAGAGGACTTAGTTCGTAGACCTCGAGTGTTTTGATAGTATATGTCGAAACTCTCGTACTTACTGATCATTTTCAGTTATTTCAGAGCTGTGCAGCATACCAGGGTGGACCTTGCCTTGAAACGGCTTGAAAAGGCAGCCTTTTGGCCACATAGACGGGTCGCTAATAATAATAATAATAATAATAATGATAATAATAATAATAATAATAATAATAATATTCAATCAATCAATCAATGTTTATTATAGTGCCCAGGAACAGCGGAGGCCTTCGTGCTGGAGCACTCAGAGGGGAAAATGCAGCACTGTAGTACATCGACAATTTGCTAATAAACACTCAGTGAGCAAAAAAAAAGGAAAGAAAAAAAGACCTACAAAAAACGGCAAAGAAGATTAGAAATAAAATAGTGCAATCCAACCGACTTTACACAATCAAGTCGTGCTGGCGCACAGAAAAGGTATAAGACAGCAATGGAATGCATCAACAGCTGGCAAAAGAACAGTGAGTGAGCAAAAACTAAGAAGAAACTACAACTTCAAAGAAGAATAAAAATACCATAGTGTAATTTTAGGCAACATTACACAATCAATAGAAACTGTAATGTCTGGTCGATTGCAAGAAGAGATCTTACAATAAGCGTAACTATACGGAAGGGTGAGTGAAAAGAAGAAAGTTTTTACAAGATTCGGGAAGCGCACAGTTTCAGTTTCAAATGGACGCATGAAGTGAATATGGCAACTTTTAATGATAAAAACGGCAGAAAAAAAATTCTATAATAATAATAATAATAATATAATTATTATTATAATAATAGTAATACAAATTTATTAATTTTCATTCTCATCAAGTGATGCACCGTAAGGTGGTAGGCAGGCATTAATTAAGAAGTAGGTGCCATTTTTTACAAGGTGTAGTAGCCTTCATGCTTCCATGTTATGACAAGTTAGTGTTGCAAAAAGGGATTTTAACAGGTTGTTTTGTAAATGCCGCAGACTTGTAGTTTGCAAGGACTGTGAGGTACCGTGAGGTAATTCGGAAATTAGCCCTTTTAATTAGGGCGACGCCAGCAAATCTCAATAAGAACTTTGCGTCTTTCTGCTTATGGTACATTATATTCTCTTGCCTTTCCACAGAAGCACTAGGAGGTGCTTGTATGCCATTGGGCAACCCAGTTGTTCACACAAACATCAATAACACAACTAGCTTACAATAGAATGACAGCAACTGACAGTGCAATTGAATAAAAAAAATTACATCATCTTCCCGTAGGGGAACCCTGAGTAAAATGCAAAGCAGGCATGGGGTCGATTCAAGTGCCCATTAGATTTCAGTTCGTCGTTTCCATGAGGTTGAGGTACGTAGCTACTGTTATATTTACGTTTGGTATTCATGGTAACTACAACACGTTTCACTTACCTGAACTACGAAATGGGAAATTGCGTTGACCCCATGGCTATTTGCCACGTTTTGCCACGTTGCCGCTCTCCACCACGCGTCGCCTCAAGCTGAACAGGTCACATGGTTGAAGCGCTGGGAAGGCTACCAATTGGGGGAGAGTGGCCAGAGTAGACGAAAAGGGCTTGGTTGGCCGTTCCGGGCTGATGCGTTTGACGTTTGGTATTGTAAAAATACCGTAGGTGACGCCCACACACACACAGCTTCGGTCGCTGGCTTGGCTTAGCTTTGAGCTTCGTTCGGACAGTGAGCGATGTAACGACAATATAGATCTGCATTAGGGTGACGTGCTAACCACTCGACGTAGTTAAAAACACAGGGGTGAAGAACTGGCTTCATCGGAAGCAAATTACTGTTTGCAGAAATGTGCAACCGCGTTTGGTTGTCGCGCTACTTGCCGCAGTGCAAACAATAGCTCTCGCTAACTGTTTCCGTACGGCTGCGTACGTTATTCTGAAACTCTCCACCGTTCACAATATATGGGTGCAGCCTGTCAGAACACTGCTGCACGCTGCTAGAGTGCGGCGCTGGTTTACTCTGCGCCTTTCCGTTCATCGCCACTGATAAAGCGACCCGAACCGGTGCATTTTGTGCACGGGTTCTGTATCTGTTTAAAATGTCTTTTTCACGTGCCGCAGGTAGGAATTACCACCTCCGCAATATAACACCCGGCACAAGCGGGGACACATCTGAGACGGGCTTTTTGGATAAACAGTGCACGTTGCATGAAAGTGAACGAGCGCACGATCCTTCCCGTGCGGCCGCGAGTTCACCGCCGATAAAAATTTACCTGCCGCCGATAGCAACTGCAGCAACGTACAGCGCGAAAGGGGAAGTCCAGGCGGCACACATGCGGCCAGGTCTTTCGTGCTTTTTTCCAGCCTTAGCGGAGTGCGGGATTCATGGTGTCAACCAAGATGAAAAAGCCAAAATAGCTTTCCCGTAGCAGAGGGCAGCCTGCGGAATGCAGTAGCAGAAGTACGTCACCGCTGAGGAGCACTGCATCATACGAGAGAAGGCTCGCGCACCGTCAACAGCGAAGAAAAGGTTGAAAGGAGAAGGAAATGCGGCGCGACGACAATGCGCGGTTTTTGATTTACGATTTCTCAGCTTATACTCATCGCTTAGGAAAATTCTTGCGGGAGGAGATTTGTAATACATTGCTTTATGTGGCTATCTATGCAATGGCGGAAGGTATTTGAAGACCCCTTTAAGCGTGATCGTGTCGTTCCAGCCCAGGAAGACACCGGCAACAATGTCGCTCCAGGAGCCATAGAAGGGACCGGGCGTTCAGCAAGCCGACCATGCGCAGGGGGGGTTTAGACGGCGCAACAACGACAACAAGGGATTTACATAGCCCCGACCAAGAGATGCTTTGCATCTAAAAAGTTTTTAATGGACTATACACACACTGCAACACATACAGAATGCGGGCAAGTTGGTACGTAACAAAGTTATGAAACAGCGCAGGAAACTACACTACAGAAAGGGCACACAGACAGGGCGCTGACTAAAAACTGAGTTTATTGTCACAGAGGGGGAATTAAATAGGAACAGGTAGGATACACGTACTATTATTCGTAAGGAAGGAATATAACAACTAAAAGCAATAAAAAAGTGTACAATCTATTCTATGAGGTACAGTAATGTGCAAATCTAACAGATTCGTAGAAACTGGCATGCCCTGTTTCACACCTGTACTTATGTCCAGTATCACCAAGAAAGTGAATTTTTTTCCCAGTGCAATCAAAGGAAAGTACGCTCACGCAATCCTGTTTGTTTTGCTCTCGCGGGTATATAAATTCCCTTTCTTTGTGGTACTGGAGATAGATAGGGCTGTGATATAACGCGCTCTAGTTCCTTCGAATACGTTTGTGTTGCAGGGAACTGTACCTTATAGAATCAATTTTACCCTTTTTTATTGCCTCTCATTGTTCTATTTTTTTCTAAAGAACGATATCATTTGTCTCTTATGCATTCCTATTGCACGGTCTGTGACAATAAACTCACTCGTCATTCAGCGCTTTGTGCGTGTGGCCTTTTCGTACTCTCATTTCCCGCGCTGTTTTGTACCTCACCGAATAACATGATTTTCATAATTTTCAGCCCAATAGAGGTCTCACACAAAAAGAACAGGAAATTTGTTGCACAATATCTGAAATGATGTTACGGAATAACACTACAACAAACTACTCTACACCCACTTACACGTGTTTTCTGTTTACTGAGTCTACTGCAGAATCTGTCAGAAATTCAATAAACTAAAAAACTCCTATAGAAGGCTTGTGGTTTCTTACCATATCCTGTGTAAACTGTGGCGCTCATAAAATGTTCTGTATAACGGAGATCTTTTATGACGGAGATTTTGTACTCATCTGAAGAAAACGTTTTTTGAGGGATGCAGCGATTAGACGTTTTGTGCATGTCATCATAGAGGGAAGCAGAGAATACCTCGTAACTCAACCGTTATGCACATAAAGTATAAGTGAAGTTTCTTGATATTTTACACATAATGTTATTTTAATATTATATTGTTTCGAAAACCCATCCATAAATCGTTATGCCGTACCTCAATATAAATTCACCCAGATATTTTTACAGTATGGTTTGTAGACTGACATCACAAACCATTCTTACTGTATAAATAACACCACAAACTGCTTTCAGTTTTACAGCAACGGGCTGAATATGATGGGTAAAAGAAAAACTTATCAGGGAAACCAACAAAGTATTCTACTTTTGTGAAGTAATCGACAAGGGTATACATGAAAAAAAGTTTAAGGAAAGATTCAAAGTAGTTGTGTGGGTTGTGGAAACAAGTGTGTTGAGTTTTCTCACGAGTTGTAAAAATACGGTGCCTGTCAAACCCTGCAAAAAATATGTAATTTTGCATTAGTTTATCCCAGGCATGTAACACACACTAACCAATAAAACAGTCATATCATCTGCGTACTGGACTATTGAGGAAGCTAAATATGACTGTGCCATACCATTTGCGTAAAATAAACAATAAACGTGCAAAAAAATTGACACTTGAAGAACAACAAACTTCAATGGTAACAAGCCTCTACAGCGGTCATTATTCCTTACAACCTGATAGTGTTCATGGAAGTACGTAAAAACCCGCGTATAATACGAACCCGCGTATAATACGAGGTGTAATTCGGGGACATCAAAATCAGAAAAAAAGTTTTCATCCGCATATAATGCGAGGTAAAGAGCACATAAAACATTTATTTGCACTGCAGTTACCGTTCAGTCTTTGTCAGTTTTCGCTGGCACCGTCTCCCGACGTCCGTTTAGTCATCGTCAGGGTCGCTGCCGCTGTCTGCTGAAGTCGCCTTGTCGGAAATGTCTTCCCACAGAAAGTGGTCCTCAGTGCTATCAAGGGCGTTCGAGATGCCGCATTTCTTAAAAGAGCGACTGACGAGCTCTTCTGGAATGCTGGCCCACGCATCCGCGATCCAACCACAAAGCACCGGTGGAAAAACCCGCGTCAGCCATTCGGTAGCTGTCACTTACGGGTATCCTGTCCTCATCCACTCTTGGTAGCAGGACCCGATGCAGTCTTTGAGAGGCTTGTTGATGCAAATGTCTAGCGGTTGCAGCTGCTGGGATGTCATTCCTCCTCGCATGAGAATGAGTTCGGTGCGGGGTTCGTGCAACAACTTCTTCACGGAATCGGCCAGGTGGCAGCGAAAGGCGTCCAACACGAGCACTGACGGGAATCCCCAACAGTGCTCCAGGCCGCCGGCACCACACAAACTTTATCCAGTCAAGCACCAGTTGCTTTCTCCACCCACGAATGCTGCCTTCGGTAACGCCGAACTGCCGTCCTGCAGCGCAATTTCTGATGGTCTCGGCACATAAAATAACTTTTCTTTTAATTGCAGCCGAATACTGTTTTAGTGCACCCGACATCTTGATAGACTTGCGGTGAACGTGCCAAGATCCTTCGCGTAGTCAAAACAATCAAAATGGCGCCGGCTGAGAGAAGCAGCAGCCAGCTAACGCCACAGCAAGATGGCGCTCCCTCCGCTGAAACCGAAAGTGCAAATTCTCGGGGGGAAACTTTGGGATCCACATATAATACGAGGAACAAATTTAACAGAGTAAAATTTGGAAAAAAGCCTCGTATTATACGCGGGTTTTTACGGTAGCTTGAAAACAGCTCTCCATATACCCCACGAAAACCTACAAGATAAACTTTTTTTTGACATATTATGGTCTATTGCATGGAATGCTGATTGTAAATATAAGCAATGGCGTAGTACACGTTTCTTATTGTCGATTCTCTCATTCTCGTAGTTTGAAAGGTCTTCTAGTAGTGTGCTGTACTTTTGTAACCGCATAATTCGTATTGAGCATTTAGGAGGAGATTGTATTTTTCACTAAATGAGGTCATTTCTTCACCTATAATTTCTTCCAGCAACCTTGATAGGGCAGGTAATAATGCAATAGTCCCATAATTGTCCTACCGTTCCTTCGGTCCGCCTTTTTAGATAGGTCTTATTAAGAATAAGTTCATTCGTGATGGTATCGCTCCCTACCTAATGTGCTCTACAGAAAGCGTTGGCGTAACTTCTGCAATTTATGAAAACTGGTGAAAATATTCCTAAGGCGGATCCGAACCTATCCTACACATCTCCTCAAGGACAAAGTTCTTAGCGCGGAAACAAAGATCTTAGTTTGGTATTAATAATCTTGCCAAGGCTGCTTATTTTTGTCGTCCCGCAGAATTTGTTTACTATGATCCAGGTCTTTCTCTTGCCTTTCCTTCATCTGCCTAATTTATGTTTGTAGTAATATGTTTTGTCCTTCGTAACATACCGGTGAGTGTATTTAGCAACTGCCCTAATTCTCTCTGTAATCCAAGTTGCAAAGGCATTTTTAAAGCATTTCAACCCACCATCGTTCTTTTGGAAAAGTTAGTTACATTTTTTCATAGCTCGATCAGTGTTTTCCAAACTGCAGTCTTTTGAATGTAATTTCTTTAGAGCATTGCCGGGTATTTTCCAGAAGCTTACATACAAACTGATCATAGGTGAATGCATGGTCCTTCTGATTCCGAGAATCTCAATCAAAAGAATAAGTAATCTACTTTACTATTCTCGAGTACACATTCAGTTTCAACTTCGCTTGTATTCTGCGTGTACTGCAATGTCCATAGCGAAAAAAAAAAACTGCTCAAAACTTATGGTGCGTACTTTTTTGGGTTAGAACACAAAAATCACATTCATACGCACATTTATGAGATGAATACAGCAGCGCGAAAATACCGTCCAGTATGGTTCTTCGGAGTAACTCCCGAAATTTAGTGTTCGAAGCCTAATCCAGATGCCAGTATTACTTGTCAGGAACGAAAAATTTGTTTGGTGAAACTATATCACTGTAAATACCCGCACAAGTATTACATAATTGTATTTATCAAGGTGTTGTAACGTATATTCAAGTTGTTCAAGAAAAACTTTAATATTACTAGCCGGCAGCGTATACACCACTGAAAGGCACAAAAATAGCTAAGTCCCTTGAAAAGGAATCAGAATTGTCTCCACGTTTGGAAAGAATATTTCCTTTACGTCGCACAGCTATGAACTTTTAAGATACACCAATACACCTCCCCCTTTCTGCCATCACGTAAAACTAGAACTATTGGAATCCGTACATTTGATATAGCGTTGAAGGTTCGGTATTGACATTAACTTCCATCAAAGCTATCACATCGAAGTTTTAGTGCATTTTTAGGTTCAGTTCCCGAAGATCTTAAAGGAGTACTGACACGAAATTTCAAAGCTGAGATAACTATGTAAAACGCTTCCTTTTTATCAGGAGATATCTCCCAGCAAGTTTCAACAGCAACCGTTCAGCGAAACTTATTTAAAATCCATTTTAATCTTCGCCCGCACGAGAAAGGCCAGAGCGGGTCGACGTGACATCATCTGCTACGTGCCCCAAACTGTCGACGCCGGGGCTCCCGTGACGAAGCCGACGCGCTGGCTGTGGTTGGCGCGCGCTGCTCGGGCGTGTGTACACGTCATGGTTTTGGGACTGACGTCATGCTGCCCGGGCCTGTGGGGACGGCGGTGACCTCGGCCGGTCTGGGCGCGCGCGTGCGCTCGCTCGCGCGCGCTTCCAGAGAGGCAGCGATACGGCAAGAATGGTGACGCCATGTGATACATGCTGTCATGGCGGCCGCTCGGCGTTTTTTTGTCGAAACCGAAACTGGCACGAACAAACGACGCCGTAAATGAATGTTTACGCTGCGCTCGACCGTCTAATCTGTCATTCTATGATTAGTGGGCTGGTAGGCACGCATAGCAGCGAAAAAAACGTAACATAAAAATTTCGTGTCAGTACTCCTTTAAGTTCGGAAAATCCAGGAAAACATAAATTCGCGAAGTTAGGACGGAAAGCTTGAACGTTTTCTATCTGTTAGATGCCTTTTGTAGTCTGACTGGTAATATTCATACAATTGGAAAATATGGTATATATTACCTTGATATTGCGCGAACCATCCATTCGATATGTTAATTTAGGTTTTTGCTTTGCGGCCCAGCTGCGCCGCTCTGCTTTATCCGTGTACTAAGTGAAACCCATGTTGCTATCTTTTTTTCTTTCTTTTTTTTCTTTCTTTTTTCTTTCTTTCTTATGCTGCATGGGTTATCTCATTTGATAGGGAGAATGCTTCGTCCTAATGCCGCTAGCCCATAAAAGTCATCTTTTATCTACAGTGTTCTCTATGTAAATTGACGGTTCGAGAAACACCCGTACCGAACAATAAATGCCGGCAGAGCAGATGCAGCAGCGTTCGATTAGCCGACACTCCCCTGTGCATGTCACTTTGTTTAACACTGCTTCGCCGCCTCTGTATTCTTTGAGTTGTTAAGGGAGCACACCTTCACTCCAGTAAAGTTGTTTTCTTCTTGAAGACAGCTGCGCCATCTTTCTCTACGTGACCTCTGGTAGAGGTGCGGGGTTTATGCACCCTAGGGTCTCGTCAAGCTGACAAACAAGCCCAACGCGTGTCAGGCACCGACAGCAATGTCGTCAGCCAGAGTGTGGACTGCTTCCGGACTAGGTGAAAAACGAAGACGTCGGGAAAACTACCATGGTCAACGCAGGCGACATGGCCATCGTTTCCAATCCTGCCCCTATTCTTCAGCAACCAATGGAGTCTATATCATTCCATCGGTCACCTTCGGAGGACCCCGAAGAGTGGTTGTAGCAAGTGTAACGGGTCAAACTCTTTAACCAATTGGACGACGCGAGGCACTCAGGCAAGTGTTATTCTACCTTGAAGACCCAGCACGGATCTGGTTGGAAAGTTCTCTATAGTCTTGCAACGAATTCAGAGCGCAATTGTTAACGGACTTCACCACGGTTGTGCGAAAAAAAGGGGCCGAAGTCTTGCTACACACGCGAACACAATACCCTAGCGATTGCATTGTTGTGGTCTCCGAAGAGATGAAGAGGCTTTACAGGCGCGCTGACCCTTGCATGGCAGAAAAACAAGTTTCGTCCTTAATGCGTGGTGTGAAGGAGTAACTGTTTGCTTATCTTGTACGCAATCCAGCCAAAACTGTCGCCTAAGTAGCGACCGAAGGCAGCACAATTGATAAAGCCCTCGAAATACCTGCTAAGCACTTTGACCACCACTTTGTTGGGCGGCCAATGCGACATCCGTCGACAGCATACGTATTAAAGTCGATAGCCTACGTGTGACCATCCATGCAGCAGAGAAGGAGGAGCTGCGCAAAACTCTCCAATCCCGCCGCAACCACAAGTCCCTTCCCTTAGCGACGTCATTAGGGAAGAAGTCCGGCAAGCACTGGCAAGTTCAACTACGACCGAGAACCGCACGAGCCGCAAGCTATGGTTTACGCGGCTGCTGTCCATCAACCTCGTCACCTACACCTAATCGTCACGACAATCTATACCCTCGTCCACTGTAGCCAGCCAGACCACTTTCGGTGCAACCTTCCCCTCAAGGAAGACCGACGTGTGGCGAACGCGAGATAATCGTCCGCTCTGGTACAACTGCAGACAGGCCGACAACGTCTATTGCCGCTGCTCCTACAAGAGGCTCGGTTTGCGAGGGATGTCCGTCGACGCACCACGACCCCAACCAGGCGAGCTCCTACTGAGATAGACGAATACGTGTCCAACACCAACCAAGGTCCAGCGCGTTTCAACCGTTCGTCGTCGCCCTACCCATACCAATCGCCAAGCCGTTGAAGCAACGCATACTTCCGCGTGGGAGGAGCCCAAGGCCACGTAGGGGAAACTAAAAGCCACAAATACTGGAGGCAAGGTTGCACGACGGCGGAAAAATGAAAGCCCTTCAACGACGCAACTATTCGCCGAAGACCATTATTCACAAGACGCCCTGAGCCCCATGGCCCGATCTAACCCTGACATGACTCCCGAACACGACGACAGCAACACACCGCGACGCGTACTCGAAATGACCTAGAATCCAGCTGAGAAGACGAGGCCAATGACGTCGCATACTGCCGAACCATCAAAACACAGGAGCGCAGATATGACACCCGGAACTCGAGGAAAGCGGCGTCTGAAGTCCAGTTGTCCATCAACGGTTTAATGCAGTCGCTTTCAATACGCGGACACGGACTACTCAATAATGAGGGGATCATTCGCGTGGGAGCTGAAGAAAGGTACGACCAGATGGGATGGTCCGCACACACGCAAAGCAGGAAGCCATCTCGTAACCCCAATAGGGAACGTGCACATCACGCGTCCCCATAGACGGAAACACGTACGCTGCCGCGTTCGTAATTTTGCTTCACTGATTCCACGAAGTGTTTCTTGGAATGAAATTTTTTCATGGGAAATGGTGCAATAATTGATCTCCCGACCGAGTCGATAACTTTTCCCTGCGATCACTTGCCGGAACCGAACCCCGAACACCGTGATGCTGGAAGAACCGTCGATGATTATGTCACACTGCCAGCCGGCTGAAGTTTGCTGATCACCTTGTACTGTGAAGATGCTGCTTCTGAGGTCGACGCTATCGTAGAGAGTGACGAAAGGTTGCTTTTCGACCGCGGTGTCTCCACCGAAAAAGGTATTGTGCGCTTTAGGCTACACCAATCCAACGACATGGTGAATCCTTTCACTCAGGAAAACCAGAGTTTACACAATGGGGCTGCAACCACATTCCGCAAGGAAAAGCGAGAAGCAAGTAACGTGATCGCGATCACCGACTTCGGACACGCACCCAAAGATGCCTTCAAGCTTCCGCAGCCCTTCGACGTGAATCCGGCACTGCCGGAAGAAAAACGGAAGATATTATTGGTTTGCTACGTCAATACAGCGAGTGTTTATTGTTCAACTGTAAATAACGTCGCACATCCAGCGAAGCTATAAAACATTAACCGAAGATTTAGGCCGGCCTAACCGAGTCACCATACCACGTGTCTTCACAGGAGCGGCAAGACATCCGCACACAAGTGGAAGACATGCTCAGTGACGACACCATACAGCCATCTAAAAGTCATCTGGCCGCGCTGGTCATAATAAAGAAAACTACGCTAAATTATGGGTTTGCGTTGATCCGGCGACGGAATAAAAATCACTAAAAAGAACCTGTACTACTTGCCGCGAATCAACGACTACCTCAATAACCCTTGCCACGCCAAGTACTTCTCATCGATGGATCTAAGGACAGGCTACCGGCAAATAGAAGCGGACAAGGCAGACCGAAAGAAGGCTGCATTCTTAACCCCGGACGGTTTTTACGAGTTCAAGGTGCTGCCGTTGGGAACGTGCAAGGCCCAAGCAACGTTTCAAAGAGCATGAACACTCTGCTAGCTGGCCTGAATTGGCTCCCCTGTCTGGATACCTCGACGACGTTGTTGTATTCGGGCGGACGTTTGAAGAACACCTGTCAAGGTTGGTGTCTGTACTCGGGTCTATTCGCAACACGGGGTTAACGCTGAAGCCTGAAAAGTGCCGCTTCGTGTACGAGGAACTTACGTTTTTCGGCACTCGTAAGCTCCGAGAGAGCACTGCCTGAAATGGCAAAAACGTTAGCCATTGCAAACTTTCGAAGAAGAAAACAAGAGAGGCATTCGAATATTTCCCGGAATGTGCGATAATCCCGGACCTTCGTGGCAAACTTCCCACGCATTGCAGAGCCGATCACACGCCTGACGAAAAATAGCCTCCCTTTGACCTGAGGAAACTCCCAAGAAAAACCATTCTGCCAGCTGATTAAATGCCGGCAAACCCCGCCTGTGCTCGCTCATCTCGATAAAAACGAGGAAACGGAAATAGACACGGACACCAGTGATATAGGTTTGGTTGCCGTGCTCGTCCAAATCCAATCGGTTGCGAAAATGTAATCGGCTTTTCGAGCCGTCGTCTGTCGGATGCTGCGAAAGACTACTAAACCTCTGAGAAAGAGTGTCTGCCTATTTATTTTGTTTGTTTGTTATTTTTTTTGTTTATTTAAAGTATCTCACAGACCCCATGGTATTGAGTGCGGGGAGTTACCTAAAAAGCATAAAAAGAGAAAGCAGCGGACACAAGACATAACACATATACAAACGACCGAGAACCTCGATACACACAAACTTAAATAAAAGAACAAATCCATATAGGAGCTTTGAAGAAAATAACGCAAATTTACTTCGTGGTTTATTCATTAGGATATAGAATGCTTCCAGTAACATTTGAGGCGAGAAAAAATATTATACGGGCCGCTGAAAAGTTTTCCCGTACATGTCTGGCAGACTATCCAATGCTGTGAGAGACCATTATGTACTTTGATGGGTCACCAATTTGAAGGACCCCTCCGGTCCTTTCGGGCGGTGGAGCTTGGGGCTGCAAGAGTTCGACGTTACAATCGTCTATAAATCCGGCAGGAAACACTCGACGCCGTCTGCTTGTCCCTCGCCCCTGTCGGGCAGCTACTACAGGAATCCGATGAAGGCAGCGCGTTCTTTGGAATCTTGACGGAGAGCGTCCTATCCTCCTAGCAGCGTGCCGACCCCGACTTACGCGTCATGCTTGACTACCTTCAAGGCGCAACGTCGCCGTGCCCAGGGCCTCGAAACGCAAGTTACCAGCATTGAGCGTGAAAAACGCCGTCCTCGTGAACAACAATTTCCGCCCCGGAACGAGAGCAAACTATCTTCCTGTCATCCCGGCACATCTTTGTGAAGAAAACTTTGGAAGCGTGCCACGACGAACCGTCTACCGGACATCTAGGCACAGCTCGCACAATAGGAAAAGTCGAGGCGAAGTACTAGTGGCCTCGCTTTACATCCTACATCACCCACTACATCCGGAGCTGCCGTTACTGCCAGCGACGAAAAAAGCCGCCGATGTGACCCGCCGGACTTTTGCAGTCGATCGCCGTCTCATCAAGGCTGTTCCAACAGATTGGAAGGGACCATCTGGGCCCGTTCCCTACGTCACGATCCAAGAACAAGGGGATTGTCGTGGCGACAGACTACATGTCCCGCTACGCAGACAACGCCGCTCTTCCAAGGGGGACTGAAAAGAAGTCCCAATATTTTTCGTAAACCAATTGGTGCTGCCACATGGAGTCTCTGAAGTCCTAAACACGGAACGTGGAACGGCCTTTACTGCGGAGCTTCTGCAAAGAATCCTGCCCTAAATCAACACGCATCACCGAAGAACGATGGCCTACCACCAACAAACGAACCGACTAACGGAACGTCTGAAAAAGACGGTCGCGGAGAGGCTGTCTATGTATGTTAATGTTGAACATAAGACCAGGGGTAGCGTCCTTCCCTTTGTCATGTTTCCTTGCAACGTCCCTATCCAGGAAACTACGTGGTTGACACCATTCGAGATTGTATACAGAAGATGGCCGACTACGACGCTTGACGCCATGTTTCCACGCACAGACGATGACGACCTCAAAGCCCACGTGTAAGGACACCTTCAGCAGTGGAAGGATACCTGCCGGATTACTCGAGTTCGTACAACGGTTCAGCAGCTGGTGGATTCGCGACGATACAACCTTCGAAGCGGAGACGCCGAGTACGGCCCAGGGGATCGTGTGTGTACGTTTCGACTCCTAGCCGATGATGTGAACTGAGTGAGCAGCTACTTCGACGGTATTTCGCACTCTCCCGGAATCTACAACATGTTTTCTAACTTACCTAGGAGGTGATCCCTGATGGTGATTCCGGAACATCACGGAAACGCACGCAGTCTGAAGTAGTCCACGGGGTTCGGCTAAAACCTTACTACGCAAGGTGAGCGAGTTTATTTTTGTTTGGTCTGACTGTTTTATTTTAGCATCGGATCGATGCACTCTTAGAGGGAACACTATAGCCGCGAACCATGCATTGTATTTGCTTATATTTTTCTTTCACCACCCGGCTGCACCGGGCTATGTTATGTGTGTCCTAAGTGAACCGCATGTTCATTTATTTGCGTTTTTCTTTCTGTCTGACTTTCTTTCTTTCTTTCTTATTCCGCACGGGTTATCATATTTGATAGGGAAAAATATTTCGACCTAACGCCACTAACCTAGAATGGTGTTTTTTATCTAAAGTGTTCGCGTCGTAAATCGCCCGTTCGAGAAAAACCCGCCCCGTCAGACAAATGGATGAAAAGTGGGGGTAGTTGGTTTATATTGACCATATCGAACAATCAGTGACAAACGATGGTACCTAAGAAGAATTAACGACGACACCGCGCTGAATCGTCGTTAATAGTGGTTTTGTCCCGTCCTTTTTGCTCTGCCCGTTCGATAATGCCACGAAAGACAACTGCCCGCAAAACAGACGCCGTGGCATTCGATTCGCTGACGCTAACATCTGCACGTCACTTTGTTGACAGCTGCGTCGCCACCTGTGTGTTCTTTGAGTTTTTGGAGACCACAAGTTCGCTCCAATGTGGTTGTTTTTCCATCAAGACAGCTGCGTCGTGTTTAGCTACGTGATAATGTATTTCAGGTGGTCTCCCATTACAATTCTGAAAGGAGGTGCCCCCTTCTTTTTTGTCACGATCATATTGCCGTTACTCACCCAAGCGAATTCTTGCTATTCCTCTTTGGCTTGTTTTCCCCAAGCAGAACAGTGTTGTACAGGCCAAGTTTCATTAATATTGTTGCTTTCCTTGTTCAGCGCACATCGTTTTTTGTCCACATGTCCTAATGTTATGTATGCGTATCTTACAAGTAATGGAGGGAAGATCGCTTCTTTAGTCCTTATACAGTCAACAGCTTAGACTTGATCACCCAGATGTTGAGCCAGCTCAAGTAGGTTCACCAAGAGCCGGTGTGTGTATCTTTTTTTTTTCGTTCGCAATTAGCGGCATACCATGGACTTCAGCATGGTTTCTTCGCTAATACATCCCTCAATTATAGTAAAGCAGGCTTTACCTCTTCTAGATCAGATTGCGGTTTTATAAGAACCTTCTTCAAGAAAATTCTTTGTCTTGTGACCCCTTCAGATCAATATTTTGTCCTTGAGTGTGCAGTATACTGTTATATTGAGCAGACTTGTAATTTACCGAACTTTTTATCGCCATCATGTTTTGCTGTTGTTCTTTCAGTTCAGTTAGCACATCGTCGTGTTTTTTTGTTTGAAACTCTTTTGTCTTTTCTAGGTGATTTAGCCGGAGTATCACATCGGTAATTTTTGTTGACAATTACACAATATGGGCCAGAACATGTTTCCTCGAGGGCTCCCACTGCAGACCACCAGTTTTGTGCTCTCTTGCAGACTAACGCTCTACGTCCTTGAGTGCCTTGTGGCACCTCGTCCACCAGTAGGGCACGTCCAAGCACCGATATCGCTTTTTTTCATTTTGTATTGATATTGCTGAGTGTTGGCCCACGTGATAGCAATGTTTTCAGGTGGGGCGCTTCATGCTCTCAGTACTTTTTTTTGCGATAGAATGCCCGTGGCATAAAAATAACTTATTTAAAAATATACATGGGACCCGGTCTCTCGAAGGAAGTCAAGAAGGGAGCGGTGGTGGGGTCCCCAGAGCCACCGCTGAAGGTTCGGGGGTCTTCCAGGATGGATGCCTGTGCCTCTCAGGTGTCGCTTTCTGGCTGAGGCCAGTGAAGGACACGCCCATATGAGATGGTCCGCGTCAGCTTGTGCGGCCGGAGCTATGCAGAAGGGGCAGGTGTCGTCGAACGGGGCATGGTAGCGTGGTGGCCACGCCCGGGTCACAGCAGGTGAACGCGCAACTCCAACGCGAAGTCTGCGCAGCAAAACCTCTTCCCAGCGAGCAAGTCTACTGGGGAGGTCCGTTCCACACGGGGGGATGAGGGCACGTGTGGCGCGACGCAAATCATCCTTCCGTTGGAGAAAGTTTTCTATCGGACTGGTTCTTCACATTGGCAGCGGCCGAGGAATATACGCCGGGTGACAAGCCATATCCACTGCAATGTGAGCGGGTAGCGTATTCCGCCTAACCCACACCAGCCTGAGAGGGCAGGGGTACGGGTCTAGTAGTGTGTGGATGTCCCTTGAAATGGTACAATTGTTCGATACTTGGCGTAAATCTCGTATCGCCGCGGTGGAGTCCGTATAAAGATGTAGGATAGAACCCACGGGGGCGCGCTGCAGGGCCGGCGTTAGTGCCTGAAGGCCATCCCAGATGGCTGTGAGCTCCGCCAGTAGAGAGGGCAGGGTGCGGATGGTTTGGTAGAGGCAAGTTTGTGAGGCGTCAGGATAAACGGGACACTGTATCACCACAGATAAAACGCCATCCTGGGCACCAGCGTCCACGAAGGCCTCTATCGCCTCGTACTGTGTCGCAGCCGTCAGTAGTGGTCCTCTCGCACATGCTTTTCCGGTAGTTCGAGTGTGCAGTCTAGTCAGTGGTCGGTTGTCGGTCACCTGGTGATACCGCCATGGCGGCCTGGTTACAGGGCGATCTGTTGAAGCAGGTAGGGAACAGCCCAATAGCTAGCCAAGCCTGCTGCTTCCGCAACAAAAGTGCATTTGTGTTCGGGCTGAGCGACGTTGTTCGACGAGTTCGTCAAGCGTGTTCAGCTGAGCCTCAGCTTGGAGCGATGGTATCGGGGTCATTGCAGGAAGGCAGGTGATGGTGCGCATAGCGGCTCTGTTGATAGCCTTAAGTCGGGCCCACTCCGCCTGAGTCATGTACTGGAATTGGGCCTGATAAACCAGTCGAGGCTGCAGTACTGACCTCACCAGAAGGCGAGCCATCTTAGAGCAGGAACCACCAGACTTCTGTGAGATGCGCCGAATCAGGTGAAGCATCTGTCCTGCTTTTTGTCGGGCAGATCGAAGCCACATGGCAGCCGACCCAGAAGCAGAGATTTCCAAACCTAGCACGCGAAGATATGCGGCGGTGCGTACGGTTTGGCCGGAAAGTTGCAGTATGAGGGGTGAAATCGATAGTTTGCGACGGCCCCACGCACTGGCCACAGGCAGAACGGCTGTTTTGTCCGCTGAAAGTGTCAGTACAGCGTATTGACACCATGTCTGCGTGTCTCTCAAGGCCTGTTGAAGGCACACGTTTTGGCGATGCAGGTCTGGGTGTACGGTTCATACCGTTCTGTCGTCCGCGTAGACGAGGAAATGCAGGTCCCGTATGGAGCCCAGATGCCAGGCAAGCGGCAACATCATATTATTAAAGAGGAGGGGTCAAATAACTGACCCCTGAGGTACTCCTCGAACTGGTGTGAAGTGGCCGTAGCTTGCCCCGCCGATTCGTACCGAGAAGGATCTTCCAGTAAGAATGGTCTCGATGAAAGCGCACACCTTGTATGGTACACAAAGACTTCGGAGAGTTTCCAGGATTGCCCCGTGGCTGACGTTGTCGTACGCATTGTGGATGTCCATAGCAAGGACTGTCCGCAGTTTGTGTGAACGACCTCCGAGTAGCACCATTGACGACAAATGGCCCAGCCCATCCTCTGTACGCAGACGAGGTCTGAACCCGATCTGGGCTGGGTGGTACCATTGAAAGGTGTCCAACCACCATTGAAGGCGGGCTGCCAGCATGCGCTCCAGAAGCTTGCAAAGCATGGACGTCAAGGCGATTGGGCGCAAGTTGGTAAGATGGTCGGGTGACTTCCCTGTCTTCAGTATAGACACAATGTCTGCGTGAAGCCACGACTCTGGTATTTGGGCAGAGAGCCAAACCTCGTTGATGTAGTTGAGGAGATGGCTAAGCGCTGGCTCATCGAGGTTCTTGTAAACCTCATATGTAATGCCATCTGGTCCCAGAGTCATCCGAAGTTTTGCGTGGTCAATCACACCTAGGAATTCAGCCATTGTAACAGCAGATTGAATTCCATGAGCAGCGTCGTCAGAGGTAGGTGAAGCAACCCGAAGTGACAGAGGAAACGGGCACGGGCTACTGGCTGGAAGGATGTCATAGGCAGGGTACAAGGCGCGGGCAACATGGGTGGCGAATTGGTCAGGAGACTTGCCTGATGCCAGACATGCACTGGCTGCCGCATCCGGAGTGCGGCCGCCACTTTCCATTGCCCGAAAGATGCGCCAAATGGATTATGTAGTCGCCGATGGGCCGAGTGATTCACACCAGCTCAGCCTTTGCTGCCTTGACAGACGTTTCTCATGACGCCTGGCAGCCGCAGTCAGGCGTTGCAAGCGTATTCGAGCCTCTACGACGAGGGATCTCGTGAGGCAGCCACTTCAGCTTGTCTGCGCTGGGCCCATAGCTGCAAGAGTCGGAGGTCAGGTTTTGGCGGGGACTCCTCTACCACCGTTTTCTGAGAGGCGTCATTCAGACCATGCCTAATAACAGCGATTGGATCTGAGCTGAGCGCCATGAGGTTTGTGTTGGTTTTACCCCGAAAGTCGTCCCAATTCACAACCATGCAGCTACGCCGAAGGCGCCGCGTCGAGCTCGGGGTAATGCCAATCGTAATGGGGTGATGGTCACTGCCCCAGCAGTCTGCTTCTCGCTGCCATGATACCGTATCACCCCCAAGCCACCCAGTTACGTCAGGTGAGTACGGTGGCATCCGAGGATGAATACATCGGTGCGTAGGGCACGAAATGTCATTAGGAAGCGTAAAGTTAGCATCACTGAAGTGTTCTAGTAGCACACGCCCGCGTTCACTTAAGGTGGGGTACCCCCAGTCAAAAGGAGGAGCATTGAAGTCACCAGCCACAAGTATGGGACAGGCTGCGTTCGAACGGCGCAAAGAGGATAGCCAGCCCAATCGTAGCCGAGGTGCACGTCCGCTGTGTGGGCGCACATAGCACGACACAAGAGTCACAGCGCACCGGGGCAGTTTCACCTTAACCGCCACCACTGCTTGCCATGCCGTGCACCATGTGTATGGGGATCGGAGTTTGTGGCAAAGACGTAAATACATAAATGGCAGCTTTGCCTGGTGGAGAGCTGGTGGGGCCACAGTGACGATCAGGTATGGATGGATTAGCGTAAGCGGTGAAATTGGGAAGACGAGGCAGGCAATTGGTCTCTTGTAAGAGGAAAGCCCAAGCACTAAGTTGGCCCAGGCGAAGACGTTCCCGAAGCTCTCCAATTTTTGTTGTGAGCCCGCGACAGTTCCACTGCACTAAGAATTGTGGTTCAGTCATAATGAAGTTGGGCTGCTAACACCGACACCAATTGCTATAGGTGCTGCACCACAAAGTGTTGTAGGTCTTGGTGGTTAAGGGCAGAGGAGACTGGCTTTGCCGTGGTCAGGCTGGAGGGAGAGAAACGGGTCTGATTGGAATGACCTTGTTGTGGAGGCTGCTGGCGTTGCGGGCGACGAAATAGCCGAGCACGGCGCTGGGTGAGCTTCGTGACCTCAGCTTGCAGGAGGGCCAACTGATGGTCTACCTCAACCAGCTCGTCCATATCCAGAGATTCCTTTTCACTTTGACTTTGCTTATTCCGCTGGCGGTGGGAGTGGTGGAGCACGTCGTGGTACGTCGGTCGGGACAACGTTGTAGTGAGAGATTGGGCGCTCTCCGGAGGATCCATTGTGTCCTCTTCCTCTTCCTCCATTGTCTTCCTCCATTGTGTCCTGCTCCCCACCCTCCAAGCAGTCAAACCGGTTAAACGTAGGAATTCTGCTGGGACCACACTGGCGCCACCACGCCTTTCGCTTAGCACGAATAGCTTTGCATTTAGTGGGACATTTTTTATCCGTAATCGCATGGTCATCTGTACGGCACAGACCACACCGAAACTCGGTCTGCGGCGATGCAGCCGACTGCGTAGCTGGTGGCGCTGATGCATCGGTAGCCGGTGGTTCTGGTGTAGGGAATGGGCACGACTTGCTCATGTGTCCCTGACGAAAGCACCGATAACAGTGCACCACTCCGGCTTTGTATGGACGTGGGCGAAGTACGCACCCGTTGTACAGGAAACGGTCAGGTGGCTCCAGCAGGCCTCGTAGAGTAACAAGGCACGTACGGCCGGAGCCCTTGTACCGCACAAGGAGCACCTGGTGGGTGGCGCACCGGATGCCAGACCGGAGGTCTTCTGGATTTTCTTCTGGGTCCGCGCCGGAAACAACATAGCGCCTGATGTCAGTTCCTGATAGCAGGTATGCTTGTGTAGACAGGCTCTTTTCAGGCGTGAGGGGAATACGATCCAGGGAGCACAATCGCTGGACAGCCTCAAGAGATGGCAACCATACTTATATTGAGTTGGTGCGATTGTGGTACGCGTAGCCGGTAAAACCAGATGTTCCTAGGCAGCTGACGAGCGTCTGTTGCAATGTGTTCGTTGGAAGCGAGGAAATGTTGAAACTCTCCCGAGGCTTGATAGCAACCTTGCACGTCGAGGAGTTCGTAGCCTTACCCGTGGCACCTTGGGAACCACCGGCCGCTCTATGGGGTCCACGCAGGAAAGGCAGGAAAGGCTTCATGCAGGAAAGGCTTTTAAATATCCCAAGTAGCCATTTCAGTTTGACAACTGAGTGCAGTCCAGCGGCGTGTAACGAAACAGTAGCGATTCAAACAAAAAACCAACCGTGTTTACATAAAATAAAGGCGGAACATGGGTCAGCGATGCTTATGCGCTCCACTGGACTTCAACTTCGCCGTTGTCGGTGCTTCATTTTATACTTGTGGTCGCTCTGCACTCCGTTGCGGATTGATACGTCTGAGATGACGACACAGCTAAAATAAGCCTGTCATGGCGCCGTCCTCTGAGGCTAAAAAATCGTCTTTCGACCTTTCCCTTGTTATCATTGGTTGCGATGGCGCTTTTACATGCTTAGGCGTGCATCCTTGAATAGCATGTAGCTTCCCCCGAAGATCAAGACCGTCAGCAGTAAAGAAAAATTATAAGGGGAACATGGCCAAGCGCATTTATTGCACTCCGTTCGACTACAACTCCGTAATTTTTGTTGCTTCACTTTATAAATATGGAACGACTTTTTATGCTTATCATATGAACGCGAATACATTACTTAATAGCGCTGCTTAGTTTGGCCCTCCTGAAAAAAAAACTGTGTTTGTAATGAATATTGCACTGAAGGATGGTCAGGGAGCACTTTATCTGAGTTTATTTGGAAAGAGTGAGAAGATTGACTTTGCGTTCAAAACTGTGAAATCCGACTGCACCATGTGGGAGGGTTCAGGGCTTTCTATCCAAGACGTCTGCAACGGTGGAGGAAAGGGTGACAACGAATGGATGGAATATCATAAAGTGTATATAAAATAATATTCACAAAGCGCGTAGGTTCGCTCGTGGTGATGTTTGTTCCCCATGGATCTAAATTGCTAACAGCAAAAAATCAGGCAAGAGTACACCCACGCGCAAGACTTGAATGGCGAAGCTGTTGAAGGTGAGCATTGGCGGGCACAAATTCAAGTTTCAGTATCATTGTGTATCTGCAGATTTGCCGTGCTAGCAAGAGCCAGTATAAGCATCGTCGTCTTCGCGGCGAGTGGTAAAGGAAAGGCATCGTCTGCATTTTACCCTTTTACGAGCTCTTCGTCATAAACTCGAGGCAGCGGTGGCGGAATCTGCAAGTCATGTCCGGTAGGAGTGGCATACTCGTAGCCCTGCCTCGAATTACCAATAGTGGATTCGAGAAAATGCGGTAGTCGCGGTGACCTCTCCCAAACAGGGAGCCTGTTAGACGCTGACGCGCGTGCGGGCTTTCCTACTATACCGAACCCAAGCGCACGACGACGCCAGGATGAACGAAGGAGGGGGTACGCCATGTCGTATCTTTCTCGTTCCGCGCAAGTATTGCCAAGAATATGGAAAATGCTCGAGGTTTCTTTTTGAGAGGCAATATTGCCCTATCTACCTGAGTGGGTATGCACTCGAGGAGTTTTTTCACAATGCAGAAATTACGGTCACGAGCAATAGCTTCAGTGTAAAGATATTACCCGCTTGTTGTTTGCTTTACGATGAACATTACATGACCCCCCAGGCACACTTCATATCCATTAAAGGAAGATCGGCCATCCTACAGGATTCCACTCATCCTTGACACAAGCTTTGTGCGCCCATTCTATTTTGCGAAATATTCCGAATTAGCTTATTTTAGGAACTTTCTCTCCCCTCGATTGTGTGTCCGTTTTCCTGATTGTGCTACATAAACTGAATGGACCACCAATTGTCCTTCATTTACATCACACCAGCTTCCGAATCACATTTTCTAGGCCTCAGTAAAAATAAAATATAATCTGTCATAGTTCACTAAACACTCCACACCATTGCTTTTTCAATAAAAAAGTGCTATCGTTAACAGTCGTATTTTTATTATTGTTTGCGCTGGTCCAAGCTTTATACCATGATAACTAACAAGACCTTAGGACTCCATGCCATATGCCATTACCCGAAGCGCACACGCCCTTTACGAAGTCTTTTCAAATCACCGAGGGAGCCTGCTTCTCAGTATTTGTTGCTGATTTCTCTCCGAATGCAAGAAACACCATAAAAATGGTGCGTCAAATTTCGACCTCATCTTCGGGTTACACACGAAGGGCTTGCCGAAAATAGTTATATTTATAAACATGTTCAAAAATCTCTTTGGCTATTGTAAATGTGTATACTGTTCATGCTAGTTAGCACCATACGTTTTGTAGCAAGCCTAGATACCCTAACCTAGATGAAAGATTTTTTCAGAAACGACGTGTGCTGTTCCAGAAACATTCACAATAACTTCACGAAATAAATCACGAGATTGCGTATTCGGGTTTTTTTGCCCATCATATTTTGTTTAGCATAACGTTATTATTGACATTTCTTAACTGACCTGGCTGCGTTGGTGTTAATGATTAGCCTCCCGTACAAGTTCCTAGACTGCGTCCGCCCTGAATTGGCGAGTCTTTTCTCCAGTAATAGTCTCCAGTGACTTGAATGTGAGCGAAATAGAAAAATTGATCTACTAGAAACGGTAATAAAACGGAGAGGTAAGCAAAATACCTCCAGGTGTTCGGGACGCATGGCGTTAAAGAAGAAGTGCAGATTGTGATTTTTTATAATTAAAATATTTCAATACCTTCATGAATCCACTTCAGCATCTATGTTCATAGGCCCAGCGACTTGTCCAAATGAGATCAACCCGTGCGAATGCGAGTCTTAATTGACTTCCAAGCGGGGGTTGTTAAACCAGAGAAGAAGTGGGGTAGTTCAGGTGGGAAGTGTCTGCATTAAGGAGTACTGTCGTATTTTGCAGTATGTGCAGAGCCTATATGAAGTTTTGGTGAATCGTTCAAAATATTCAGTTTCATGCGTATGTTAGAGCTAGGAGATTCGCTGTCAATATCCACTGGTGATATTAGTAAGTTTATATACACACACAAAAAATCTTTATCATCATGGAGGGTTGAGAACCCTTACTCCAGAAACCTTTCATGATTGTGACGATGACCTAGTACACGCTGTATATTAGCCCTCGGGCAAGCACATCTGCCGAGGCAGATGCTTCAATCAGACAGCACCAGGCAAGATGGGTGCGCCCTTTTCAGAAGAGCAGTATAAGGCATGGGCTCATTTGTTGCGTAATGGATGTGCTGCCGTATAACCTTGTAATTCTAGAGTATTTCTTCCAACTTACGGAGACTGATTATTTACGGTTACCCTGACGTCATTTGCATCCATGTATATGTCTTTTCGAGTTAATAAAAATAGTAGGCCTAACAAGTTTAGGTCAAGAATGTCATCTTCGCCAGAATCATTTTTGATGATGTCCTTTTACTCTTCAGTAACTAAGGCAGTCTTAGTCAACTCTTCTTACGTTTATTATGTACGTGGTATTGGAATAAAGTTGCTTTGCTATTGTGTGGACTAAGGTTGCCAAAGACTCCTGTAGGTATTGAGTGGTGCTCTACTGCCCCCTTCTTACAATAAAAGTTCGTTCATTTTGTGTCCTTTGCTTCTTCCGTGTTGTATCATCTGTGCGTTACATATTAATTTGCATTTTCACTTAATTCTATACGTCTGTAGTATGCGTGTCTAAATTGTTACCGCAGGCCTTAATGCCTATATCTCTCGTTCGTACGTAAGTCGAAAGCTACAAGCAGTCTATAACCAACGTTCACTGATCCACCCAATGGATATGAGGATGCAATTTCTGCTCACAATTCATAGTCGCCAGGTACTCATCCCAGAAAGCCACTTGACACACCTTTGTGTTTTTCGCAGTTACACTTGCGAGTGCAGACTTTTATTGCAAAAGAATGCTATTGTAGAGGTCTAAACTGGGGCAATCATGGGTCACAGACATACACAAAATGGGAAACCGAAATGTTTGTGAACAAAGATGGGCGCACTGAGACATGTACTAAGGGCTTCCTAAGTGATTTCCGCATGCCAAACATAAAAGCTATAAGGCATGTAACAAGGTGTCTCTAAGCTAAATTTCCGTTTGTGTTAGTGATGCAACACTCCTACGTGTTATAACACGTCGAGAGAACGAAGTCGAGAGAAAAAACATGTGAACTCCGTTGGGAAATGAAATTACGCAAATGTGGTTTCAAGGGCACAGCGCTATACCTTTCCCAGGCAATGTTTAGCGATAGTTTTTCGTGCAGGATCGTGTGGGAGTCTTTGTTCAATTTTGTATCTTTCTTTGTGATGCAGAGTACTACTTCATACGGGTGACTAATTTCGGCCGCGATTTTCCAGAATTAGGGCTTCCTTCCGCTGCGCGAAAGTGTAATACAGAGATGAGTTTACTTTTACCTCTCATAGAATCAAACGGCGCCCTAAAACGCGCTAGGATATAGTGGTAGCGCTGTTATAACCCAGACGGCACTTACTGCAGACACAGGGTGATTTCACTTGCAAACGCAGAGGTATTCCTTTTACAGTTGGAGCAATTTCCACATTTGTCGAAAGCGACACCAGAAACGCAGCGCTGCTCTTTCCAACTATGGGATAACTTCGTCTTTCGCCGCTGCTGTCACCTCCGGACTTCTTTTTGCCGTGCATAAAACTACCCCAAACACCACAATGACAAAGACAGCAATGTGCTCGGGAAAAGCTTCTCGGTATGCATCCTATGTCTGAAATATGAATAAGGTTTTATTGAGATTGGTGGGCCAAATTATCTTCACAATGACCATTTTGAAGATACGCTAACTGGCAGAAGATTGCTAGTGTGTGTTACTCAAGGGGTCGGAGTGGGTCGAACATTTGGTGGATACTCCGCAGTGCTTATTTAGGGGGTTTCGAAACCGCACTTAAAACATCTGTGTCTGCGGTCTTATTGGTAAGCCGATTGTGTCGTGATTAGCAGGTCGAGAGAGGAATCTATGTACAACCTGCACACTTCACGTCCTAAAATGTGCGTCCGTGTAGGCAGCTGGTGGTTCGTGAGGCAGGTTGCGCAGGCTGCCTGGTTTGCAGGGCGCCTTTCTGTGTTTTCTGACATCTTATTTCAAGGCGTACTTTCATAGGCGACCACCAGCTGCTACAACGCATTCACTTCCACCAACTCCCCAAACACTAAACGTTAACGCAATACACCCACCCCCTATGCGACGCATTTACTTGAGTCCCTGTCGCGGGGAGATGGGCCCTTTCTTTTTGCACGCATATACACTGTGAGTGGACGAGATTTTCTATTTTTCAATTATTATTCTCCAATTAGTCATATCGATGTAAATAGATATCTAACACATTTTTCCAATTGGCGACGCCATATAATACCTACATTTAGGCTTTGTTGTTTAAATCCATCTATCGGCGACTTTAGGGGAGGAGTCTTGCACTGAAGGACTCAGAATAAAATCTTTGATCGGATTTTATTGGTTGTGATGTCTGTTTTGTTTGTGTAGTTGGCTTTCTTTTCGGATTCTCTTTAGACCACGTCGAACACAAACCGAACGAAACCTCACAAATGACAATAGAACGTTTTGGAACCGAAAAGCAAATGATTTACAGCTACGACAAAATCGGTGCAATTTAGAGCCCCTACATCTCAAAGTTATCAGACGCTCCTAATTTCTTGGTTATTCGCTTCTCAGTATTTTATTCAGGAGCCTGGCCCTCCTGAAGCCGGGGGTTCCCTTCCGGACCCGTCAAGTCTGGGCGAGAGGTAACCCGCAGCAGAGATTCCCGTATTGAGGCGTTCTTCTCGAAAGCGTAGTCCAGTGCACCTGAGCGGCCTAGGTGACTAGCTGCAAGGAATGTTACATCGTGCCATGTAACGTCGTGCGTTGACGTGCAGGACAGGCAGAAGAGCATGCGCCTTTCGTTCTTTCCATCGGTTTTTGTGAGCGCCGATAAGAAACGGCGCTAAACTAGTGCAGATAAGCTATCGTTTCAAAAAATGTTCTTGTTGGAGCAGCAGTCTCTGGTGTCTCACTAGAATACTCCATACTTTCTTCTATTGATAAGGCCAGGTTATGCCTTTGTATAGCGGTGCTGTATTGGAAAATGTAATTTGACCTGTTTGAAGCAGAAATACCAAGAAAAAATGGAGCGCGTGCCCGTGCGCGTACGGACGTGAGCGTATGTGGCGCGGCTTCCAGGGGAAATTAAATACACCAAGAAAATTCCGAACGCTATTGTGTGCTTGCCTAATGGTTTCCGCCCAGTCCCTCGAGCGCACGTTTTTAGAACGGTGAAATTAGAACGGCCAAATTGGCAAAAACACACCCAAAAATAAAATCAGGAGTTCACCGTAACAGTGGCGTTACGTCTCCGGAACGAGAAACACAGGCCATGCATTCTATGTGGTGTCCAATAATTATCATTTCCAAAACAATGAATGACACTCATAATTACAGCAGTAATTATGGAGTAAACGTCATTTCAGCAGCGAAATAAAACCAAATTAGCTGCAATCGTGTGGTTAAACTGTCGCAATAATCGTGAAGGTTGCGTACCGCTATGCTACATTTAGGTCTTACCCGTTGGTGTGAGCTTTCGGTATTTTTGTGTTATTTTAAGATTTTTGGAGAGAAGCCCTCACCAGCTTGCTTGGCAAAAAATTTATCCTGACGCATTAGTTATGGAGGCGTGGTTGATTACCAGGATCGCTTATCCATGGCGCTTGTGATAGTCAATCGAGAGGGAAATCCCATCACGTCGAATTCGGTTCACGCGAGCGAACTAGATTTAGGGGAAGAGACGCTCATTGCCTAGCTGAGCACGGTCTCTGCTGAAATTAGGTACGTGGCAAGCGACTCAGTCGGCTAAATAAAAAACACAATGGGCGAATTCCTTCAGGGGCGTCTTGAACTCTCAGAACTGGACTCTGAAATACTCAGCAGCATGGCCAGATAACTTTTATATGGATATCTTTACACTACGGCTTTGCTGTGAACGGCTTAGCTGGCGGTGACCAGAACGAACAATCGCTTGGATGTTCGCACAGGGATTCGTTTGTTTTATACCGAGACATCAGTTGTCACTACAGTTTTCGGCAAACCCGCTTCCTCCTGTTCATCTTACCAACAATCGGTTACAATCGACGGCTTAACGACTTCCGCAAATGAACTCGTACCCCAACCATTGTTTCGTACAGTCATGTTGACTCTGGCCTTTATTCGTGGAAGTGCCACGGGGTACAAGCACGAGGCAGACCTAGCGCACTTGCTGTAAACTTGCCAACAACAAAACAAGCGTGCGTATAGGAATGGGGTACAGTATTAGTGAACTCCCATCCAGCGTTACAACTCTGGAAAATTGTGGAGGCCGAAGACGCGCCTAGATCACAAAACCCCTTGGCCGACGACCGAAATCACTGGATATCCCACATACAGATATTTTTATCCCTTTGCACAAATGTAGAATTTTTTTCAAAATATCGCAAGCTTAATAACGGTACTGCACATCTACATATCTGCGAAATGTCTGAGTGATAATATTTTGCGACTTTACCATTGAAGCAAATCACAACAATTCGGAATAGAGAAAATTCGCTTCATTCTTCAGCTACGCAAAGAGCCACGTTCTAAGAAATATAGTACCATTTTACGGGAGCTTTAATTTCTAGGTGAATAGTAAAACACCATTCGTTCCTAATGGCTCTGTAAGAAACTCACAGGTTGCGATAATATGTGTTCACCTAACATGTACAACAAAAATATTGTAGACTGCCGACAGAGGTCGTTTGAAGAACGTTTGGTTGTCTTGTTCATACGTCTCGACAAAACATGGAATTCTTGCTTGTTAACAGCGCAAATAAAACAGGACACAAAAGGAAGAAGGAACGGACACAGCGCTGACTTACAACTGAAATTTTATTGCGGTTGCCAGCGGTTTTGTAGGAACACTGGCAATAACAACAAAAAGGAAAAATTAGAAAAGGAGAAGGAAAAGAAAAGTTTTTATACATGATAACATGAAAGGAATAGATACATCACGTATTCCTTGGCGTGTCACGATAAGAATTTTGGGAAGGCATAAAACTAACAGTGGTCATGACGAAACGAGATAAGTACAAATGACATAACAAAAATCATGGTCGCAATCGAACCGTGGGACAGGCCTAAGTAATCTTCATTTACCGGGAGGGGAGCGCTGCGCCAAGTACTGACACTCCTTATCTGAGAGGGAGATAGATGGAGTGCTTACGCATTGTTGTCCTAACTTTAAGATTTCATTGGCTTCTAAAATTTCCCGCACGATTTGGTTGTCATGCTTCCCTATCACTATGGAAGGCCTCATTCATGGAAAACATGGAAGGCCTCACTCTGAAGCGCGTTTATAGGAAAAGGCCAGCTCCATATCACCACAGGTATTAGGAAATAAGTGGGTGTTTAGAGTACGATGAAGATATCTGGATTTTAAAGGCGCAAGGCCAGCTAAGGGCAAAGAGCGCCAAACAAAAAGTGATTTCATGACAGCGATGTGAAAGTAAAAGTAGAGAGGGTTTCAGTAAACATACACAAACTAAAACAAGCTAATGAAGCTGACTGGTGTAAAGGGCCAGGTTGTCATGATGCATGATAAGAGATGAGATGCAAAAAATTGACATCGGTAAGAAACTTAAAAACAAGCTTGGTGGAAAACATGGGCTCATCTCCTAGAAAGTACAATGGGTGCAACGGAACGTGTTGTCTGTATAGTTGTGGGAAGTGTTTGCGTCGTGTTGTGTCAAGTGCCTTGCATTGGATGAGAACGTGGATTATGGATAGGCCCTCTCCACACCTGCTGCACATGGGTCTTGGAGATCCAGTGAGCAAGTGCGAGTGTGTTGCATGTGTGTGGCCTATCCGTAACCTTGCTAGGGTCACTTCAGTGTGTCTGTTGTGTGAGTCAGTTGTGTATCGTCCCAAGTGTGGCTTTATTACGTGTAGCTTGTTGTCTGACTGTTCACTCCAGTGTGTTTGCCATGTTTTACGTAGGTGTTGTCTGATGACTGGCTTCATGTCAGTGTACGGTACTGTTGCTATGTCTAGAGTGTTTCTCAGTGCAGCAGCAGCGGCCATTTCATCAGCAAACTCATTGCCCGCGATGCCAGCGTGGCCTGGAACCCAGCAGATGGTAACATTCAGACCTGACGCATACGCCGACATCAAAGATTTAAAAACCAGATTGACAATGTAATTTTTGGAAGACCTTTGGGATGATAATGTACGCATGACGCTTAGTGAATCCGTGAAAATGATGGATTTTGCGATATGATGTTCATTGATGTGATTTAAAACAAGGAGTATACCATATGCCTCCGCTGTAAAAATGCTAGAATTCACATGCATGGTTTTACAAGCACTGAAATTGGGTCCGTGTGCAGCACAAGACACCGCAATGGATGTTTTTGAGGCATCAGTAAAAAATTCTGTTGCCCCATATTTCGCCTGAAGATACATGAAATGCTGCAAAACGGCAGTTGTGGGCACCGTGTTTTTCTTAAATTGCGTAAACGACAAATCACACAATACAGGACGAAGATGCCATGGGGCTATAGAATCAATGAGAGATGTTGTAAAAGTGTCTAAAAACGAGACAGAAAGTTCAGAGGCTTTCTCCCTTACCCTGAGCGAGAAAGGCGCAGAAATAGATGGACGATTTAAAAACAGTTGGGATGTAGATGTATCGTTCATTATAGACCTAATGGGATGGTGAGACATTGATGAAACTTTAAAAGCATATAGCAAATCCACATACTCGCGCTGGTACCCCAGACACCATCTGTCACACTCGACGTACAGACTTTGCACGGGGCTAGTCCGGAAAGCACCAGACGCAAGTCGAAGGCCCAAGTGCTGCACTGGGTCGATCATTTTTAAAGCAATTTCCCTTCCTGAACCATACAAAACACTCCCATAGTCTAACCTCGAGCCAACCAGGCTGGTAAACACTCGCAGCAGAAGTTGTTTGTCAGCACCGTACGAGTGATGCGACAAGACCTTTAGAATATTCAGTGTTTTAATACATTTGTGTTTTAGTTGTTTGATATAAGGTATAAAGGAAAGTTTTTCATCAAGGACTATACCTAGGAACTTGTGTTCTTTTTTGACCGGTATCGAGACACCATTCAGTTTGATGTCTGGACCTGGCCTGATCCCACTCCTTTTGGAGAACACAAGTGCTCTTAACTGGGTTTAGCTTAAAACCGTTCTGATCAGCCCAGCCAGCTAGCTTATTAACACCAAGCTGGACTTGGCGTTCGCAAATTGACATATTACACGACTTAAAAGATATTTGGACATCATCTACATATATTTTACAGGAAATGGTTCGTGGCAACGCCTTTCGAAGTGAGTTCATCTTGACTATGAACAACGTACAACTCAAAACGCCACCTTGAGGCACACCATTTTCCTGCACAAAAACATTTGAAAGGGCAGTACCAACTCTTACACGAAAGGTTCGTTCTGCCAGGTAGCTATAAAGAGTGTTAAACATATTGCCCGAAACACCAAATGATTTCAGGTCGCGAAGTATCCCGTATCGCCAAGCGGTGTCGTAGGCTTTCTCAAGATCAAAAAAGACCGTTGCACAAAACTGTTTGTGGACAAAGGCATCTTTTATATACGACTCAAGGGCGACGAGTTGGTCGTTTGTGGATCGCCCCACCCTGAAGCCGGCCTGGCAGCTCTCGAGAAGACCATTGTATTCTAAGAAGTACACGAGTCTCCTGTTAATCATCTTCTCGAGAAGCTTGCACAGGCAGCTGGTGAGGGCGATGGGTCGGTAACTGGCGGGAGAAGACGGGTCCTTACCCTCCTTCAGGAACGCCACTACAATAGCCTCCCTCCAAGATTTCGGAATGTGCCCCGAAAGCCATATGTTGTTGTATAAGTGTAGGAGTGTTTCAAGAGTATCTGGGTGTAGGTGTTGTATCATTGTGTATGCAATCTGGTCTGCGCCTGGAGCTGAGGGTTTACATGTGCTCAGGGCAGCCTTCAGCTCATAGAGAGTATATTCAGAGTTGTACCACAATTTGACCTGTTATTATCACGTAAGGACTTCTTTTCACAAGCGGTTTTATGTCTCAGGAAAGTGTTTGTGTAGTGTGCAGAGCTGGAAACGTGTTGAAAGTGTTGTGCAAGTGTGTTAGCCTGGTCTTCCAGTGTGTCCCCTGTTGTACTAACCAGGGGCAGGCTGTGTGTCTGTTGTCCTTTTAGTTTTCGTATTCGTGTCCAGACTTTGTGTGTGTCTGTGTATGAGTTAATAGATGTAAGGAAGGTGCGCCAACTCTCTCGTTTTGCCTCACGGCGCACACGTTTTCCTAGCGCCTTGGCCCGTTTGAACAAAATAAGGTTGCCCGACGTGGGGTACCGTCGAAGGATACCCCACGCCTTGTTCTGGGCCTCTCGCGCCAGCCTACAGTCCTCATTCCACCACGGCCTCCGCTGGTTGCGCGGGGCACCAGAGGCGTGGGGAATGGATCTTTCGGCGGCGTCGAGGATGTGCGCCGTGAGGAGATGGGTAGCTTCTTCAACGTGTTGGTGTCCTATGGATGTGTGGTGTAGTTTGGATGTCTCTGTAAATGTATTCCAGTTAGCTCGTGCTTCATTGAACCTATTATGGGAAGATGAACTGCTTGGGCCTTTACCTATATATGTAAGTGAGGTGGGGAAGTGGTCACTGCCATATGGGTCAGTGCCCACACCCCACTCAAGACATGGAAAAATAACTGCGGAGCCAATCGCCACGTCAAGACATGAGTATGTGTTGTGACCTATGTTATGGTATGTAGGCTGTTTATTGTTGAAAAGGCATGCTCCAGAAGATGTAAGGAATTTCTCTATAAGGCGACCTCGGGCATCCGTGCGAGAAGAGCCCCAAACAGTGTTGTGAGCATTAAGGTCGCCTGTCAGGATGTATGGTTCGGGCAGCTGGTCAACCAGCGCCTCGAAGTCAGAGCTTAAAAGTGAAACATCAGGAGGAATGTATATGGAGCATACCGTTATCAACCTATTAAATATTATTAAGCGTATTGCTACAGCCTCAAGGACGGTGTTCAAAGTGACATGGTGGCATGCTAAAGATTTCCGGGCGATTATGGCCACACCCCCAGAAGAGTGTGTGCAGCCATCCCTGTCCTTTCTGTATACCAGGTAACTATTCAAGAAATTTGTGTGTTTAGAATTCAAATGTGTTTCCTGAACACACATTACACTTGGCTGATTGGTATGCAGAATCTCATACACGTCGTCAAGATTATTCATAAGGCCTCTGCAGTTCCATTGAACAATATTTTCTCTTCCCATTATTTAGTGTGAGAGCTACTGGAGTGTGTATGTTTATGTGTTGTCTTTCGGGGCTGTAACTCTTGGATTGGGCTTTTTGGGTGGCCTATCTGTAGGCTTGGACGACGGAGGCCGCTCCTTGCGCTGCATTGCAGGCAAGAACGGCACGACGTCCATCTCGTCGTCCGATGTCCTGGGTGTGCCCGTCGAACCGGGCCCCCCGGACTTGGCCCCCCTTCGGGGGCCCTTCGTTTGACCCGCCACCGCCGGTGGTGTCGGAGGCACCAGAAGTGGCACGGGTGGTGTGGTGGCGGTGGGAGCCGGTGCGGGGCTCGTGGTGTCCATGGCACACTCCAACGCACTGGACGATGGTGAGGCACGGACGGGAGCGGCACCGGTCCCGACGGAAGAGGTTGCCACCACAACCGCTGCTGCCTCAGCAAGCGGCATGGTGGCAGGTTGGGCTGCCAGAGGCAACCCCGGGGGGGGGGGGCGGGGACGGGACCAGGTCCGACTCGCGGTACTGGGTCCCCGCCGAAACTAGAGGCCGCTCCGCCCCCCGGCGAGCTGCGTCGGCATACCTCCCCAGGGGGAAAGAGGCGAACCTCTTTCGCGCCTCTGGGAAGGTAAGATTCTCAGTCACTTTTACCATGATGATCTCCTTCTCCTGTTTGAATTTCTCACATGTTCTAGAGTAGGCCCCGTGGGGTCCCTTGCAGTTGGCACAGATGAGGGTTTGTGATGGGCAGTTGTCAGATGCATGATCATGTTGTGCACACTTGGCACAAGTTAGTCGACCACAACAAGCATTATTGCCATGTCCAAACCGCTAACACTTGTAGCAGCGGCGTGGGTTCGGCACGTAGGGTCGGACCGGACATCTCAGGAAACCTGCGCTGACCGATTCGGGAAGTGTTGAGCGGTCAAATGTCAAGAATATGTGTTTAGTAGGTATTATTTGGTCGTTTCGGCGTATCGTGATTCGCCGCACAGCTGTTAGCCCTGATCGCTAAGCCCGTCCAGCATATCTGCTTCAGTCTCATTTATTAGATCTCTATCAGAGATCATGCCCTGGCAGCTATTAAGACTGCGATGGGGCGTGATCTTGATGTCGACATCGACCATGCGCGTTTGCTTCAAGAGGTTACAGGATTGTTGTTTGTTTTGAACTTCAATTAGGACTTCTCCCGTTGTGAGCTTTTTAGCTTTGTACGATTTGCCTACAAGGCTTTCAAGGAACTTGGAGATGATAAAGACAAACTGGGAAGTGATGGGGTTTAATTTATCCAGGGATTCCATTACCAGGAAGCGCGAGAAATTATCGGGCTTTGGAATGGAGATCGAAGACAAAGGAGGAAAAGATACTTCGGTGCGGCCCCTTTTCAGGGACCGATCACGTTTGGAGGGGGGGTGTGAAAATGCCATATGATACATTGGAAAGCAGGGGACGGGGGTACTTTCTTCCACAACCTTACCCTGATAGCTGAGGAGGTCCCGGAGCTCCCTGCCTGGTAAACAGACAGGGAGCCCATCCGCCGGAGCTTGACCTGGGCTCCGACGGCCACCGTTCGTGGTTTCTAACCCTCCACCTATAAACACATTGCCACGGTTGGGTCCAGCTTATGATTGGGGGCTCGGGGTCCGCGGTATCGCCAGTACCGTCACCAAGATTGCTCAAGGTGCCCCGTGCGGGGGGGTATTTAGAGTAAATTTTATGTTGCCCTTTCGTACATTTTTTTGGGGACTCCAAAAAATAACAATTCAATTTGAAATTACGCACTTGTAAAAAACAAGTTTAAAACACGCTGCTTATATTGGAAATTGAACAATTACAGCCAGGAAAACGCTTTGCCATTTTCTTGTCCTGCTTAATGTGTGCTACAGTGATCTTGCTTGCTCTGTACACTAAAGTAAATAACAAATGTAAAAAAAGACTAAATCTTTTGAAGCAGTCCTCCACCTGCAAGTCGAATTACTACGTTCTGTGTGCTGCAATTTAGTTTTATATTGGGCCGCTTAAAGAAACGTTCGCGCCAATCCACCCTGTGAATTTGGTTGGAAAGAAAAGCAGTTAACGGCACCCACTTGAATTACCAATGCGACGTAACTTAAATTCCCTCACCCCGCCTTGCAATAAGTGAAATCAGAGAAAAGTGAAATGCACTTAACCATACCCATTATTTCTTCAAAGACATATTCTTGGTGACGTTAAATCAGTGCATGATGCATGAACGGTGGTTGGTTGAGTTGTAGTGATGTAGCACATGAGCGGAAACTCTTTTTTTATATATTAAAAGAAGCTCAAATCCGGTGTTAGACGATTTGACTTCTCCGTCTCGGCCGCAGCGCACGGAAGCGATGAGATCGGCTGCCGAGACGTTGGAGGACGAGAACAAAAAGAAGGAGGAGCAGGCGCAGGAGGAGTAACACGAGGAGAATGAGGAGCATGTGGAGGACGAAATACTTCAATGCAGATTTCTAAAGAACTGAGTGTGCGGTTTAGCGGAGCGGTTGCTTCTTCACTGCAGCCTATATGCAGTTCGCGTCGACTGTGGTTTGTCCACCAGTTGAAGCTCGGTAGACCGAGAGGGGCGGGAAAGCAGCATCTGCCATTGCTTTTGTTGGGTAGCTTACGGAAAGAGGGCAGGGTGCTCAGTGATGAAGTCGCCCACCCCGATTATGTGGCGGAGTGTTAGTACTTGTGAGTAAAATTTACAATCAGTGTCGTAGCGATTCGGGTGCAATAGGTGAAGATACGTCGGGTGTGGGCAGGAGCCGGATTTTATAAGCCGTAGGGTGGTTTGTTGTTCTCTGGAAAGGTCAGGGCAAGGCGAGGGCAGGGTCTGATTTTGAAGGAGATAATGTTTGGTTAAGACCCTGAAGGAGAGCAGCGGGTGACTGTCCCCGTGGAGCTCTATAGCATGGGGGGTAAAAGCGAAGGTGGGCGTATTCGTTGCCCTCTATGGAAGCGTGAGCGGGTGTCCAGATTAGCTAAATGAAACTGTTTGGGGAGTGTTTTTTTTTCAGCACACGCAGTGGAGGTCGGGACACCCAACCCGCGTCGTAATTCCGGTATGTTTGTGGTGAATAGCTGACTACCTTCCTAACCCATGCTCGAATGAAAGCCACGGGGATGGCTGCCTCTTCTGCTGCAGTCATATCTTAGGTCTTAAGTGATGAACACACAAGTATGTTGGTTCTGGAGGCAGCCGCGATGATGGCGTACTACTGTCCTCGAAGAGGCGTCTGTGTAGGTAACTACATGATCTCCACCGAGGTTGATATTGAGCACTTGAGCCCCTCTTTTCAGTAACCTTCGTCGTGTGAGCGGTTCATATTTCTAAGCAAAGGAACATTTTTATTTCTTGTCGCCAAGACTCCGGGAGTACATCAAGCAGAGTAACATTTTGTGCTGCCCAGCCAATCTGGTGAAGGATACGGCGACCCACTGCAGTTGTGCTCGTTTGGACCTTCTGGTTATAAAGACGTCCCTCTATCAGCTCTTTCACGGTGTTGTGGAGACCCGTGCTAAGCAGTCTTTCTGTTAACGCACTCATGGCAAGACCAATGACCTGCTCAACCACCGTTCTAATCATTATATAAAGCATCTTAATGTCCTTCTTGCCGACAAGAAGACAGGGGTTGACGTTGGTGATTCTCAAGAAGACAAAAACTCGCAATAATCGAAAGGCATCGAATTCCTTGAGGCTTCGCTTCTTGGTGGCAACTCGCATGATCATCTGTATGATTTGATTGAAGTTGTGTTTGAGGTGCTTCAAGGATACGTCACCATTGGCGTTGGCCCGGAGAGCTAGGCCCAGGATATTGGTTTGGAGCGAAGGCCTGGCCATCAATGAGTATTTGAATGTGTTCATTGATGTGTCGCTTGCCGTGAGGGCGGACAACAAAGAAATGTGATTTTTTTACGTAGCCCATTGGCATACTCGACGTGATATGCCATGTGTGGGTGGGAGCTTCCTTTACTCTTTGTAACTTCTAGGACACACACAAGACGCGAACAGGGCCGCTAGACGTACCGTGGGTGGAGCAAACAGCGGCGCGAGAGATCGCGTGGCGCTATCAACGGGTATTCAGCGAGAATGCAGGGGGTAAACCCGTAGATGCGCTTGGTGAGTGCACCACCTTTCTTCCCCGCCTACACGTGGGCTCGTTGCTAAATCGGTAATACAAAGAGATCTGGCTTTGTGACTCTATTAGATCCAGGTTCGATTTGTGGAGGTAGCAGTCAATTCTTTTATTTTTTCGCGGGAGTTTTCTGTTAATACCAACGGTCGGGAAAGAACCCTTGAGTGGTAGAGGTAAAAAGCTTTGCTTTAAAGCCAGACCGGTAGAGAGTATTCTCTATCAAAAAATGATACATCAGTAAGAACCTGCACGAATGTTATATTTAATTTATCACAGGCGGCACACTCTGCCCAGAGAAATAGAAAGAGTACCCTCATGCATCAGCTCGCAATACGTAACCAATCAAAGTGCCGTCCAAATCTACAATAAATGCATATCGAAATATTATTTTTCTACTTAACTATTGTTTAGGCTGTTATCGGAGTGACGGTAAATATATCCTTGGAGAACCTAAAATTTCCAGCCTTGTACGTTATCGATCCAATTGCCTGATTCATGATGTAGCGCAAGGGGACTGGTAATGTAGTGTCATTACAATTGCGACCATCCTTCAGAAAAATAGCCAAAAACGTCATTTGGTTCCCTGTTTCCGGTGTATTGCCGCAAAAGCCACTTTATGACTTCGCTTCCTCAGATCGTGGTAGAGGCGAAGATGCCCTTCCCAGTATTGTGTTCAGCACCGAATAGTTCGGCGGCTACCAATTGTTGCTTTATATATTGTACTTTGGCAGGCTGACAGACATTGGCCGGTTTTAGAATCCTTGAAAGTTGCTGTTGATATCACCGTTTGAAAGCGGTGCGATAGTGTTTTTAGAGTATTCAGCTTTTGTTAGTTGACAAATTTGAATTGAATGAGCTGTACCATTCATTACAAAGGTGTACGAGAGTGAAAAGGAAAGAAACCGGATGCTTTCTGCGACTTCTAGTCAAATTCGATGCGTAAATCAGTGACCGGTGTTGTTTTTTAAGCATACCTTTTTTTGCGTTCTTGTGGGTGCAGTATACCGACTTCCAACCGTCCTCGCTTATGTAGCGTTCAGTGGTTTGGATCATGTCAGGCGTGAGTGCTGTTTCGTGGACATTTTAATGTCACAGCATAGTTTGTTCCTGAAGCTTTGGTTTGTTGTATCTCTTTCTACAACAGCCCCAACTCCGTCACTGTAGAGCTTGAAGCCCTCTTCGACTGTTATGATGAACATTGTTACACTGTACGCACGTAACTTGGGCGGTTATAAACTTGCCAAAAAAAGCCTGTTATCGCCTTAGCCCCGATTTAAATTATAGGCAGACTAAGGCACTACTCGACAGGTTTGAACGTTCACCATTGCCCTGCTACCTAGAATACTTGGTTGACCGACAGCATACACGAGCAAAACTATATTCTTTGTACTTGTTTCCGAGGAGATCTCGAGATACAACACAACAAATACACCCTATATATTTATTAGGAACTGGCGTGGTTCCACGGTAACCCTTGGTTCCACGGCCTTCTTCAGCACCCGTAAAACAAAAGTATTCTTATTTAAGTGCTGCAATAAACGAACGCGTTTTATTATTTTCCTTTAACAAGAATGCGGCAAAACCCAATGTTAGTAAACTGAGATAGTCCCGCGTTTAATGAGTTACGACATCAATTTAAACAGTTCTGGACAGCTGCATAACTCGACATGTTGTAGAGCAAAGAAAGCAACCAGTAAGATAGGGTCCTTGTATTAGATAGATTTTTCATCTTTACGTAATATAAAGCATCTTTCACGCAGTTTCAGTGAAGGTGGTCATACCTGGCTAGGCTTGTTTTCGTGCTGAGCTGACAACGAAATATAGGACATCAATATTTAACTTATAAGCGATATATGCAAAATGTATGGGTTATCCCCTATAAAATTTGGTTGCGGGAAAGTGAGGAAAACGAGAGAATAAAACAGGAAAAAATGAATAAAATTGAAGACGCTTACACACGATATATGGCAAAGCATTTAAATATGACTTCTGTGGTGTGTTCCTACAGACAATTCATTTACCACCACAATAGCTAGTTTTAGCTGACCGCTTCTTCCGGTCCGCTCCGCTGCGAAAGCAAGCATGAGCGCCATTGCGCATGCGTGTCACGCGTGGCAGAGAACGGCACCGAATACGGTTGCGCTGAGCATACCGCCGATACCTGAGCGGACCGTCCGAAATTTTTAGCTTAAAACTCTAATATTTAGTATTTTGTATGTATTGAGAGACGGTTAGAATTAGGTGTATTAACGCTATTTACAAAAGTGTAAAATGAGAGACACAGCAGATGACCGCTCTAGGTCTTGCTGGGCGCCACACCGATCGTCTTCTTTCTCGTCCTCCACGATTGGCCTCATGGCATGCAGGGGGATTTCTCTCCATAGCAGTGGCTTCACCAATTCGCTATGGAAGGCTGCACCGTAACCTAACCCCCGGCGGCGGAAACGCCGTCCCGGCGTGTTCTATGAAGGCGCCGGCAACGTAGAGGTGTAGGGTTTCAGCCGAGTGACATGGACAATGTCTGTCTTAGGGACGGAAGAGGAAGGCTGAATTAGGGTGATCTGGTACGTCACATTGGTAACCCGGCGTAACACCTTGTAAGGGCCGGTGTAGCGTGAAAGTAGTTGCGTGAATACCCACGTGGCGGCGGGGAGACCACAGAAGGACGAGGGATCCTGGTGCATAGTCTGCGTGACGGTGGCGCTTCTCGTAAGCAGCCTTTTGGTGAGCTTGGGACTGGTTAGTGCGGGCACGGGCAATCTGTCGGTCGTAGTCAGCGCGGGCGATGGCATGGGTCGCGTATTTTGTCACAGAAACGTTGGACGAAGGTATCTTCGAAGTAAGGTATCTTCGAAGTAACGTTCGAAGTAAGGTATCCATCGGCAAGGAAGGTTCCCTTCTGTACAAAAGGAAAAATAGGGATTATGTGGCCATGACGAGTTGTAAGCAAATGTCACAAACGGTAACGTTACATCCCAGTCGCGATGGTCCGGTGAAACATACATGGCTATCATGTTGGTAATCGTACGATTAAGGCGTTCCGTGAGAACATTTGTTTGAGGATAATACGCAGTGGAGAACTTGTGCTTAGTGCCGCACGAACGCAGGATGACTTCGATAACTTGGGCTAAAAAGGACCGCCCTCTATCAGTGAGAAGTTGGTGAGAGGCTCCATGGTGCAGGATGACGTCATGTAAAAGGAAGTCCACCACTTCGGTAGCACAGGAGGTTGGAACGACCCTGGTGAATGCAAAGCGAGTTGCTTACTCAATGGCAATGGCAAACCACTTGTTTCCCAGAGTGGAAGTAGGAAAATGTCCGAGCAAATCTAGGCCGACATGGTAAAAGGGTTCAATGGGGACGTTGATGGGCTGTAGGATGCCGGCGGGGGCCACGGTAGGGGTCTTCCGTCGTTGGCAGGGATCACATAATGTTATAATGTTACATAGCGCTTCACCGATTGGTACATCTTCGGCCAGAAGAACCGGCAGGGAACGCGGTCGTAGGTCCGCGTGATTCCTAGGTGGCCTGCAGTTGCTTCGCCATGAAGTTGCTGAAGGAAGGACAGTCGCAAGTGTTCAGGAACGACGAGCAAAGATTGGGACCATCTGTACGAAGATTTCGGTGGTATAAAGTCCTGTCCTTGAGGAGATAGTGACGAAGGGAACCATCCTGCTGTGGAGAGTGTAGGCGTTCGATGATGAGCCGCATGCATTCATCGCGTCGTTGTTCGACTCCGATGTTGAGCAGACATTAGATAGAACAGACTTGGTCTTCAATCTCATTTCCATCTAGGCTGTCGACAGGATAGCGAGACAAAGAGTCTGCGTCCTGGTGTAACCGCCCGGACTTATTGACAACAGTAAATGAGTATTCTTGAAGCCGGAGAGCCCAGCGGCTGAGCCTTCCACTGGGGTCCTTCAATGATGAGAGCCAGCAATGGGCATGGTGGTCTGTGCCCACAGAGAAGGGCCGTCCATAAAGATACGGTCGGCACTTGGTGACTGCCCATACTAGTGCCAAGCACTCACTTTCGGTAATGGAGTAGTTCCGTTCAGCTGGAGACAAGAGACGGCTTGCATAAGCGATCACGCGATCTTGGCCGTGATGGCGTTGCGCCAGAACCGCTCCAATCCGATGGCCGCTCGCATCCGTGCGAAATTCATTAGGGCCGGAAGTATCTAAACGACCAAGGATGGGAGGTGTGGTCACTCCAGGTGTTAAGGTCGAAAAGGCACGTTCTTGATCAGGCCACCAGGTAAAAGGCGCATTCTTCTTAAGAAGCTGTGTCAAAGGGCGTGCGATGTCTGCAAAACCTTGAATAAAGCGTCGAAAGTATGAGCATAACCCTAGAAGGCTGCGCACGTCTTTGGAACAAGTAGGGACAGGAAAGTTTGAACTGCCTTGAGCTTTTCGGGGTCAGGTTGTACGTCCCGCGCGTCGACACGATGGCCGAGGATTGTAATTTCCCTGAGTCCAAAGTGGCACTTGGAGGAGTTGAGCTGGAGACCGGCGTTGCGGAAAACGGCAAGGATGGCCGCTAGACGAGAAAGATGAGTCGCAAAAGTAGGGGAGAAAACGATCACATCGTCAAGGTAGCAAAGGCTGGTGGACGACTTGAAGCTGTGAAGGAGTGAGTCCATCATGCGCTCGAATGTCGCTGGTGCATTGCAAAGGCCAAACGGCATGACCTTAAACTGGTAAAGTCCACCCGGTGTAATGAAAGCGGTTTCTTCTCTGTCCATGTCGTCGAGGGCGACTTGCCAGTAGCCTGAGCGAAGGCGATAGCGGAGAAGTACTTGGCACCGTGCAGACAGTCGAGGGCATCGTCTATTCTGGGCAATGTATAAATGTCTTTCTTAGTAATGTTGTGGAGATGACGATAGTCGACACAGAATCTCCAGGTGTTGTCTTTCTTCTTGTCTAGGACCACCGGCGATGCCCAAGGGCTGGACGAAGGCTCGATGATGTCTTTTTGAAGCATCTTGTTGACCTCCTTTTGCATGACATGACATTCTGCTGCAGAAACACGATATGGCCGCCGATGGAGAGGGCTCGCGTCGCCAGTGTTTATTTGGTGTTTCACCAAGGTTGTTTGGCCTAAAGGGTGGTTTGTTGAAGTCACAAATGTCTCGAAAGGAGCTCAAAAAAGTCCAAAGGTTGTTAATTTGTTCTGGTGTTAGATTAGGGCCAATCATGTTAACAAATTCATCACATTTGGCCTGGCGGTTCGGCGTATCATTCCGAAAATCGGAATGCCCTGGAGTCGCTAAAGGGACACTGAAGTGATATGTAAACATTGCGGGATTACTAGCGCAAATTGTAGTCCGGAGTCCCCAGGCCAGGTTTCGACAACTCTAGGCGCGTTTACGCGATTTTATTTAGTAGAAAAACTAAATCGAAAATGCTGTCCTCCTCTCTTTACGCTCGCCCATTTTCTGTGGCGTTTTCGTGTGACGTCAGGAGGGGATGAGCTGGCAATTGGCTGCGCCACGGCTGCGCTACTGCACGGCTCCCCGGCCGACAGAGTCAGTCGGCCCAGCGTTTCGTCCGCCGGCCGCCGGCAGGTCGTCGCAATCAAGGAGGTTAAAAAAAATTGCTTGGTCGCAATTCGTTCGCTTAGTTGAAACGAAGCTAGGACACGTTTGTGAATGGAAGAATGTGCCTTTCTTTACTTGGTTTGTTTGTACACTGTATCTAGCTCAAAGTCAAGTTCGCTTCCCACAAGTGCTGCACAAGCGCACATGCGAGGCTTCGCTGACTGGTACGCCAGTAGGAAAATATAAGGCCTCTTGAAGGCGGGAGAAGAGTCAGCGAAGTCAATATAGGTACTAAGGAAGTAAAATCAACTGATATTTTTACCGTACAGCGTAAAACTAGGGCGCGGGAAGCACTTTTTAGCGCTGGGCGAACAAGCACAGCGGTCAGCAGCACGACTACGCATCTGCGAACGCTTTTCCGTCTACAAAATGCAATTGCTAGACGTGAGCTACTCTGGAAACTCGGGCGACGCTTACTGCACGATCGCAGTACAACAAATGGTCACCTAAGCTGCTTGAAATGCCAAAACTAAATAAAAGTGTAAACCGGTTGTACAATATATACCCTATATTAGCAAGGCCTTCGCGTCCCGCTCCGTGGCTCAGTAGTCTGGGACGCTGGGTATGTCACCGCAAATGTTTTGCAAGTCACGAGTTCGAATCCCCGCGGGTACGTGCTTTTTTTTGTAAGTTAACGTTTTTGTTTTCCGCCGATGTTTTCTATATTGAGTTCACCTTTTTTTGGGCCGCCACGTTCATGGCTGCACGAACTAGTTCACAAAACGCGCGCAGGCTGGCACATGCATGGCGCGCTAGCGAGTTCTCGTTGGCGTGCTGTTGCCATAAGCACCGACTGCTTGCAGGCAGTGGGCACAGACCAGAGTGAACAGACCCTTGGCCTGGTGCGAACACGCTTTTTACGATACAGGCATGAGGGAGGCAAGCTCCAATTATGGGGGAAAAGCGCATGACATTTGGGCGTCTACGGGTACGCGGAGGGCGTTCATGCACTGCGTAGGTTTCGGCTAGTGAATGCTACGATTCCAAGCCGTCCTAGGAGGCTTAACTTCATGCATTTTTACAGCTGACAACATGGCAGAAGCGCGGTACGATGATTACTGAGTCATTGAGAATGCCCATCCAACAACGCCACCGGTTGTGTTTTAGAGAACCGAAACCGAAACCGAAACTTGTTTGGTCGCTCACCTTGGGCATCGTCCAATCACGGTGCCCGCTCCTCCTAACGTCACAGCTTTAGTTGGTGCGGCCGCCGCAAACCGCGCATGGTAGTTTTTCTTGTTTCGCGCTTTGTAAAATAATTACCGATTTGTCAATCGTAAAAACGATGAAAAGTGTGCTAATTTGAGCCAGTCTACACAGTGGAAGCAAAAACGAGAGCTTGAGAAATTCACTTCAGTGTCCCTTTAAGGTCAGAATGTGGCCGTGGTCAAGGGAACGCAAGTTCGCCAAGGACATTCCTTCGCAGACGAATTGTGGGGAAGAACGAAAATTCAAAAGTGGAAGGGTGGCGTGATTGTTTATGATTGTAATGAGGGAATGAGGAAGAGTCACCTGTCGTAACAGCAGAACGTCAGTGATCGGGGCAAGGATGCACGAACCATCGGGTACGGCAGGAGTAGAAAAAAATTAACGTATGTGACAGTTTTTGGTGGCAAACGCGTGAACTTCTCCGACCAAAGGCGGCATTCTACTTCATCAGTGATATGGGGAGAAACTGGCAGTCCAAGTCGAACTTCACCCGTTGAGCAGTCGATGAGCGCAGGAGTTTCTGAAAGGAAGTCGAGTCCAAGGATGATATCGTGAAGGCAGTGCGGTAGGACATGAAACAATACAGGGATGTGGTGATTTGCGATGGTGACATGAGCGGTGCACATGCCAAGAATGGGTGGCGTGCCCCCATCGGCGACTCGCACTACACAGGAAAGGGAAGCAGTGCGAACTTTTTTGAGCCGTCGGCAAAGGTCTGAACTTATTACAGAAATTTGCGCACCAGTGTCCACTAACGCCTGAAGACATACACCATCGACAGTGATCTCGAGAAGGCTAGGACGGGGCGAAACAGTCAAAAGAGGATTTTCGGGCCGGATCGTGAATGCAGCGTCACCTCTAAGCGCTGCATCGTCTAGTGTTCCAAAATGGCGCGGCCATGATAGGGGGGAGAAGAGAAACGGTGGGGCTGGGGCGACGGCGATAGGCGACGGCGAGGGGACGGTGAACGGCTGTGGCGGCCAATAGGTTGTTCGACAGGCGAGTGGGAATCCGGGGCGTCCTGGGTTTGGCGAGGGGCAAAAGGTCGGGTCGTCATTGGGCGTTGGTAGCTATAAAACCCGGACCGTGGTCGTGGTGGCCAGCGGCTTGGACAGTAGAGAAACATGACCGACGCGGTGACAGGTGAAGCAAATTGATTTGTCGTCAGGTGTAGTCACTTCATCCGGGTTGCGATATCGCAGAGGCGTGTACGGGGCACGAAGAGCAGTCGGGGGGGGGAAGATCGTGGGTGCAAGGGCGACTTAGGGAGCACAACGAACCGAGACCACGATTATCAAGTTCATGGCGTACTACGGTCTGGAACAGGGATAGCGTGGGTGTTACGTGGTCTGGTGGGAAAATGAGAGTCAGTGGAGCCATTGCTTCCAGCTCTCGGCGCACAATGCGTACCACATTTTCGGGCGAAGAAGAGTCGCGCGGAGGAGGTGGTGAGCTCTCGCAGGACGACGTGGCCAATGTGTTGGGGAGCCTAGTGAAGTTTTGCACAATGCGGCGGCATTTTGCTTCCTCGAAGCGTCGGCATTCAGCAAGGATTTCCTCTATGGTAGAGCAGTTCTTGATAACAAGTAAGTTGAAGGCGTCGTCGGCAACGCCTTTAAGATGTGGCTGATCTTGTCGAAATCAGACATTGTGGAGTCAACCTTGGCGCAAAGAGAATGGACATCTTGAATGTACGCTAAATACGGCTCCTTGGCCGTCTGAGCATGCGTCGAAAGTTCTTGCTTGGCAGCGAGCTGACGTCCGAGGGCCTTCCCAAACACCCTCTTCAGCCTCTCTTTGCAGATATTCCAGCTAGTGAGCTCATGTTCATAGGTATCATACCACGTGAGCGCCTTCCCCTTGAGATATAACACGACGTTTGGCAACATGAACATGGGATCCCAGTTGTTATGGCAACATGCACGTTCATACATTGTGAGTCAGTCGTCGACGTCGACTTCCCCGGTGCCGTAGAAAAATCCAGGATCCCGGGGGTGGGTGAACACAGTCGACGGTGGCATGGTCGGTTGATGGTGCTGCCCAGAATCGGTAGGCAAGGTGTCCTGAGAGAGCTGGCGTACGTTCCGAAGCTCCGTCGTCTCACGGGATCTTTGTAGCACCCCCACCAAGATGAGACGGGTAGACGCGGTTAGAATTAGGTGTATTTACGCTATTTACAAAAGGGGAAAATGAGAGACACAGCAGATGACCGCTCTAGCTCGTGCTGGGCGCCACACCGATCGTCGTCTTTCTCGTCCTCCACGATTGGCCTTAGTCGTGCGGGGGGATTTCTCTCCATAGCAGTGGCTTCACCAATTCGCTAAGGAAGGCTACACCGTAACAGTATTATGAAAATTTGCCAAATTTTCGGTTACTGACAAACTTTTTTTTGTTTGGCGTCATCTCAACACAAAATGACTGCTGCGCTGAACGATACCACAACCGATTTTTTTAGGTATGCTAAATGATTGTCATATGATGTATTGCGATGTCACGAGGTGACGTGAATTGCGAGCTGGAACAATGCACCTTTTCTTCGACTCTTAAATCGCGGTGACTTGGAATGAAGCGCAAAATCTACACCCACAGTAACATCACAATAAACCTTCTTGCGGCTTTCGCAGGGACTGTCTCTCGGTGGGTTATTACATTGGCGAAAGGGCTTGTGACGGAACTGGCAAAGCTACTGGAGGAGCCATGATTGTGTTTGGAGGCCGCATTGAAAAGTGTGATGTAAACGCAAACTTTACGCGGAGATTATGTAGCGCACCAAATTATGCTCTGCCATAGAGACGGTAATTGGGAACGTCAACGAGACGGCTCGGCCTGCTCTGATGTTGCGAGAAAGAAGTCCACTTGGTGATATTGCCGCTGGTCAAGCCCCAATGTCCTTCGTGGAGGCTTGACGAGTGACGATACCAATGCATGGCTCGTGAGCTGAAATGTACACTAAAAAAGCCGAGCCTCGCACTGGAACTTTCAAATTCAATTGGCTCTATTCCAAGCAACATTTCACGCCATACTCTGATTGAGGCAATCCTCCAGCAGATGTTGTGCTTGGACGGTACCTGCCGCCGTGATTTTCCAGACTGCTTTTCTTGCGGTGAGGAGGGCACACACGTCGTAGCCACGGGAACAATGTTTTCAGTGTGTTGAACTTCACGCTGCTCTGTGCAAGGAATTGTTGCCCAGGCCCTGGTAGAAGGTGGCTACAATGCTGTGGTCTTGGGTAGACGACCTGCACGAGGTTCCAACGTATCATGAAAGTATCCACTGATGCTAACCCCAGCCACTTGCAAAGGGAATGAATAACAACAACCATAGCTTACACAGGCAGAATAAGTGTTTAATTTGCCCACGTGGAACCACTAAAGTTTGTGCCTGTGGCGCCCCAGGGTTAGGCATACCTCCCGGATCCCAGAACGTCGGTGAGTTGCCCGCCCGATGCCGATGCAACAGTGTCGAGGTACGAAAATAGAAATCATTGCCCATTGCTTCGGTGTGAAATCGATGATCGACAGAGATGGATGGGATATCGCTCTAAGTGACCTCAGTCTTTGAGTTTTGAATTTGAACCGCGGAGCTGTACATGTCCAGCCTTGCCGTCAGTGTGCGCGGGTCGTGTGTGCGGCACAGGTAAGATGAGTACTACCTTGACCGGGGGTACCTAAGGGATCCATAGTTTCTCCGATCCTATTTAACCTCGCACGTGGCCAGGGTAGCTCTAAATCTCGAGCGTGACTCTGCTGCCCGCTTCACAATACATGATGACGACGTAATCTTATGGACTGAATCAGCCGACTTTTTATGCCCGCAAGACATGCAAACCGAACTCAAAGCCGCAGTAAATAGCCTTGAATGCTCCTTGGCCACTCTTGGTCTCGAATTGGCCCCTGAAAAAAACCGGTCTTACCTGTCTTTGGCCACAAACCCCCTCCGCACTATAATCCTCTAACTCGTCTTCTCGCCGGTACCCCTATAACCGCTAGTTTCCAACCCATGCGATTACTCGGAATCCCAATCGGACACACATATAGCCCGTCAATATGGCTACAACTCAAACCTAAATGGAAAACAATTCAACATGCCATACATCACCTGTCGAACAAACCTGTTGGAGTAAGCCAGAAGGCGACCCAAACATTAGCACATGCTGTCGCCATTGGAATTATAACTTACGAAGCCCAATCCTACGACCTTAACAAAACGCACATGAGAATACTTCAAAATCTGCACAGAGCCACCCTTCGAACCATCAGTGAACTACCCAAACATACTCGTCTTGAGAACCTGCAAGCTGCAGTTGCTCTTCCCCCTTTGGAAAATATCATTAAAGAGCAAGTACATAAAATCCCTTCATAAACGCTCATTAACTCATCAAGGTTTCTCCATCATCGCCTGGGACAATCTGAAGCCGTTATAACCCCACGACATCCCACCGCCTTTGGCTACCTGGAACCGCCCTTCTGTCACGGACTCTACAGCCACCAATCCCGTCCCGCGTAACGCCCACCCCGTTCGCGCAGCCCGCCTCAACGCCCTCCGGAACAGTAAACGCCCCCAAGAAATTGACATTTACCCCTACACAAGCATAGCTAATCCACTAGTTTGCACCGCATGGACATCCCCTGATCTCACCTCCATCCAAGGCAAACGAACTCTTAATGATCCATGTGCTACCATTCTGGAAGTGGAACTCCATGCCATCATTCAAGCTATCGACTTCCTCATGTTCGACTTTCACTCCTCCGTCCCTTCACAAATACGCATCCTGATAGACTCATTCGAAGCCCTAAAGACAGTACAAAGTCCTACATCGACCAATCCCATTGCCAACAAAATCCTGCATCAGATCTCTATCCTAAAATCTTGCGGAATCCATCTTCGCATCGACTGGTCGCCTGGACACGAGGAGTCCGCACCGGGGAACCCGGCAGCTCACTCGGCTGCACGGGAGTGTATAACCTCCAGTCCTCCGCTGCTACCCGACTTGGCTCCTCCGCCTCCTTAGTCATTACCGCCAGCCATACAGATTCTACGGTACAAAAAAGACAAAAAAGACCGCCTCAAGACCCTCACTCCAACCGGCTTTTTATCTGCTCTACCCCCGCTCCCTAGATCAGCCGAAATTTTTATGAACAAATATTTTGCAAATGCTAGCTTACCAGGCACCCCAGGTTGATAATGCGTACATACACACGTTATTCGATTACTCATTTTGTCGTCGCTGCTTGCAAGCTTTGAGTTGAAGTGTATTTGTACCCCCCGTGCAAATGGCTAAGGGCGTAACGAAGATAAAGGAGGAGATGCGAGCTGAATTCTCCAGACTAAAAGATGAACTGAAACTAGAATTGAAGTCATCGCGAGAATCCTTTGAACGGGACATTCGAAGTGACATCAGGGAAGTGCGAAACGAGCAGGGAGAAATGGCTCGCAGCATTGAGCACGCGCATGCGGTTCTTGCTGACCTAGGGAAACGACTAAAAGATGAGATAGAGAAAAATTTCAAACTGGCTAAGGAAAACGAGGAACTTCGAGCAAAATGCACCACTTTAGATAAAAGCAACCAAGAATTAGAGAAGCGCTTTAATCTAGCCGAGCAGTACTCACGCTGTTCTAACCTAGAGATCCAAGGCGTCGTAAAGCAAGAGGGCGAAAATGTTGCTGGTATTCTTGCTAAGCTCGGGGATACCATTCAAGAATCTATCACCGAATCAGATATTGAGAGCTGCCACCGCGTACCAACCAGGCACCCCGATAAATCGAACATTGTAGTTCAGTTCAGGTCACGTGCGAAGCGAGATGTAGCCTTGCAGAAGGCAAAAAAGATGCGATTAACCAACGAGGACCTTGGATTTGATGACTCGACTGCAATATATGGAAATGAGCATCTAACACCGCAAAACAAAAGGCTTCTTGGCGCTGCAGTAACAAGGAAAAAGGAAGTGGCATGGAAGTTTGTGTGGACCAAAAATGGTGCGATTCTTGCTCGTCGAAACGAAAACTCTAAAACCGTTCGCATCCATTCCGAGGCCGACCTTTTGAAAATGGTGCCAGTATTGCAGTTTCCCAGCCCACAAGAAGCAACCTAAGCCGCACTTGTTCAATGGAAGTCACACCGCTTTTCACACCAACCCAGTATAACGAATTTCTATCTCAAAACCGCAGTCCGTGCTTGCAGATTATACATATCAACATGCAATCAGCTGTGAACAAGACTGACCAGCTACAATCCCTTTTAGATGGCTTTACTTGCTCCTTCGATCTTGTTCTCTTATCAGAAACGTGGTATCGTTCGGATATCGACGTCATCCGGCTTCCTGGCTATGAATCATTTTTTCTAAATCGCCCTACAAAGCGCGGTTGAGGGGTTGCGATGCTTGTTCGAAATGCGTACTCCTGCAATGTGTTATCTGAACACTGTTTCAGTGATACAAATATTGAAATGCTGACAGTTAGTTCCGGCCACCTAGCTTTTTGTGTCGTTTACCGTCCTCCTCAAGGCAACTTAGGCGTGTTTTTTCACCGCTTTGAGCGTGAACTAGCCTTTCTTTCTGAACATTTTTCGACATATATAGGCGGCGACTTTAATATAGACATGAGCGCAAGTAGTCCCGTGCAAGAACAATTGCTAATTACTCTACAGTCGGCAAGTTTTCGTAATATATCTGGGGCCCCACACGTGTCACCCTTAGTACTTCTACTAGCCTGGACTTAATTCTAACAAATGATGAAAACATTTTTCACGCCGGTCGTATTGCAGTAGACATTAGCGACCACCTACCTATTGTTGCTCTTATTAAAAAGGAATCTAGCCCCGAACATAAATTAAAAGCACGCCGACAGCTCATTTCGGAGAAACGTCTTCACCAATTTAAAAATCACATTGCACTAGTCAACTGGTCATCTGTTTTTAAGGAAGCCACAGCTGACGATGCTTATGATGAATTTCTGCGACTTTTTCTCCCAATCTACCATGAATGTTTTCCGATTGTCGATATCTTGCCTGCTAAAAATGCTCGTAAACCATGGATGACTGCTCGCCTTATTCGACAAGTAAAAAAGAAAAACAAACTGTTCGCTAAATTCCTGAAGAGTAAAGAACCGCAGGATTTAGTTCGATACAAGTCTGTGCGAAACCGGCTAAACAACGAAATTCGGTTATCGAAGGTTGCCTCTACCCACACCTGTTCGATAAAAACCTCACTTGCAACCCAAAAGAAAAATGGAAGAGGCTAGCAGCACTTCTAAACAGAAACACAGTCTCCCAGCAAATCAAAAGTCTGAACATTGACGGCAGGGAACTGACAGGTTCCTGTCTCGCCAATGTTTTCAATAAATTTTTCTGTGAAGTTGGCGACAGTAATTACAACCCTGGTTTTTACCGTTTTCTGGACGACAGGGTGGGACCATCTCTGTTTCTTGAACCTACCAATGAAGTCGAGGTTTTTTCAGTGTGCAGTAGTCTGAAAGATACCAAAGCCTTGATTCATGTAATGTTCAAAGCCGGCCGGTAAAGCACGTGCTGCCTTTAATTGTACCTTGCCTCTTGCACATCTATAACTTAGCACTCAAGTTCGGACAATTTCCTGTTTGAATGCAACGTACCAGAGTAGCGGTAGTTTACAAAAAAGGCGATAAAAATATACCTGGAAAATATAGGCCAATATCTGTGCTTCCATTTTTCTCTAAGGGGCTCGAACGCTTAATTCATCGACGGTTATATAACTTCCTCCTAAAATACTCTGTAATGGTTGATTGCCAGTATGGATTCACCAGAAACAGGTCTACTGAGCACGCATTGCTTGACCAAAAGGAGTACATCTTAAAAAATTTTGAATCGCGGTTGCTTACCTTAGGCATTTTCGTCGATTTCAGTAAAGCGTTCGATTGTTTGAATCATGAGATCCTCTTAAAAAAACTGGAGCACTATGGTGTTCGTGGGCACGCCCTCCAACTTATTACGTCCTACCTCAGTTCCCGCTCACAATACGTTGTATTAAACCACTGTCCCTCAGAAAACCTGAAGATTAGAAATGGTGTACCCCAGGGCAGCCTTTTAGGACCCCTTCTTTTTAACGTGTATATAAATGATATTTGCAACATTAGTAAGGCCGTGAAATATATAATTTATGCGGACGACACCAGCATATTCCTCTCTTCCCATAATATTGTTGAACTAACAAGTGCGGCCAATAGGGTATTGACATCATTAACAGAATGGTCTTTTCTTAATTCCTTAAAAATAAACAGGGGAAAAACTAAGGCTATAATATTTCATCCAAAAGGAAAACATGGCCCGAACCCGCCTCGTCTTTTTTTTAGAGAATACTGCCATTGAATATGTTGACAATTTTACGTCACTTGGCGTAGTGTTTACTGCCACGATGTCGTGGAACGCCCACGTAAGCAAAATCTGTGTCGCACTTTCGAGGTTTAATGGGATAATTTGGCGCAACAAAGGGCTTTTACCTGCAAAAACCAAATTGAATCTCTATTATGCCTTTTTTTATTCCCATGTCAGTTACTGTTTCTTAGTATGGGGGAACACCACGGTAACAAATATACAAAAACTTGTAAGTCTGCAGAAGAAACTACTTCGTGCGGTTGCAAACGTGTCGTATGATTCCCCAACTTTTCCTTTGTACCAGCAGTATAAAATTGTGAAAATTGACCGCATGTTCGACTACAAATTTCCTGTCTTCTATAAGGAAGCAGTCAGCCGAAATGACCCCTTCTTTTCGAGTTTCGTAACGCTCACACATTATCACAATCCGTACCCGACTCGCAAAACAAATAAATTTGTCTTACCACGGTGTAGAACAAATTATGGCTACAGTATGCTAGCGCACATTCTTCCAACCTATCTCCACACGCCATTGTATGAGGACGTGACCCGCATGTCATTTCCTGCACTTCGCAATACTTTTGTAACATAAGGTGTGAATACATTTTTTTATATAAAATTGACTGTCATTGCTTCCTAAGGAAAGTACCTTACATTTTATGAAGCCGGAAGCCCGTTTGTGAACAAAGTTTTGGTAGCGAAGCCGAAGCGGCTTGTTTCTTGCTTTTAAAGTTTTTTAAACTTTTTTACTGCGTCTTTAGCCAGTGTATCCGTTTTACTTCGCCTTGTATTTCGTGATATGCTTGTATGAACAAATGCTCCTGAAGTGTACATATTGGTTGTGAACAAATGTTTCGAATCCCTGCAATTAATCGTGCTGTTTTTGTTTCCTCTAAAGAATGACAATTGTTTTTCTTAAAATTGCACAGTGTTGTTGCGTACGCTGACATGTAGGGGTGGCGAGGCTCGTCAAGCAGTCGTTAATGACTGCTTTTTTCTTGCCATCCTCAGTTTTTTTTGCCTGTAAAAAAACTGGAATAAAGTGATTGATTGACATTCCGTAAATGCTACACCCCATCCCTGCCACCTCGATGTCCCTTCTGCACCTCGCTCACACCCGCCAATCTCCAGCACTTAATTTGGCACTGTCCGAAAATTAGGCGTTACAGAAACTTCAAGCCTCCTCCAAATGCCCCCTCCTCATACATCGACCCTCGAACACTGGAACCCACCACGTTGATTTTAATTGCACACTACTCTCTAGAAAGCGGTCTAGCGCGAGCAGTTTAGAGCCGTGAGCCTGCTCTCCTCAGTCCACGTGGCCTCTTCCGCCTTCGTAAGGAGCCAACCAGCTTCAACTTGAACGGTTTATTTTCAAGATGTCCCAAACTACGAATATCCCACCCTCTACTCCCACTCCCCCACATGACCTAGCGTCTTCCTGATGTAATGAATGCTATCTCCTCCTCCTCCTTTCCCAGCGACCGAGGGCATAGTGATTTCGTCAGGTGTGGTCCTCCTTCGTTAAGACAGATGGGATAGCCTACCGTGGCTTATATTTAGCTACAGATACCTTCGCGGGAACCATAGAATTGGTTCGCTCGAAGGTAGCAACGTCCGCTTCCCCAATAACTTCCGTTATCGGGGAAGTGGACGTCAAAGTTATAGACAACACCAGTGAACCACAGCTGCGCTCATTCTGGCGATTCAGGCGGGTGAATCTGGAATAATTTTTTTGTTTGCGAGTTTTCCCCAATACTGTGTACAAAGAGAGCTTCAAGAAAACAAAGAAACTGCTTAATTTGTTCCCGTTCCCAAGTCTCTATGACACCTTATCCATAAGACATTTCTGCCCTACTTACATGTGCTGCAATAAGGGTAAAGTGTTGCCGAACTTTTTAAATGTATCGGCTCAATTCAGGAAAATAAACATTTCTTCAACTAAAATACCTACTGCTTTAGCAACCGTTTATCCTCCGCACGTTTGCAACAATGCTTTACAACAATTGGAAAGCATTGGAAAGCATAATTGGAATGCATAATTGGAAAACAAGAATTGGAAAGCAATTTGCAACAATAAATAATGTGCCAGTCACAGAGAAACCTGCAATGATGCTGTAAGAGGTAGCTATCAGAGGTGCAGCATCCGAATTGAGTTGTGGAGTAATGGTAGAGTGATGGTTGTGATTTGGCGGTTCCGTCCTGGCGATTGATAACTTCCACATTACGCCTAACTATAACGAAAGCTACCTTACGTACAGTGTGATGCGGCACTGCCCTGCCGGCGGGAGTCGCCGCATAAAAGCGGGAAAGTGCGGGTGCAGTGGTTGGCGGAGATCGCATGGTGAAGAGAAGTGAATAAGAAGAGGCGAGACGGTGGTCGCACGGGTATTAGGAGTAAGAACAAGGTTCGGGGAACGCCCTGCCAGAGGCGATCGGTAGAAAAATCTCCTGACCAAGCCCGATCTTCCTCCCTAAGCACCACCGGTTGACGACGACGCAACTTCAGCCGTGAGCGGCCACAGCACATCAGGGCTGATGATGATGATTAGGGCCGGACGCCTAATCTATCGCCCGCAGCACCGGCCTCGACAAGAGCACGTAGCAGCACACTGAGCGCAACGTACCGAGCCAGCTCAACGACAGGGACCAACACGGGAGAACGAACTATTTTTAAATCGAAACATTGTTGATGGAGGGCATTTACTTTTTTAGTAGATTAGTTTAAGGTTCATTAATGTATTTTGAAATCTCTTTGTCTGTGGAGAGATTCTGTTCTTTTCCGACGTCACCCGCCTTGCTTATTCTAAGCCAGTTAAACTTCCTCACGTCATCGGTACAAAGATTCTGCTTCACAATAGTGGCAACCCTGCGCTGCGTCCTAGTGGCTAAGGCGTTGCGCTACTGAGCACGAGGTCGCGGGTTCGATTGCCGGCCGCAGCGGCCTCTTTTCTGATGGAGGCGAAAAGCAAAAACGCCCGAGTGTAAGAGATTTCTCAGCACGAGAAAGATCCCCAGGTGGTCAAAATTAATCCGGAGGCCTTCACTACGGCGCTTCTCATCCGCGGCATTGCGTCGGCGCCTTGAAACCTATATACATAAATCAACAAGCACGGCGTCCGTGACGTGACTGTCTAACTAATTGACAGCGAGTTGAGCAGAGTGAATTTCTGCCTAGAGGCGAGTTCTTGACACCGGAAGGGACACGAAAAAATTACTCGCGGACGGAAAAGATTTAGGCTTGGCGGGCAGTGAGCTCTGGGAATGCGTCGAAAAAAAAGAAATCCAGCCAGACAGGAAAGGGCCTTTCGACAGGTACTGAGAGTCAGATGCTGGAGAACTCGCACGGGAAGGGATATACCGGAAGCTACGGTTTGGGAAGACCCAAGCTCACGCACCAGACACTAACGACAGTGGTGATGGAGTAGCTCGTGGAGCGAATAACGCAGAGGATGTTGGAAAAGATGTCGCCTCACCTCCCTCGCGCCGATTATCTTCATCGGCATGTTTGAATAAAGCCCGCATCAGAACGGGTCAGGGCGGCTCCAACTACCCTTTCTTCCACAGTTTTGCTGCCGGAACCTGGGATCGAAAAAGGAACCTTTACAACCTTCGCGACGTGGCACATGTAAGACGGAAGCGGCACCGATGGATGCGGTGTGGTAAGATACAAAGGATACACCGAGTCGCTAACAGCCCAGGATAACAGCGAGAATTATGCCAAAGAGAAGTCAAAAGGAAGCAATGCCCTCGATTCAAAAGAACTCTCCGAGGCTTCTAAATGGGTCACAGGCAACGCGAATTTCTGTGAAGAGCAGAAAAGCCTGCCGGCGAACAAAGCGTTTTGGATCCACAAGCAGTAGTGAATTCGCCGGTTCCAGAACTCTCACCTACACGCAAGGTTCAGAAGCTGCTCACCGAGGCAAGAGTTCTAAGCTTCGGAGGGCTAACAAGCATTCATTTCATCGGTGGATCCAGAAGTGGCGAGCCCCCTGACTCTGCTAGCTTCAACGAACATGAATACGTAATGACTGTCAACTGGACTGCTTTACGGCCGCGGACGCTGGCCTGATGCGAAATTTTGTAGCCATCTTCGCGCGGGGGACGATGTTGGAAAAGATGACGCCTCGCCTCCCTCGTGCCCATTATCATCATCATCGTGTTTGATTAAAGCACGCAAAAAAATGGTTCACGGCGGCTCGTAGTCTCTTTCTCCACAGAGGTTATTCATCCCCATAAGTTCAATCCAGTTTTTAATAAGAATAAATGCCACCTGGACGCTTATATCCAGACATTTGAGCGCGTGGCTGCTGTTTAAGGGTGGCCAAAAGAAATGCGGGCAACTACGATTCGTGCCAGACTGGTGAAGGCCTGCGCGTAGTCGGTCGCATGTGTTCAGAGGATTCCGTGGACTACGAATACATCACAGGTGTTTTACTGAAAATTTTTCAGTGCACCGCAGAAGTTTACCTAGAGAAGTTATTAGTGAGCAAATCGCCGAGAAATTATTACCGAGCAATTTATGAAACGTTGTCATAAAACCTGGAACGTTTTCTGATGAAAAAATCCTCCAAATTGGAAGTTACAGTGGTCGCCGCCGGTAACTCCCCAGACGCACAAGAGCAAAGGAGTCTTGACTCGTGGCTGGCAGCTGAGGCTGAGAACAGCCCTAATCCAGATTGCCGCGGAGAAACATCTATTCCAAAGAGGGTTACCCTCGACCCGAACAGCGCGTTCCCGAGGGACGATCATGGGCATACAGCTACTGCGACCTGGAAACGCACGAAGGCATGTTTGAAGTGTGGTTGGTAAGGGCTGGTAAGGGCTATTAGGGAAAATGCGAAGCAGTACAGACATCTTTCGTGGTGTTGCCAAGAGTAGATGTTCAGAAATTCGTCACTGTGGAGACTGGCGGAAACATTCCAGTTGTAAATATGGTCACAGAAAAATGTCTGGCATCTCTGCGTCTTTAGTGTGCTTCACGACACTGGGTGCAACACTGCGATCGTGTGAAAAGGTTTGCTTCCTTCCAATAAATCTCGCTGGAAGTACTAGCCCAGTCCTCCTAGGGGAATGAACCATCATTTTCGTTTTAGAGGCAGTCGTCGACGTTAAACCCCCAAAATTTACAAGAAAAGTCTGCAAAATGTATGGATGATCCCCTTCATGGCTTTGTCATACGAACTCTGCAAGGTCTGGCCATTTCGTGATACTGGTTTCGAATGCCATTTCGCCCCACACGACATCAAACCAGGCTGGTCTAACAAAACGAGGCACCAAAACCCCCAAGAAAGATGTCTCTCAACCTGATTTCCATAAATGAGAAACGGCAAAGGTAGCGTTTGTAGAAGCTGATCGCGAACGTTTGTTGAGGAAAAGTAACAAAAATGTGGCGCAAAATGTTCCGATGTCATCCCACAACAGTTACGCGCTCAGTTTAGGCGCGAATCAGGATTCTTTGGAACACGAAAATATCCCTCCGTGGGACAAACACTACGTTCTATAGGAAGTCTTATTGAGGTGTTCATGCCAAAGAAACTGCATATCCACCTACGTAGTGTAGAGGTCGCCACAATTCAGCCATTTAGTTAGGCTGCCAATAGCGTGCGGCGCCACTTTTTTTGTATATATTTTGCCCCAAAGTGTGGGACTTCTTTTGTCAGCTGATCAGCAGTCGTGCGCATCGGCTGTTACAGCGGGCCGGGACCGCTCGTGCTCCCGCAAGCTCGCGCGGCACCAGCATGGTGTCAGAAGTGGCCACGTAACGCCCCCTCATCCCGGACTCACCCCGACCACGCCACGATGGCCCTTAAGGACGGAGCGCCGCCGAAAATGTTCAGCATCAACCTCCAGCCGCCCGCACCATTCAAATTCACGAACCCCAAAACCTGGCCAGCATGGCGCAGCCGAAATGGTTTGAACCAGTGCGGCGAAACCCCAATATATTTCCGTAACATGGCCAGCATGGCTCAGACGCTACGAGGACTACGTCGTTGTTTCGGGCTGACTCAAGCGTCCGGCGACATGAGGGTACGCTCGTTGTACTGCATGATGCCGAAGGCACGGCCACTGATCGGGATGTTCTCGCGCGACGCCGCATCACTGGCCTCATTTCAAGCGGTTGCTGCTCGCTTCACCGACCACTTTGTGTATCCGGCGAACGAACTCTACGAGTCGTCACGCTTTCACCGACGCGTTCAGTTGCCCGACGAAAGCATCGACGCATACTACGCCGAACTGTGTAAAATGGTGGAGCAGTGCAACTATCTGTCAGCTGAGGTGGAGCAAAGGCTTGTGCGCGATATATTCGTCGTCGGCCTCCGCGACTCGCGCCTTTCGGACCAGCTTCGCCGGAACGCGAAGTTGACGCTCAAAGAAGCATGGATGCAGGGCCGTCAGTCAGAAGACGCCGACAAAGAGAAATTGTTGCCCCAAAACCGCACAGAGCACTCCCGCAGCTGCCCCTCGAAGCCGTACGTGATAACAAGTTCGCCTCTCGCCACCTCAACTAGGATAAGCCACATTCGCCCCCGCCGAAAGCAGAGCGCTCCCGCCAGCTGTCAACATGTGAATTCTGCGTACGCGTGCCACATCCACGTTAGAACTGCCCTGCACAAAATTCCACCTGCAACTTCTGCAAAAAGAAAGGGCACTTTGCTGAAGTGGGCCGTGCTAGGAAGGCAAAACAAAAGCTCGGTTCTATTCACCTACACGCTGTCGGGACGCCCGCCGCGGCAACATTCGTCGACGTCACCGTTAACAACTACGCAGCGCAATTCAAGGTCGATGCCGGAGCCGAGGTTTCCGCCGTTCCGAACGACTTCCCTGCGTTGCCGGCTAAGCTCTACCAAGTCTACACCCCGATCATCGGACCCGGCAGTAAGCCGCTGCGTGTGCTGGGTTCGTACATGGCAAGACTTCGGAGGCACGGGAAAACGAGCTCTCAGCGCTTGTACATGATCCAGTCTCTCACTACACCTCTTCTGGGACATCCGGCACTTTCAGCCCTTGAAGATGTAAAGTTTCTCGACAAACTCCAGACTCCAAAAGCAACATTTCGCGCGGAGCTCTTCCAAGGATTGTGCGCCCTCAAGGACGAGTCCACTATCCTCCTTAGACCTGATGCCGTACCCTTCTCCCTAAGCGTGCCTCGCAGGATTCCCATCCCGCCGCTCGAGGTCATCTTCCACGAGCTTGACAAACTGGAGGAAGGAGGCGTGATTCGCAGGGTCGACAATCCAACGCCGTGGTACTCTGGTCTCGTTGTAGTCAGGAAAGCCGATGGTTCCTACCGGCTGCGCGTTGACTTGCCTCAGCAGAACAAGGTTGTCCTTCGTGAACGCCACAATCTACTAACTCAGAGCAATTCTTTGGCCTCCTTTGTGACGCAACAGTTTCCTCAAAGCTGGATGCAACAGCCAGCTTCCAGCAGGCTAAACTCTCTGCAGACTCCCAAGAGCTCACAACCTTCATCACCCCATTTGGCCGATTCTGCTTCTGCCGGCTCCCCTTTGGCAGCACCTCCGTGCTGGAGTACTTCCAAAAACAGATGGCCAGGATCCTGGCGGGCCAGGAAGGAGTCGCCAATATGATAGACGATATTCTGGTCTTTGGGCGCACCCGTGAGGTGCACGACGCCAGACTGAGCCAGGTGCTGTCTCGCCTTGCAAAAGCAGGCATCACATTGAACCAGGACAAGTGTCGTTTTGGTGTCTCGTAAGTCTCTTTCCTAGGAGTAATCATTTCAGTACAAGGCATCAGGCCAATTCCAGACAAGGTCGATGCAGTCAAAGTCATGGAGGCTCCAACCGACGTCGGTGGTGCCCGACGACTGCTCGCAATGGTCAACCATCTTGCCCGGTTTTTTCCTTGCATCTCGGAGGTCACAGCTCCGATCAGAGCACTTCTAAGCAAGTCTGTGAGTTGGGTGTAGCAGCATAAACCAAATGCTGCATTCGATAAAATCAAGAAACTCCTTACGTCAGACCGTTGCATACGTCATACGCCACAACAGTTTCGGCTGCCGCAAGCTCATTTGGACTCGGCGCGGTCTTGCTGCAGACCCAGCCCTCTGGAGAGCGCCGCCCAGTTGCGTTTGCTTCGAGGTCAATGACCGAGACAGGCCAGCGTTACAGCCAGACGGAAAAGGAAGTGCTGGCAACGACACGGGCTGTCCAACGGTTTGACGAATTCGTCCACGGCATCACCTTTGATCACCTACTACTCATTTCCCTCTTCGGCAAAATGGAGCGGGACATGCTGCCACCTCGGAAACAGAAGCTCCGGTTAAAGACCATGCGATACGAGTTCCGGATGATGCACGTGCCAGGAAAGCTGCTAGCTACGGCAGATGCGTTGTCAGGCATCACCAAAAGGCGTCCCTCCCCTGGACACCGTAGAATTGTGTGCAACTCAAGTGGTCGTCCGCCGCATGTCAGAAGCATTGCCACTAAGCCCACAGGACGTGCGACAGGCACAAGAGTTATCAGATGGCGAGTGCAGAGCCCTCACCTCCTTCTGCCGGAATGGTTGGCCACAGAAGTCCAAGCTTCCACTGCACCTCTCCCAGTATCCCTCAGCAGCAGATGAGCTCTCTGTCTGTGACGGTGTTCTACTGAAAGGCGCCAGGAGAGCCATCTCACATTTCCTTGGGCCGCCTGTCTTGACGCTGTTACATGAAGGACACCAAGGCATCAATAGGACGACACCTCTTGCTCGAGAGTCCATTTCGTGGCCTGGAATTTCGGCAGACATTGCCTCTCTGGTAACCAACTGCGAGCAGTGTGCTTCCACTCGGGTGAACCTTGCAGAACCCCTGATCTCCACTGTCCTACCTGGACGACCCTGAGAACTTCTCGGCACGGACCTGTTCCACCTCCGCAGCCAGACATTCATCATGGTGGTGGACTACCACTCCAGGTAACCTGAGGGATGCCCTAAGGCATTGTCCAACGAAAGATTGAACGAAGAGGTCAAATGTTAAAAAAGTTCGTTGCTACCCAACAAGGATAAGAGGAAGAAGAGGGTGTCGTTCGTCATCTGCGAGCTCAAGACACCTACCGGGGATAAGCGACACAATACGCTCTGCAGAAGGCGACGGCCAAGGTGGCTAAAATGTCACACACCGAATTTGCCAACTTACCCATGGAGATTCGTCCCAAACAAGCCCTATATGATCACAACAAATATCAACCTCGTCGACGGGCTTGTAAACGGAGCTGTGGGAAGTCTCAAGCTTTCCGAGCGAAGAGTGGTGGTCTTGAAGCGGGGGCGCCCGGGTTCGATCCCACGACTCTCTAGCCGCGACGGGAGGTACGTTGCGCTCTTCCCAGTGCGCTACAAATTGAGACGCGAACATGGCTACGAACGCGCCTTACGTCCTTCACTCATTCAGATTGTGCGCGCCGTCAAGAAGACCTATAACAACGGGTCGAGTCGTTATATGCTGTGTGGGCGAATGTTTGACGGTTTCACCGATAACCATTTTAGCTTCGCCCCTCTCATAATCGTTCACTTCGTTGAGATTGCGGGATGTTTTATTTGGAAAGGCTTAAACGGTTACGGGTGGCATAGCGTATACACATTTTTGGGAAACCCGGTACGTTTTCTTTTTCCTCACAGGAAGGAAATCGTATGAGGCCGAGTAAAGACACACGAACTTTTAGGACATAGCACTCGACAACGCTACATATATCGGTGAAGAAATCTCAAAAGAGTTGCTTAGCGGGATTATTTTTCTCCCGCTTTCTGCGGAAACCTTCCATGTTCTACTTCTCCTCCTTGTCATTTCAGCATTGTTCAGTCGTGCGGCGTCGCGTTTATTGTCACTAATGACGTAGTTATAATTCCGCCGGAACTTCTCACCACTGCTCAGGTTTCGCATCAACGTGCGATACATCTCTGTTTAAAGACTTTATGTTCTTCATCGCACCTTTCCAAGCGACGCAAGAAGAGTCTTTTCACCTTTTGTGACCTCGGTCAACGTTTCTACGCGTTTCTTTGATCATTTGCTGCACCCGCACAAAAATACGAGGAAGCGCACAAGAAACCAGCGACAGGCTTTGATGAACGAAAAGCTGGCCGAGGCCGCTCCATGAGCGAGCACCTAGGTTGCAAGATGACTTTACTAATGTACAAACACGAGGAATCTTTTGAGTGTAGATAATTTTGGGTTGATATTTTTAATTAGCACATTGTGGACAATTGGTGTTGGTATTTTTATGTGGAAGCGACTGCTTTGTTAGTTTGAATAGCATATCAAAACAGATAATTTTTGATTATGTTCAATCGCAGCCTCGTCCGGCTAATCCCCGCTTACGTCACCACACGACGTGATAAAGCAAGTTCGCTCCAACGCGTTAGAAACGTGAAGATCGTCTTGAGCCCGTTTAAGCCACCTGCAATCTTTAGGCGGACTTCCAGAAGTCGGTTCGCTCCGTAAGTTTAAGATAGATGTTTCAGTAAAGGGTTTAGTGTCTGAATCGCGGAAGGCCATCTTCATCTTTGTCCACAATTTTTTACCCCTACCTTGTGAATCTTCTCCCTCTTTTTCATATTTAACCCCGTGAGCTCACCTATTTGGCTTGGCTTAGTGCACGTGTTCTATATAACAATTATGGTGGTGTTGCTAATAAGGGGCCTTTTGGCGTTTCCAAGTGCGTGTGCGATGCAGCAGCAGGTGTGGTAAGCAGTAGGGAAAGTGCGTGCGGTCACCCCCTCAGCTGTTTAGAAGGCTACATCAGTCTGGAGGAAGACAAGTAAGTTGAAAGTAAAGAGACGGAGGCGCGCTAAGGAGGAGATGGTCAGAAGGAAGCTGCTCAATCGGAGCAGTGCTTCGCGCTGGTTTAATGGACCTCCGTTCCGGAGAGTGTACCTGACGTACCTGTTGTCACGTTCCTGAGGACCACTCGTACGGCCCCGGTGTCCGCATGACTCACGGCATAGACCCGAGGCGGGGATTCTGATAGCACTGGGCTGCCGAGGCCTAGCATCGACGCAACCTGCCACAGTGTGCGCTTCGCGGCCTAGGCCCGAGGACAACCACTTGATCCGCAGCATCGCCCAGTCACGGACACGAAAGGCGTCCGCACCATGGCTGTGGTGTGGTGAGACGACGTCAGGATATTTTCCTTACACTTTCGTTGTTTGTAACTGTCCGTGTGTGAAATCCTGTGAAACATTCGGAAGTCTGTTAGCAATGGCGACGTAGGACGGCAGGAGAAATGAGGTCTAGTGCAAGGTGCTAGTTGGACCTCTGATCCTTAGAAAAGTTAAGAACCTGCAACGATACAGCTAGAATACTGACCAATACTCCTTCCAATACTACAGAAAAGCCTCACTATGAACCTCAAAAAGCTGACAGCTCGAAGCGTCTATTACGACTTATCTGTGTCTGAACTCCGCCAGTAAGTTGAGAAAGAACGAGCCGATCAACGTGCGGAACGACACGCTCAATGGAAAGCAAGTAGTGAGAAGGGCGCGGATGAAATACAGAAGGCCGCGAACGAAACGCAGAAGGCCGTGTTGGAAAGGCGGAAAGAACTTCTATTGCTTCCGCTTTGAATTCTTTAAATTCTGTCAAATGCAGGGTCCCACAGAAACGTTAGCCACGAGAAGGGCGTTGGACTGATCCAGATGCCATCCTGTGGGCTCGTGGTCAATGTCCAGAAGCTTTTCGCCATTTTTGGCTAGCGCGGAGATGACGTTCATGCATATCTACAGCGGTTTGAGCGGGTAGCTGCTGCACAAGCATGACTTGCCGCGAGTGGGCCACCGCCATCAGCATGTTCCTCTGGGGAAACTTTGACCGTGATAGGTCGTATGGAAGCCGAATAATCGCTCAATTACGCAACGGTCAAGATTGCTCTGTTGCAGCGCCTCCACTTCCCTGTCCAGGGCTACCAAGCGAAATTCATAGAAGCGCGGTACATGGATGACGAGACCGGATCACAGCTGCCTGTCCAACACTCAGTATATTTTGAAATAAAATATTATGGCTCTTATGAAAGCCTGGTGAAATGTTCTAGAATTCCTGTCAGAAATTCCTGTCGAATTCCTGTCCTATACTTGGAAACTCTGCAGGACGCCTTTGGATTCGCTACACATAAACCATTTCTGGGATAGGGAAACGTGAATACCCTAAGGGGACCCGCCGTGGTGTGTCAGGCGCTTAGGCGTTGCGCTGCTCAGCACGAGGTCTCGGGTTCTATTCTCGACCACTGCGACCTCTTTTCTGATGGAGGCGAAAAGCAAAAACGCCCGTATGTGCGATATTTCGGCGCACGTTAAAGACCCCAGGTGGTCTAAATTATTCCAGAGCCCTGCACTACAGCGCGCCTCATAGCCCAAGTAACGTCAGCGCGTTAAACCCCGCAAATCAATCATCCCTTATGGGCATTATTGGAGAATGCACGGTGGCTTTTCCGGGGTTATAGATACTTTTTATCTGCTGCGTCGTTTGGTTATCTTTCTGGGCTTACCTTTATTTCCTTACGCGGTGGAGGGCACCTTCTGACATATGTGGAAGTATTCCTTAGCGCGCGTTTCCAGAATACATGTTCCCTTCAGCTGTCTTTGATCCAAATTGTTTCGCGTTTACCTCTGACAGAACTGAATGTCACATTAGACGCACTAAGCAGAATCAGTAGCGTGGTCTTAACGCACATGGCCTTTACTGCAGACAACGGGTGTTTTTCTCTTAAAATCTCGAACGAATTCTTTCTCCATAGTTGCAGCACTTTCCGCATTGCTCAAAACAACTACCTAAATGCAAACGTAGCTTCGCCAACTGTGGTATACCTATGTCTTTTGCGGCTTCTGCCGCCTTTACACTTCATTTTATCGGTGTAAAACATTCGAGAAACCACAGCTACAAAGGCGACAATGTTCCCTAAGAAATGATGTCAGTATACATCCCACGTCCAAATCAGAACGCAGTTTTATTGCCCATGGCCGACCAAAGTGACCTAAAGAATTTCGTTTTCAAAGGTGCGCTCTCTGACGCGAGATTCCCAGTGTGTTTGGCTCAATGAGTAGCACTTGGGAGTATTCGTAGGCGAAATTCGTAGGCGAAATAAGACGGCTCATCTGCGGATTTTCTGGAACGGCACCTAAAAGGTCGAGCAATGCGTTCGTCTGACTGGTAGTATTTCTGTCTTAATTAGCTGCTCCTGAGGGAAATATAAGTCCCGGGTGTAACATTGTTGTCATAATCGTAGCAGCGGTGTTGCGGTTGAATGTTTTTGTAGCCGAATGTGCCTACCCCCTGATTCGTGGTGGGCCTGTTAAGTGTCCCCTCGTTCTTTTATGGCGCACTACTACTGCTGCGCAGGTTTCAGATCGACTGCTCCGGCAATTGCTGAAGGGGTTTTTTAGTATAGCCAGCAAAATATACAGAACCGAGTCGAACGGGTTTATCGCGCTTCATTTAACTTAGCTAGTGCTCAATAAAGATTACTTTATTTAAACTTACCAGAGTAAAGACTCTGGGTTGTTTGCAATTCATACTGCTACATAGCACATATTCCGAAACAAGCAAAGCAAAGAGACACACCATCATAATCATGAATCAAAATTTTAAATATTAGAGGCAGCTGACATAGGAATGCGTAGTCTGAAATGGTGTGAAGTGCGCGTTTGTTTGTACAAACGGAAAAATGGAAAAATGTGTTTTTCGGTTCTGAGCATACTGAGTACACTAAAAAAGACCCCTTGACTGTCAATGCAGCGTCTATGAGCGGAATTTGGTTGGTCTGTTCAATACGTTTTAACTACATGATAGTGATATGAAGCTAGCTGATTTGGTTGGACGTTTCTTTTTGTTTTGAATTCAAATATAAACGTGCGCCCTTTTTAACCGCTAATTGGAAGACACTGCCTGTGTGTTATTTTCTTTGCATGTTTTCGTTTCTTCGCTGTGTACCGGTATTTTATTTTGTTGTGTATATTGGTGTGGCTGAGGGGCCTGGCCAGTCACCCCTTGAGCGACGTATGCACAGTATTATTTCACCAGAATGGGTAATTTGCATTTAGCTTTTAAAAAACTTCTTTCGACACCAATCGATGCCTAACACGCATTTTCACAACAAAACACGTTATGCAATCACTAGATAACTCCTTGTTAGGTATTTCCACCCATCGCGAAAATGGTAAGGGCAGCATCTTTGGCTAAACGACTCGGTATCAAATCCCAGGTACCCTACTTTTTGTTTTGTTTTGTGTTATCTTTGTCCTATTGGCTCTTTTTTAGATTGTCTTCAGGCCACGCCTAGGCAAAAAGCAGAAATTTTAATTTATGGGGTAATAATGGCTCCTACGTAATTGATTATTGCTGGGTACGTGCGAATCAAACTATCACAAATAATGCTAACACTTTTCAAAATATTGTTGTTGTTGAAAACGCATAATAAATAAAGAGAGGAAGGGAGTTAGGTTAAATAGTGAAATAAAATATTTCCAGGACTTACCTGGTCGCTGCAGTTCAGAGCACCTACACCTGAAATTAAACTGGCACTCTTGATCTTTTTTTCTTTATTTGCTACACAATATTGTAGTTTTGTTGAATAGGCATGAGTTCCACACCTAAATTTCAGTCTTAATATTTTCGCCATTACTATACGGTTGCGGGAACGCCGTCTGGCCCGTAACGTAACAACTCGTACTTGCGATTGTCAAGACTATTGAATCTCTCTATTTAACAAAGTCTACTTGTGCTAGGAAACTTGTACTTGTGCCCCATAGCAAGGAAAGTGTACTTGTGCTACAGCAGCTTGGGGTGTCACAAAAATTGAACCTAACTGTACATGCACCTTTACCGAACGACACTTTTCCGCTTAAAGAATAAATTTTTACTGTATACAAAGAAAATGCCGAATAGTGCACAAAAGTTCATTACAGTTAACGGCAACAATACAACTTGTATTCAGGCATGTTCTCAGACTTTTCATAGCTTTTGTGTAGATGGAAGGGAAATATAAAACAGAAGACATTGTATATAAAGGCAATTTTCTATTTTTTAAAACCCCGAACTTGTTTACCAGTCATAATTTGACGTGATTTGTTTCGTGGGGTTTTGTTTATTTTTAAAAACAAGCCATTGTCAGCTGTGGTGGTTAAAAATGTACCTTTTTTCATAATTTCGAATAAAGAAAAGAACGGCAAACTCCTGTACAAATAATATGGATACGTAGAGGACGTTTTATGTGTGTACGCGGCCTATCACCCGGGTCACGCACCATTCGTTATTGGGATAATCAGTCGATTGAGCAATTCCATCCGTTCCACGTCGGTCCGCGCGAACGAACTGGGAGAGGGTAAAGAGGCGCCCTTTGCCTTGCCAATCGTCGCTTCGGCAAAATTAGCTACGTGGAGAGCGACTGTCTGCTGTTGTGAAACCCGCAATGGGTGCATGTCCTCAGGTGTGTGTTCAATTCTCAGAACTGGACCCTGAAATTTTCAGCGTTACGGCACAAAGGGTGAGCTTCTGAGAAAGGGAGTACCTTTGACCGGCAGCTTTACTTTTGAAGTATACAGTAAACCAACAATTACGTCTAAAGGCTCTCTAGGAATATTTAAAGGTTGCGCTACTACGTCTTGACCCAACATGAACAACCGTCTTTTTAGCTGTGTACACAGGTGGTTTGGAGAATCTTTAAATGTTTCCTACATAAGTCGGGAAGAGACATGAAAGGCCGCGCTCTAAAGTACGTTGGCAGGAAAACGTCAGCTCATATTATAGAAAAGCTAAAGAATTGCGTGTTTAGGGGGTAATCTCTTGTCGCGCTTAAATACCTTCTGTTAAGAAAGTCGAATAAAACTGAAACCTGCAGTCGAAATCTTGCCATTGCAAAGAACAAATACATAAAATGTTTATTACAAATCAAATATTTTAAGCCAGTCGAAACTGTTGCAAGATTCTTGTTCTGCATTATGTGTGAGAGAGGAATCATGTTTGCTCTGCAAACTTTGAAAAAATCACAAATGCCAAAACGTAAAGCCGTTTGCTCTGTCATCCACACGCGAGACGAATGACATCGCGTTTCTTATGCTGCCATTGAACCTTATGTGGGTACGCTGAAACGTCTGACCGGTAGAGAAGATTCTCTATGAAACAACATCCAGCATCCATAAGAAACTTGCATCACTCTTTTAATAAAATAATTAAAGGCGGCACAGCCTAACCTCTGAAAAATATCAGGTGCACGCACCACCACTGAAACCGGATTCAAATACCGTGATGTCCGAAATACCAAACTATATTTTGTATTATTATTTTTCACATTACCAGTATTTAGGCCGTTATTTTAGTAACCATAACTAAAACAAATGAAACTTAAGATATGAAATTTATATTTTATCATTTTACACTTTTGGGCCAATCCTAAGAATCACCTTCAGTTGCATGGGTCGTCGCAATGTAGTGTAGTCGTCATTGAATTCTATATTTTAGAGAAACGGCAAAAAAGTTAGTTTGGTTTTTCGTGGTATCAAATATCGCCGGAAAGGCCACCTGCTGACGCTTCTTCTTGAGATCGCCGTCGAGACGAATACGCTATTCCTTGTATTGCCTTCAGCTACGCGGCGTTGGAAGCTGTATAGTACGGCGGCCAGTAACACCCGCTTTATACGCCGTGTGTTGGCCGGATGGAAGACCTACTTGCCCGGTTGTAGCATTCTTTGTCATTACAGTAGAAAAAAGCGTTTAAAAGAGGTACTACATGGCGTCTAGTTTAGTGCACTTTCTTAACTTCACAAGTTTGAAGTGTATCATATATTTCATAGGTGTACGAGAATGAACAAGAATTGAAACAGGATCTTTGCTACGCCTTGTCAAAATCAATGCACACAACGATGTCCGAGTGTTATTTTTTGAAGCATTATATTTTGGCGTTCATATAAGAGCGCTATACCTACGTCCAATCGTCGTTGTTCCCATAGCCATGGGCCGTTTACATGAGGTCATGAGCTAGGGTCATATAATCCGTTAATCTATGTCAGGTTTTGTGATTTGTTCGTGAACACAAGTAGTTTGTTTTGTGTGGGGGTACGGTAGAAGCTCGGCTAGCACAGCGCTAACAAACCCGTTTCAATATATTCTTCAGGTCGGAGAATATTTCAAAGTAGCTTGTTATCCTAGTGATATTTTTGGCGTATTACTTCTGCTCTTCAAACAGTATTTCATTTTTGAGTTTGGTTTGGCCTATGCAAGTTTGTGTGGTTTTTTGTATCGTTGTCTACAGTACACCCACCTCCGTCATTCCATAGTTTGAAACAGTGGTAGACTATTCAAGTAACCTTCTAGGGGTTCTTGTAAATAAAATAAAATATTCAAATGCCAAAAAGTGCCTGCGATCACCTTAGCACTGATGTCTATTGCAGGCACTGTACAGCACTACTTGACAGGATTTCACGGTCCCCTTTAGAGAGGTACATAAAATCCCTGGTCGGCGGACAGCATGCACGCGGTATCCTCTCCGCATTGTCTTTGTTTCAAGGACAACTGCAGGTACAACATGATAAAAATCTATCCTGTACGTTTTACTAACAACTTGTGTTGTTCCCACTCAACCTGCTATGTGTTTCTCCGGCTCTTATATTTGAAATGTACCTCGGTTTCAATTCTGCAATGAACGAGAACATTTTTGATTTACTTGAAGAGTTATGCTACAAATTTTATTGCCTGTACAACAAGGAAGTTCCACGTTAAAACGCCTGATTTCCTCGATTTAAAGCAGTTGTGGACAACTGAACTTCGCGACGTGTTATCGAAATATGTTTCCGATGTACCTTATTTCTTGGTTAATAACCAAAGCATCTTTTTTTGCTTAGCTTCATCAAGATGAAACATGTCTGGTGCACAGAACTGTATAACAACTGCTTTATTTTTAGGAATGCTGAGGGCTTGTGATATAGTGACTTGTGATGTCATGAGGTGATGTGCATTGCGATCACGAATGAATGCACGTTTTCTTCCGCTCATGGTGAGGGGCGAGCCGAAACGGAGCTGAGACTATTTACCCAAGTAGTGTTTCAACAAATGTTATTGTAGCTTGCGCAGGTGCTGTTCCTAGTGGGTTATTAAACTTATTACACTGGCGAATAGGCGCCGTACAGACAGTTCAAGCTAGCACCCCGACGCGTGATGGTGTTTGGATGCCGCCTAGAAATGTCTGATCTAAGTGTGAAATGTAAACGAGTATGACGTAGTGCATAGAACTAAGCTGTGCCATCAACAAGCTGATGTTGACAGCGAATAAGACTGCTGCGCACACAGATGTTGCGAGCAAGAAGTCTGCTCGTTGATATCACCGGTGTTCAAGTCTCGCCCACCTCTACGGAGGCTTGACGAGTCACATTATCAATGCATGTCTCGTGAGCGGAAGCGTCCGCTGAAAAAGCAGCCTGGCGCTCCAACCTGTGAAGTGTCTTTGTTCCAGTTCAAGCAAAATTTTGCGCCACACTCTGATTCAGGGAAACCTTCAGACGAAGTTGTTCTGGGCAGGAACATGTGATCGGTATTTTCAAAACTAAATTGCTTGCAATGACGGCTCAATACATGCCACAACCACTGAAAACACGTTTTCATGTGTTGGCTCTGCTGTATGCAAATAATTCTCCAGCAGCCCAGTAGACGGCGGCTCTACGGATGCGGCTACGGGAACACGTCACCCACGATGTTCCGATATCCCACAAATGTATGCATCGATGCCACACGGGCCACGCGTGATAGAAAACCAACAAGCTTATCTTCCACAGGCGGAACAAACGTTTTTTTTTTACCCTCGTGTAATCATCCAGCTTGCTAGGTGGGCCACGCCAGACTTCGGCCATACATTCCTGGACCGTGACGTTTGGTGACTGGGACACCCGATTCCAATACAACGGTGTTGAGACACTGCCCTCCGCGCCATCGTCTATTTCTTTGAAACCAAATGAATGATTGATAGAGATGGATGGGATATCCCGCAAAGTCACCTTTTGCAGGTTAAGGGCAACTCAAGCAGACGAGCATGCGCTTTTTCTTCGGTCTTCTCATTAGCGCAAATAACAGCAGCCCTCAGGGGATTTAACAAGAGTATCCTTTGAATGAATGTCTTCTTTGGGGTAAAGATCCTGTGTCTGCGTGGGTACTACAGCGGTGTTTCAAATATTTACAGGTGAGGTTTTGCACATCCTGCCTTTTTGTTGTTTTGCTCAGAGTTCTTGGTCAAGCAGCCGTATAGTGAGATTATTCGACCCACCAGTAGAGGGCACACTGTTCGCTAAAGAGGCGGGTTATTCTCCCTCCTGCTAGGGCACGCAGACTTCAGCCGCCTATGTTTAGCGGCAGATACTTTTACGCGAACAATTGAAATGGCGAGGCCACAGCGCTTTAGTCATCGGGAAGTGCTTATTTCTCCAGATATGATTTCGATGAGTGAAAGTCGAATTCATTGTAGGTTTAATTTTCGCAAAACGCTTGCCGTTAGCTCAGCTTGAAGAACTGTACGCGCGAAAAATATGCGCAAATTACAGCAAAGTGTGAAGAATTACCATCTTGAATTTATGTAATTACTTAAGTATACTTCATCGCGAACTATGGAGCAAATTTTATTTTGTGGCATAACAATACCTTCACGCTTAAGCAGGAACCTACATATGCAAAGCATGCATCTGGCGCCATTCAATGCAGTGATTTAAAAGGCACCGTTGAAATTCTTCCAGAAGAAAAACAAATCAATCTCCCAACACCTCTCTTCTGCGGCCAGTATTTAATAAGGGGATATCGTTCGGAATGTCCTGAATAAGATATACACTCTCTCGAAAGTATCGGAGTAACTTCGTCAGTTTCATTTATAACGCGTAAGGGGGGCACGTTGCTTTGATTTTTATGGCCAAGTCCAACGATGGGCAAAGATCGGAAATGGGTAGTTTATAGAGATACCGATATATATACAAACAATAACCTGTCGAACCAAGAGTAGAGTGAAATAGAGCGGTGACAACGCCTTTCTTGCCTCAACGAAAAGTGTACTCCACGAGTCACCCATGTTGAAAGTTGTGATATTTCGTCAGGCTCCGAAAATTGACATCTTGATTGGAGTGTTGGTAGGTGCGAGAACATAACCCCACCCCACTAAGGTGGTAGCGGATATTCTCCCCATCAGGAGGAGAAATTTTCGGCGTGACTTTTATATCTCATAAATCTTCTTGTCGGTCGGAAATCTCGCCGCCATGTACTTATACAAAAGAACAATCCTGACGAAAGTATACAAAGGGTAGTGCTCTCATGTCTCAGCTCAAGGCGTTAGACACGCAGTTCATACACAACACACTCTACACTCAGATGTCAACATTGGCATTGTCACCGAGTTGTAAAACAAAACTCTACGTTATAAACAACATTCTAGTCACCTTTTGGTGAAACAGTACTAATACCTATTATAAAAAAACGGGACCCCACGTAAATCCGCACCGTAGGCTTTACCTTGCACCAATACCACCGCTAATTATTCTACGCAATGTACGAACACTACGAACAACCTTGTCTGGCTTTGTCATTCTTCGGCCCTCGAAGAGCACAAAGGGGTGCAAAGTTTTGCTGCTGTCAGCGTGCGTTTTCACTTAGAAGCACCCTCGCTCATAATTGCGACGTCCCGTAGAAACTGTAACATAAAGAAGCGTGAACCGACAACACAACTGGAAGCGGCGCAGCGCCTGTACCTGCGTAATTCCCTGGGCACCGAGCAGCCTATGAGCAACGGGGACTCCGCAGCAGAAGAGTGGACCGAGCTCATGTCCGTTCCCAAGTTCAACGGTTCATTTACCGCTGCTTCAGTGAGCGAGCCTTCCCAGAGCATATATAGGTGGCTTAATTGGTTTAGCAGAGCGGCTTTCATAGCCACTGTTTCTAATCGTGGGTGAGTCATAAGCAAGACGATATCCGCTGCGTCCTGATGCTGGTGTGGTGGGGTGCAGATTCGAACGGAACATCTTACTTATTGTCATATGTAAGAGGAAGCGATGGATGAACACCCTGCCCTTCATAGCCTGGCAAGCACGGCGACGTAAGAGCTCGGTGGTGGGGAATCAATGTCGTTGACCCCCAAGTCAACACAGCTGATAAAAGCCCCCTCCCTCATCAAAGATAACAGATGCTTTCCCCTCACAACTCTGAAGTCTCTGCTCGCGGAGAGCTACAAAAACGGACACGAAGCACCACGCTGGGTGGATGGTTCGGTGGCACTTACGCACACGGACGCAGCATTGCACAGCAAATATAACGGCGGTAAACAACTACTGCAGAAACAGGAATAGCCTAGCGACGGTTCCCGTGAATTAACTCACAGGACAGATGTTAAGGCAGGAGGAACACAGGTGCTGCCGCTGGTGGGATGAGGGACTTGTTGAAATAATAATAAATTAGAGACTGGTTGAAATATGACAGAAATATGGGTTGGCTGTCAAGAAAGCCTCGGAAAGCAAGATGGAGAATGTGGTAGGTCATTGAAACAGATAAAGAATTTGGAAAGAAAGAAATAAAGTGGAGAAAAAATGCCCGCCGGGTGGGTCGGCCAACCATTATTTTTGTCTTATTTTAGAGTCCCTCATTCAATATTCTGATTCGCTACATGCATAGCAAGGGCGTCTGTTCTGGCAGTCTTGGTGCGATAGGGAGCTTAAGAGACTTCAACGCCGGTGGACGTCTCTCGACATGTCGTAGACACTCGATTCACGGCCCGGGGGTTAGAAAGTAGGTCCCCTTCACCCCGAGTAGTCAGAGTGGCGCTGGCTACAGCCTCAAGCCCAAGAAACAAAAATTCCTTAACATAGATAGCCTAGAATGTGAAGGGGAAAATAGGTCCCCCGGTGGCATAGTGGTCATCGCACCAGACCGGCATTCTGGAGGTCATGCGATTGGATCCCACCCGGCGGGCATTTTTTCTCCACTTTGTGTCTGTCTTTCCAAATTCTTTATCGGTTTAAAGACCTACCACATTCTACCCCTTGCTTTCTGAAGCTTTCTTTACTGCCAACCTTTATTTCTGTCCTACACACACACACACATATATATATAAATGTATATATAAATATATATATATATATATATATATATATATATATATATATATATTATATATATATATATATATTTATATATATATACATATATATATATATATAGATATATATATATACATATATATATATATATATATGTAGCAAAAGAAACTTCTCGAGGAGCCAGAAGAAATTATTGAGAAAATGGTAGACGCACGATTAAAAACAAAAACAGTGGTTAACTGGCGTTTCGACTGGAGGACCAGTCTTCTTCTTGAGTTACCCAAGATGAAGACTGGTCCTCCAGTCGAAACGTCACTAAACCACTGTTTGTGTTTTAATTCGTGCGTGTACCTTTTTTGCAACTATATATATATATATATATATATATATGTGCGTGTGTGCATATATATATATATATATGTATATATATATATATATATATGAAAAGCATAGCAAACACAAATTGCTTTCCACCACAACATGACTACCAACCAAAAAAAAGCCCTAGAGAAACTCGCAAGCTGTCCCGACATAACTATTAAACCGGCGACGAGGGAGGCGCCATCGTGATGTTTGGCAATACCGACTATGTCAACGAGGCCAATAAGCAACTATCGTATCGACGTTCAATAAAGCACTAACCAATGATCCCACTCAAGACTATACGCAAATTGTCAAAGATAAACTTGCTGAGCTTGTTAAAAATAAAACAATAAATGAAACCACGGCTCGTTCCTTGATCTCCGTAAGCCCAGTAGCTGGTAAATTCTATCTTCTCCCAAAGATTCACAAATGAACAACCCAGGGCGCCCCATTGTTTCTGGAATTGGCGCTGTTACCGAAAACCTCTCGCGCTATGTGGATAATCTCATTTGCGACATTCTGCCCAGCTCTCCCTCCTTCATTAGGGATACGAATGTCTTTCTCCCAGACATCTCAAATAATATCCTGATAACTGCCTCCTTGTCACCCTCAATATTGTGTCACTGTATACTAACATCCGCCATGAAGATGGCATCGCCCCTGTCTTCCTGGCGTATGAGCAGTCATCGTGCGACAAACCTATTCTATATTCTTCTCTCCAAACGTTCCTTTGGCTTGTTCTTGTACTTAACAATTTTGAGTTCGATGGAGTTCATTACGTGCGAGTCAGCGGAACATCAATGGGAATACGAATCGGACCTAACTACGCCAATATGTTTATGGATCACATCGAAAGAAGCTTTCTTGACACCCAAAATTTAAAGCCACTGTGCTATAAAAAGTACATTGATGACATATTCATGATCTGGCAACACGGTGACGCGGAGCTTCTCACCTTCATTGAGGAATTTAACCTAGCCCATCCTAGTATTTCCCTTGCTCATTACTATTCGTAACACAGTGTAAACATTCTGGAAGTCACCGTTACTACCTCGCAAGGTCGCCTTCAAACTAAACTTTATAGAAAACCGAGAGACACGCGGCAGTATTTGCCGTTCCAAAGTAGCAATGTCAGATACGGCAAAACAACAATACCTTACAGCCAAGCCCACCGATTCAGGTGAATTTGCTCAAACCAAGCCGACTTTGACTCAAACTGTCGAGAACTCAATACCGCCCACCTGAATAAAAAATACCCGGATAAAGTTATCAACGACGCTATTTTGCGAGCCAACCAACTAGACCGTAACAAACTCTGTAAGGAAAAGGCCCGAACGGTAACCCGCATACTAACTTAGTTTTAACCCACTCATCCTCCGCTCCAAGAGTGTCAACCGTACTAAAAAATAGCGCAATATCCTAATGCAAACTGACCGCTTAAAAAGCATATTTCCCGAACCTGCACCGTCGCTAGGCCAAACTGAAACGCCCTTCATATACCGTTCCATATTCACCGCTGTCATGCAAAAAGCTGCCCTTATTTGCCCCTGTCAAGACATGTCAACAGTCCCGGGCATGCATTTGAACATCTTAAAGCAACGATTTTGGAATCCGCCTTCGAAACACCGCACTACCGCACGGTTATGTAATCTTATCTCATTTATGGGTTTGGGTCAGTGACAATTGGCATTAATGAAAGTTACAGAAAACTAACGTGCTTATCTCTCGATTAAAATCGGCGGCCTAATAATTTTTACAACTATGTTCATTATTCCTACCCTTGAGTTTTACATCGGAATTCGCAGAAACTCTCCAAATACAGCTGCTTTATTAGCCTAATGCGGCTCAAGAATGCCATTTGTCCTTGAGAAGGAGGCCGCCTTCCCACCACAACTTAGGATTGTTTAACCCTTTAACCCTTTGTGATCCATAAACCCCACATATTTCATGTTAAGCTGCTAGCTTCTGTGAAATGCCCTTTTCTTCCCTGTATCTATTCTCTCCATCCGCAGGGGGCACACCCATCTTCTCTTCCGGCCCAACTAGTCTCCCCAGCCACTGAATACCTTACTGTATACTCTTACCTTACTTTTGAAACCACGATAGTCTAGTTTTCGGCATTGTCTGAACTTACAGCCCACGCCACGTACGTGGCCCCGTCATGGTGCCACCTTCAACGCTGCTTTGTTAACAGGACCCCTTTCTCTCTCTCGCTGTCTTTTTATTGTTGTTGTTGTTGTTGTTGTTGTTGTAACATAGGCGTAGCCCGACTGCATGCATACCCTCCGTTTCCGAAACATCTTCAGCTTTTTCTGACAGTTTTCTGCAAAGCTATATAAGAAATCTGTTCCAAATGTGTGTCACAGCAAAATCATGTAACTGTACTCTGATGAAGGCAAGTCCCGTTGCCGCTACGTAAGTAAACATTGTTTGTTATTGTTCTTGCTGTGTATCCGACTCTTTACTTATACTATATATATATAAAGTTATATATATATATATATATATATATATATATATATATAAATATAACAGTGCAGGGCTTGGCAGCTGGATAGTGTATTAAATTAGAGTCACCACGAAAAACACTACAACATTTAATACGACGTTTCGGCTGGTAACCAGCCTTTTTCAAGTGAAGTACATAGGTAGAATACAGGGTATATGTTGGCTCGCAGGGAGCGCTGTGAGCACGTGGACACATTATTTCAAAAGTGTACAAGAAGGAAGTACAGCAAAAAACAAGTGGAAAGAAACGTACTGCACTACTGGGCGCACAGGTAATCCATTTCAATATACAACGCGGCGAAAAGTAAAAGCGTGGCACTTAGGAAGCGTGTTTCCTTCAGCCACCGCCCACCCACGCACAGCAATGTTGAGAAAAGTCAACAAATAAGGAAGGGGTACTGGGTATCTCACTCCAAAGGAGCGCAAACAACCTGCTGCATAAGGCGGAAGCGTAGAATTGACAATTAGTCATCCAGGCACTGGGGAACGCAAAATGGCAGAAGGCGACGTTGAAGTTCAAGAATGCAGGCGGGAGGATTAGCGAGGGGGCCGCGTCCTCAAAGGAAAAGGCCGCCGCTTCCCGAGGAGACCAGACAATAGCCACAAATGGCTTATCCGCGGCCCGCGGACCGGGCACAAGGCGGACAATGGCGACCCCTCGAAGGGCGCCGACGCCGACAGAGGTGTGCGTGAGCCACCCAAGAAGAGCGCAGGTTTTGCGAGGATTTGGAGAAATGACACACAAGGCAGGAAATAAACAAAGAAACAGCACACAGAAAAAAGCAGTTGAACTAGCCCCAGGCTCATGTCATGAAATGGATAGATACAACAAATTGTTAGCTTACATTTGATATTTTTGCAAGTAACAAGGTTTTGCACATTATGAAAAAAGTAAAAGAAAGATGTGACGTACGTACGAGAACAAATCTCCAGTGATCTAGGAAAACAAGACACTTCGTAGCTAGTCATCAATGGCAGTATAAATTCGCACACAGCATTCTTTAAACAAACTGACAAACGAAAGAATACAAAGAATACACGTGTACAAATCGTACAACATGGGGAACCATAGCAGTGAACAAAAATAGCTTACAAAGTGACATTTCGGGCAAAAGCGCAATGAAGCATACGGAGAAAAGAAGTTATTCACAACACTAGACCGAATAGTGCTTGGAAAGTGTAATGATGGGATACAGCAAGATTTCGTGCCGGAGAAGCATAAAGCATACGGAAAAGTAACCTGGTGACAACGATGAACCATCCAACGGTTCAGAAGTGGTAACGTGCGATACGTGCCGCTAGAAGGTCAAGGTTTGAAGGCACGACAGCCTTCCCAGAGACTCATTGATACCTCTTGTGAGAGTGTTATATTTGTAGATCAGATAAGATTCGCAGGCTTCCCTGTCGAAGTGGGTTTTAAATCCTCATTGGAGCACTGTGGCCTTAAATTGGTCTAACGGGTGTTTCATAGAGTTGATATGTTTTGAAAAGGGGAGATAAGGTTTTGTTTTTGCATCGGATCGTGATTATTGATGCAAGTTCTAAAAGAATTTTCAGTCTGTCCAATATATTGCGCACAACAATCACCACATTCTAGAAGGTAAACTATATTTGCAGTGTCACAATTAAAGTTGCCCCTGATCTGCGTGGAAAAGTCAGATTCCCTGCTCTGAGCGCTTGTTGTTGGTGTCATCATTAGACACAATTTGCACCGGGGTTTTCCACATGGTGTGGAAGCTGTGAAACTAGTTTCTCTTGATCGAGATGATGTTACAATTTCTCTGATGTTTCTTGCCCGGCGATACACCACGCGTGTTGGGTCTGGAATGATGGGCTTCATTCTTTCACTCTGGAGCAAGATGTTGTTGTGTCTTAAAATTTCATTGACGTTTGGGCCTAATGCCGAATGTGTCCAAATCAGATTGGTTTGTGACCTCGAAGTGGAGGTTTTATTGCCACTAATAAGGCTAGAACGCACCTGTTGTGATGCCTTCCTGATTGAATCTTCAATGAGTGGTAGTGGGTATTTTTGTCGTGCGAGGTCAATGCGGAGCTGATCTCAATTAGAAGCGAAGTCATTTTGGTTAGAGCAAATTCTGTGGAAGCGTAGGGCCTGGCTGTTTGGAATGGCAGTTTTGCAGTGTCAGACATGGCTGCTGTGAAAGTTAAAGAATTGGTGTCGGTTAGTGGGTTTTCTGTACACAGAAGTATCCAGTCTGTGTCCGTTAGTTGTTACCTGCACGTCAAGGAAATTTACTGTAGAAGTTGAATACTCATGTCAGAATGAGATATCACTGTGAGCACTGTTGAAATCGGACATGAATTTTTTCAGGGCTTCCTCACCATGAGACCAAACCAAGAAAATGTCGTCGATGTACTGCTCGTAAAACAGTGGTTTTAAAAGGAAGTTCTCCAAGAACTGTGTCTCAAGGGTTCCCATGAATATGTTTTCATAATGTGGGCCTATTTGTGTCCCCATAGATGTGCCACTTATTTGGACGTAGTGCTGGTTATTGAATTCAAAATTGTTTAATTCAAGTATTAAAAGTAATAGTTTGGGCAAAGTGTTGCTTTCAATAGGTTTGTCCCCTTGTGAATTTTTGTAGGCTCTTATGACGGATTCTATTCCACCGGCGTGAGGTAGGTTTGTATACAAAGAGGCTACATCTAATTTTACAAGGAAGGAGTCATACGGTATCGTGAGGTCTTTTATTTCACTTAGAACATGAGTAGTATCCTTTATGTACGAATTGAATGTGGGCGGAATTTCCCTTATAATGTTGTCGACATAGCTAGAAATGTTCTCGATCACGGTTCCTATGCCAGAGACTATGGGCCTGCCCGGATTGTTGAATTTGTGAATTTGGGAAAGGAGGTAAAAACGTCCTGGCGTGCAGTGCAATGGAATAAGGGCCAGCGCAGTTTTTTTGTCTATTAGTTTTTCATCCCTAAGTTCAATTATGGTACAGCGGACTCGTTCTTTGTATTCTAATGTCGGATCGGCCGCAAAGAGCTGGTAGAAAGACGTGTCACCTAATTGCCTTTGCGTTTCAGTGTTATAATCCTTTTGGTTTATGACAACAATGGCTCCTCCCTTGTCAGCGGGCTTTATAATGATGTCAGAGCGGGTGCTAAGGATTTCTAGTGCCCTCTGTTCCTTTCCTGAGAGATTCGGTCGGTAGGAGGTGCACTTTCTATATTCCGCTATGACATCTTTTTGAACCGCCTTGATGGTCGTATCCATATACTTGTCACGTTGTGGTGGTGGCGTCCAATGGCTAACTGATGGAAGGCTCAGTCCTGTGTTATCATCTCTGGGGACATCATGATAGTACTCTTTTAACCGGAGTGAGCGTGAGAAATTTTCTAGATCCTTATACAGTTGCAGATAGTGCAGTTCGTGGTGACTTTAATTTATTATATATATATATATATATATATATATGTATATATATATATATATATATATATATATATATATTTATATATATATATATTGTCACACGCCTCGATATGAAATCTCAGGAGTCCGAAATTCTCGCGGAAACGAAATATTGTCGGATCCCTGGCGACCGTGCATAGTAGCATATGTATTTGATATTTCGCGGTAAAAAAATGTTTTTGGAAACTCATCACGCGGTAACGAATTTCATACAAGTCCGCTCGGCATTTTAACTACCCATTTTGGGCTAAGAATGTCCAAAAAGGGCTCAAATGCATTTTTTTGGACTCCAAGTGCGCAAACTTTTGTCACAGCACGCTCGTATGTTCTCCGCCATATTTGTTTAATGAAATAGCCTGCAGGAGGCGGCTGTGGGGGTAACTTCGCAGTGACAGCACTAGGGGGCGACACATGGTGGCACAACGATCGGCCACGTGGCTTTGGCTTGGGCTACATAGCTAATACCACTGAACCTTAGCACCGCTGAACAGCATACGTGCGTTTGTTAAGCGTGTAGCAATTGCACGTTTGCTCTCGGCAAGACAGTAGGCGAAAGTTATAATCCCTGCAAGATAAGATAGATGTTCGTGGCCAAAGTAGAGGAAGGCGGGATAGCGCCGACAAGTTTAGAACCACCTCAAACACACTCTTCAATTTTGAAAAGCAAGGACGACACTCTGTAATGGCGCACGTGCGCAAAACATTGATGACTTTGGCTTTTCTGAACGACAAAAACCTGGTGCTCCCATAGTTTTGTGAACAGCATTGTAACAACGAGGTGCCACTGTCTGGAGAAGTTCAACACGAAGCTCTGCACTTCGCTTCCATGCTGGGACATACTCGGTGCTCAGGGCCAAGAAGAAAAACGTGCCGAAAAGGCGAACCTGCTGAATGTTGCGGCGGCATTTGACATTATCCGTTGTTCTTAGTCACGCACAACGGCTGGAAATGAAGCCGTTCTTGTAGCGTTAGAGCTCAGGCGTGAATGTTGCTCCAAGGTAAGCACTGGAAAGTACTATAACCGACTTTGGGAAATAACGTTTTGGCTTGGGGCCGATTTTCCATTCGTTTATGTTAGATGCAACGCATCTCTTTAACTCGCCTTGTCCCTCCGGCATCCGTCCGTCATCTGCGCGCCTCTCCCCCATTCTCCTCGCCTCGCCAGCTGCGCGGTAACACCGCTCTCACCGCAGCGCCATCTGTGTGTTAGCGCCCGCTCTCACCGTGACGCCAACTGTGCGTCAGCGCGTGTTAGCGCTCGGTTAACACATGCGCATGCGCTGCTCTCTTTCACTCCCCTCACCGTTACGGGCGGTACATATAAAGGCGATAAATGCGCCGCTCCGCTCAGTCGTTCCATCGCCGGCGCTCCGATGACATTCGATGACCCCCGATGATTTGAATAGAGACGAACAATTCTGTATCGCGCTGGCTGGAGCGATCATACTCAGCACCAGCCACCCCATTACCCCCGATGCGTCGCATCACCCCACTGTTCTCCCCGCGGGAAGATGCTGTAATTTTTTACCTATGTAAGGTTTACTTTGTGTAATTTGTTGTTGGATTCTTTGTTTCATTCCTGCTGACACATTGCACGAAGTCTCCTTCGTGGCGCTAGTTTTATGTCCAGATATGAAACCAGAGGTTCGTCCACGCGAGTGCGAAGAGGAACTGCTCCAGCATACCGGTCGGCAATTTTGTTTGCCCGTGTGCTGCTGTGTCCGGCAGCCAGCACACTACTATCCGCATATCTCAAGCATAAGCTGACATTATCTTCCTAATGAGCTGGTTTATTACAGGGTTTTTTCTTGGTTTTTGCTAATGTATTGCCATCACGACACTGAGAGAGTCTATAAAGATAACAAACTCTTTTATATTTGTTCCTCTGATGTACTCTACCGTAATTAAAATGGTTGCCCCCGCAAGAAGATGCTTGTACGTTTTATTCTTGCGCAAACGAGGCTCCCACAAAAGCGAATGTTTTGGCTTTCACTGACGGATTTGTTATTACGGCGTTCGACTGTGTGTGTGTGTGTGTGCGTGTGCATATATATATATATATATATATATATATATATATATATATATGTACGCACCCTCCACACACAGTAGAACTGTGCGCCTGCAAATTTTTATGCAGAAAGCAAAAGTAATGATAACTGCCCACGGGACAGCACACTGGTTTATAATAGTTGGCGATGCAGTAGAAATGGTAATAAAATATACCAAGTTGTGATCCCAGATCCCAAAAATGAGGCAAAAATATTTCAAAGGATAAGAATAGGCTGGAATGCATTCGGCTGGCATTCTCAGATAAGAAATGGCAGCCTACCATTGTCACTGAAAAAGAAAATGGATAACAACTGTATCTTATCGGTACTTATCTAGGGGGCACAAACTTGGAGGCTCACTAAGAGGGTTCAACTTATCTTGAGGAAGACTCAGCGCGCAATAGAACACGAAGATGATAGGTGTAACACAAATAGACAAGAAGAAAGCAGAGTGAGCAGGGAACAAACTCGTGTTCAGGATATATTGGTAGAAAGTAAGAAGAAATAGACGTGGGCAGGGCATGTAATGCGAAGGAAAGATAATTGTTGGTCATTCAGGGTTACAGAGTGGATGCCTACAGAAGGCCAGTGTGCCAGAGGGCGGCAGAAAGTTAGAACGGCAGATAAGATGAAGAAGTTCGCGGAGATAAATCGGCCGTAGTTAGCACAGGACTGTGATCATGGAGGGATCTGGGAGGCGCCTTGGCCCCTGCAGGGGGCGTAGATTGGCTGGTACTGATATATATATATATATATATATGAAACGCAAAATTTGAAATAGGTAAAAGCATGATTGTGGCCAACGTTTCAGCAAAGACACTTGCTTTCGTCAGGGCAAGTCTCTTTTCTGAAACGTTGGCAACAATAGTGCTTTTAACTTGTTCAAAGTTTTCTTTTCTTGTGTTCTCTACCATCTTCAAAAGTTCAACTGCTCCTTATATATATATATATATATAGTTGCAAGAAACAGTTTCTTGGACACCGGTCAAACTCATGAATAAAAAGAGGGGACGCACGTCGAAAAAGGAATGGTTTTTGACATTTCGGAACATTCTGACGAAGGCCGGTCCTCCGGCCGAAACGTCAAAAACCATTCCTTTTTCGACGTGGCCCCCTTTTATATATATATATATATATATATATATATATATATATATATATATATAAAACACAAATAAGAGTTGGAAGTCAAGAAAAACCACGGAAAGCAAAGGGGAAGATCTGGTAGCTCTTTGAAACAGAACTCTTATTTCTTTGGTATTTTCAACGAGCCCCTCATTTCCTATTGTGATTCGCTGCATACACACACACACACACACACATATATATATATATACATATATATATATACATATATATATATTCTGGAAACAAAAATAATCTTACATAGAGCGCGAAAAAAATCAGGTAGGTAGAGACAGAAACCCACAAGAAAGACACTAAAAATACAAATGAAAGTTTACTGACGTTTCAGGAAGAGGACTTCCTGAAAAGGACTTACTTTTCTGCTACTCTGAAGAAAGGAAGTCCTCTTGCTGAAATATCATATATACACTCTAAGACGCACCGTTTTTATTCGTAAGGGCACGAATTTTTACTAAATATGTATATGCAGATACCGGAGATTTCGGAAAAATGTTTATTTTCTTCTTTTTTGTGTAAAGCCTATGTAACATATTAGCGTGAACTATTCAAAGGGGGGCAATTTAAGCCATCGTTTATTGTGCCTAGAGTGCATTCTTGACTAAATGGGCTTTTTGGTGCCTATTTAAACTAAACAGGCATTTTAGCGGTTAAAATTGGTCTTTTTCTCCTTCTTATGCTATTTTTATGTTTTCATTCTAAGTTCTGCAACCATTGCTCGCGGTTCAGAAGCCCGCCATTGGAAGTTTGTCGCACGCTGTTTGCGGGAAAAGTAAAATTCCGCGCGAACTGTCAAACACGCCTAGAAGCACTAACGGTGCTCCAGCTGCTACCACCTCAATTTTGCCACCATGGCCGAGCTACCAGCGACCCGTGTGCATCAACTCCTCAACCAACCTCATCGACACATTCCCCGTCCGCACACGTTCTCCATTAACCAGCGGGGATAATTTTACCCGGCGTGCCCTAAAGTTAACCCCATAAAAACAAACAACCAAAAAGCAAACGCTACACAGTCAGGCACATGCCACTCTAGATAAAAGACGCCTCTTTGTGACAAATAAATCTGGAATTCTGGGTGAGCAAAGATTGGAGGTGAGGGCTCTAACATCTTCAGTCAGCAGCCGATTAGGGGTAAAACGCCGGCCGGCAAGATGCAGCCCCTGCAGCAGGAAAAAAGAACAAGAAATGGACCTTGTAGGCATGAGGATCTCAGCACTTCATAAGTTGTCTAATTGTGACTGCCGTCATCTACCTCTATAGTTAAGCTTTAATGCGTTTCGAAAGCTTTCATTTAGAGGAATGATACGACAAAATAACCTGCCGCGGTGGCTCAGTGGCTAAGGCGTTGCGCTGCTGAGCACGAGGTCGCGGGTTCGATTCCCGGCCGCGGCGGCCGCTTTTCTGATGGAGGCGAAAAGCAAAAACGCCCGTGTGTACGAGATTTCGGCGCACGTTAAAGATCCCCAGGTGGTAAAAATTAATCCGGAGCCCTCCACTACGGCGCGCCTCATCGCCTGCGTTGCGTCGGCGCGTTAAACCCTACAATCAATCAATGATACAACAAAATTTTGCTTACTGCCTAATGTTGATAATCGCTATATCCTGGATAGTAATGAATGGTGTTATTGCCAGATCTTTCCGTGTCATTTCCTACTGCGCGGCAAATGGCTCACAAATTGGTTCTGGCATACTACATTTCACTGGACTATCCCTGGAATACATTGGTGTTGTGAAAAGATGAGAAAGTTGTTCTGCTCTTACAAAGAGTAATAAGTTAGAGTTAAGATCTTTCTTCTAAGTGCAGTAGTGTCTTGAAGGGGAAGTTACCAATGGCGCCTCTACCACCGGAGCCCGTTGTTACACCTGAAAAAACTGGGGTGACGAAACTGCAACAAAAGCACTCCGGTGATTTTAAGAGCTTTGCAGTCAACAAAAGCTTAGCCTCCCAAAATATGTACACCTGCCTACCATTGAACGTGACAAGGCACGTTCCTGTGCTTATTTCGCATTGCTTGCAGAAAACATTTAAACAGCTGAGGGCTTTGGCGCCACCTGACAAGGAATTCTCAATTGACTCGGAGCTCCATGAAAATGCATCGGCATTCCCTAAAGTCCGGAAACCTAAACCTGTCTGCAAAAAATTCGTAAATTCCCGGTGGTCAAATACTTGCCTAAGGTTTTGAGCACCAAACATTCTGATATTTCAGATATAATTTTGTCATGGAGACTGCCGATGTACACTTAGGCTTCTAGAACTTCAGTGGACGTTTTGCGCTTTTTTGGCTCACAATTATTGGCTGAAAGGATGTACCACTTAAAGCAGCAAATTATTGAAGCTGGTATTGTTGGGCATGGCTTCGAAACTTTCGTTTGAGGCTGAATCTTCGTGAACTTCACGTAAATTTTGAAATACACAATGCGGTGTGGGTCATATTCACGAACAAATTAAAATTACTATACCGCCGTATAGGATTTGTGTGCTGTTTTCACTGCAGCACAAAATTTCTCTTAAAAGGTGCTGGTGAAATTAGTATTAGTTTTGCTGACATATTTTTCAACAACAATACTTGAAATACATCTGTCTAAACGGCTTTTTTCGGTGGCTACTATAAGCACCTAAAACCTTGATTTTTTGTTGCTTAAAGTGCCTTTCTCAATATATAACTGTGTATTCAAAGCAAGGTATTCCGGGGCCCAGAATGGAAAATAGGAAACAGGTCCCGCTGCCGAAACATACATAAAAACGTGTTGTATTTCCCTTTTTCATGGGCGCCGAAACATTTTTACCGTATACTGTATATAATGTGCGAACAATACTGTGTTAAACGACACATCTAGGACCATCTAAACACAATCTACATGCTCCATGTAAGGTCAACTAGTGGGGTCCGTGGCCAGGCTTCCCGGCCGCGCCTGTGACAGGAAAGATCCCCGCCGCTCGGTTTAGCGCCCCAGCACTGCTGACAATACGCTGTGGTCGTCTTCAATCTGCCGCAGCACGTTCGCGAGACGGCTGGTCTGGATGTAAGAATGCCGCGAGAAGGCCCTGCCAAGTTCCGGGAATTGTTGGTGTAACGACAACGAACGGGTAATTATCCTCTTGTGCCCGCGCAGCGAAGGCGGCTTTTCTGCGAGACTACATTTTTGCGCGCCGCAGTCGGAACGGCTAGCTTTCGGTGCCGCTTTTCACCCCTCCCTTCGGAGGCACGTGTTCTGGCCGCCGCGAAGCACCCTCAATTGGCACGGTCCACATCACCAATTGGAAAGAGTTCCGTAAACAAATACCGGCTCAAAAATTTGATTGCATCGACACATAGACAACCAAATTACTGGACCTCTGTCGGCAACACACTACCACTCTGTCAACCTAACGCAAGAAACCCCTGCGGCAGACATTCACCTCCTCCACATATGGGAAGCTCGCCGCAGGCTCACCAAACGGTGGAAACGCAATCGCACTAACCGTACGCTTAGGCGCCGTATTGCAAAGCTGACTGAAGAGGCAGAGAACTACGCTCGCCAGCTGAGCTGGCAGAATTGGGAAGAATTCTGTGTGAGAGTTCAGGGTACCTTTGGCACCCGCCGTACCTGGCACCTGCTCTGCTCCCTTATGGGCAATACGGAAACGAAGGCTACCACACACCATCGCATCACACGCCTCATCCACTCCTACCCCGGTACGGAAGACAAGCTGCTGAGTAGTCTCAAGCAGTGCCTCCAGGAAGACCCGACGCAACCCCCACCCCGCTACCCGCCCTACAAGGGACCCCCTAATCCCTCTCTCGACGCCCATTCATGCTGCAGGAGCTGGAAGCTGCATTCCTGAAGCTCACGCGAAACATCCCCCAGGCAATGACAAAATTCCCAACAAGCTTCTCCGGAACCTTGATTACGCGGAAAATGACCATCTCTTAGATTGCTATAACCACCATTGGGCTGCTGGCACTCTCTCCCAGCAGTGGCGGCTTACGGACATTATGCTGGTCCCTAAACCAAACAAACCCATTACCATCGCAAACCTTCGTCCCACCTCTCACACGTCCTGTGTGGGCAAGCTTTTAGAACACATGGTGCTTAACCGCCTCACTCCTTACATCGAGGAAAAAGGTTACCTCTACACTACCATGTTTGGATTCCGCCCGTACCTCTCTACTCAGGACATACCCTTACAGATCAAAGCGGGCATCATCGATCACCTCACCACCTCGACAGCAACAAGTCTATCCTTGCCCTGGACATCAAAGGTGCATTCGATAACGTCACACACGAGGACATCCTTTAGGGACTAGCAACCACAAACTGCGGTCCTCGAATGCACGCCTATTTTACTGCATTTCTCCAAAACCGCACGGCCACCGTCCACCTCGGGCATCTCCGATCCACGACTTTCACTCTCCGCTCCAGGGGGACACCGCAAGGATCAGTGGTGTCTCCGCTACTATTCAACCTAGCGATGCGAGAGTTGCCACCATTACTTATCGCAATCCCCATGGTCAATTATGCTCGGTATGCTGACGACCTTACGCTGTGGGTTGCACAGGGCCCCACCAGCCCGCACCAGGATTCGCGCCAAGCTGCTATTGATGTCAGTCAGGAGTACCTGCAGGAGGGGCCTCAAATGCGCATCCGAAAAATCTGCGCTCATCACACTGTGCGCTCGCACGTAGAAGAAACGCACCGACCTAATCCCAGATCCTGACCTCTTCATCGACAACCACCCAGTACCCAATGTCGCCTCACTAAGAATACTAGGACTAAACATCTCTAACAACGGTAGCGGGTCTGGCACCATGCCCCAACTCCAGCGGACGCTCACTCAACTCACTCAACTAGTCCGCCGTGTTGCCCACCGTCAGTTCGGCCTTCAAGAACACGATGCGGTTCGCATCATTCAGGCATTGCTGACCAGCCGCCTTATGTACGGGACTCCATACCTGGCCATCAAACCTGCGGAGCGAGACAAGATCAAAGTGATCATTCGCCAGGCTTATAAGACCGCGCTCGCCCTTCCGCCCACTACATCCACCCGCAAGTTGCTCCAATTAGGAATCAATGACACCTGGGAAAACCTTCTTGAAGCGCACAAGCTGTCATAGCAAAGACGCCTTCTCCTTACATATACTGGGCGCTGCACTCTTCAACGCTTGGGTTATGCCACTCCCCCAGCCGATGACTGCCAGGTTCGCATACCGCCTTATATACGGAATCGGATGACGGTGGCTCCTATCCCCAGAAATATGCATCCGGAATACAACGTCCCCGCCGAGCGACTCGTGCGGCCACGTTGCACCGGCTACATTCCACTAGCTCCATCACTCGGTACACGGACGGTGCCCGCTACTACACCCAGCGAGCATACGCCGTTGCCATTGTCTACCACCGCTTTCAACAGTTTTCGGAAGCCACTATCCGCACCACCACTGCCACAACGGCCGAAGAAGCAGCCATTGCGCTAGCAGCCACTACAAGCAAAGACTACGTCACCGTACTTAGTGACTCGCAAGAGGCATGCCGCCGATATCTTCGTGGCAGCATTACTCCCACAGCTCTCCGCATCCTTCAGGCTAATTACGAACTACCCCACGTCCAACTCATCCGGGCACCCGGGCACGCTTACCTCACCGGAAACGATGCGGCCCACGACGCTGCCTGCGAGTATGCACGCCAGGCCGTGTCCGATCGGCAGTCTCCTTGCCCAGATACCCCTCTCACCCCCCTGATCTCCTCACATACAACCGCCTCAGCAGCCGCAAATATCCTCCCACTCACCCTCGCCTTAGTCGTCTCGAAGCCACTACCCTCCGAAGGCTACAAACTAACTCTTACCCCCCCGTAAACTCCTCCACTAAATGTACCCTACCCAATACTACACGACCTGTGCCTACTACCCATCCCCTGGCACCCTATACAACCTGGTATGCGAGTGCCAGCAATCCCCGTCTTTATCTCCAATCCCCAACCCTACTTACGATCAGTGGGTGGACCGGCTGACCAGCTCAGACCTTGCGGCGCAACAAGAAGTCGTCGATAGAGGCCAGGGAGCCAGCCAGGACCAGGGCATCCCGGACTAAGGATGCCCTCCACAGGGCTTGTGCCGCTGCCATCTAGCACCAAATTTGCTCGTTCTTATTAAACGTTTATCTCTCTCTCGCTGCCGCGCTTTTGACCCTAATGTGGTGAGGCCCTATTGATTATTCTGAAGATGGCTGAGTGACAGCCGGCTACTTGAATCTGGGCGCTCCCTTACGCGTGCAGGGAAGCTAGAGGGCACAGCCATTCACCATTTTGCAATGCAATCATCATTGCATTATGAACGAGTTTAGAGACTGCGATACAGATGTACACTGACGCGCTGGCGACTTTGCGCTGGCTTGGTGTTGAAATATCACCGGCAGCTTGCAAGCGCAGGGTCGAATCCGCCGGGTGCCGGTCTCGTGAGAAGGCGCCTCTTAAAGGGGCACTGACACAAAATTTTGAAGGCGAGATAACTTCGGAGATAGATTGGTGCGAACACATATACATCATCTGCAAAATATCAGCGGCGAATACAGCCTAGAACATATTTAATATCAATTTTAAAGTGCGAAACACAAACGAGCAGCGAGCAGAGGACCACGCGCAATCGACATCCTAAGGATATTGTGTAAAGAAACAACATCCAAACACGTCACGAGTTTGTGTTTGCCGCTTCCGCACTGCCGGCGTTTTTTGCCAGCTCGCCCGGCTCGCCGCTCCAATCGGAGGGCCGGAGGGCGGAGCTTCTGCTCTCGAGAACGAACGACCCGATCGCTGGCGGCGGAGGCGCCGTGATTTCGTCAGCTCATCGGGCAGCTGGCCGCGACCAATGTTCTACAGCGATTCCAGGCACTCTGTTTCTATTAATGTTTATTACCACTGGATGCGAAAACGTGCCGGAGGCACGAAAAGCCCACTGAGCTAGCCGCACGGTCGCTGTGCAGGCGGCGGCCACGGCCGCGAAGTGTCCCAGGCCGCCGCAGGTAGCTCGAGGGATAGCTTGTTACCGCTGCACGAAATTGTCCCCAAGTCCCGACCATGGTGGCTTACATGAAGAAGGAGTTAATGATGCGATGGCGGGTTGCATTGAAAATCGTCATCTGCACCGCTTACGAGAGCGGCACTCGAATATCCGCCGCAGTGCTAAGCCGAACACATGTGTAGGCGGACCTGTAGGCAGACCGGCCGGCTGCTCCCAGCGCGCGTCTTGCCACCCACTGTCTCGAGCGTCGCGCGTCGTTCTTTAGCCGCGGTAGCATTTGCACTCGCAGCGAGTGCGTCACATCCACGGTCGCTTTTTATTTAAGCGCCTCACGAGATCAGTACGTGGGGGCAGTCGCAGAAACTGCCGTCGATGCGGATTCGACAGTGCTACGGCGGCTCTGCTCTGTGATATTCCTCCGACGGTCACGTGGTCAGCTTTGTTCACACAAAATCCACAAAATCCATCGTTTCGCGGCACTCGCTGAAAACGAAACTGCGACTTGCCGCATTGAAAATGCCTCTAATTAAATACCGTCGCACGCTGAAACAAATGAGCTTTTTACATGTTATAAGTAGGTAACTAGCTACTTATCGCAACAAAAAAAAACAAGATGCAAAATTTTTGTGTCAGTGACCCTTTAAGACACAGAAAAGAGCAAGGCAACCTTCGAAGTTGCGGTAGGAGTAACACGCAGTTGAGCTCTCCGATAATGCGGAGGGCATGCAGCCACTGCGAACGCCTAAGCTAGTGAATGTTACGATTTTAGGCCCGGCTGGCCGCCTTATATGTCCTAACATGAAGCCGAAAACGACATCCAAACAGCTATAAAGTTGGACGCCAAGCATGTTGCTGTGTGGAACGAAAACCAAAACTGGTTTGAAAAACTATCAAAAAATAAACAACTAGATTCCGATACATGTTCTTTTTGCCAATAGCAACAAGGTTTCCTTAACACAATACCATTGACGAAAAATCAACTGGGTATACTAAAGTTTAAAATCTTTAACATTGGCCAAGCACATAGTGTGACGTTTCCTACGAGGCAAATTTGTGTTTAAAAACAACTGGGGGCTGTTTAGCATTATAAATTTCATCCATACGGCATTGCGCTTGTCCATAAATTTTTTTCTTTAGGAAAAAAATTATTAAAAAAATATAAACAATGGTTCAAAAGATATATTTTTGCACCATTCAAGACAGATTGGGCTTCGGAAACACGGTGAAGTATGTCCACGGCTTGTGACGTTATCTGTAATCACGCATTGGTCGTACTTCACAAATTGCCATGATCCGCTATTCACATGTTGTTGACTGCTGAAATGGGCCGCATAAACCTCCTTGAGCCACTTCAAGCTAACAAGTATCGTTTCATGCAGTACGGAAGGCCGAGCCGAGGTGGACGCAATGGCTGAACTCAGGTGCTCCAGGCCATCGGAGATGGTGAACCGCGGGACATCTCTACCGCACCTACTTATCTCACCACGTGTGTTTTCTTTGTAGTTCCCGCCTCGTCGTCGGCGAATCGGCCATTTGAACAAATTTACCCTCTTTTTTTTTGGTGGTTGTTGTTGTTCTTGTAGCATAGGCGTAGCCCGACTGCATGAATCCTCTCCGTTTCCGAAACATCTTCCACCCCTTCTCACAGTTTTCTGCAAAGCTATATGAAAAATGTGTTCCAAATGTTTTTCACAGCAAGATTATGTAACTGTACTCTGATGGAGGCAAGTCCCGTTGCCGCTACGTAAGTAAACCTTGTTATTGTTCTTGCTGTGCATCCGACTCTTTACTTATACTGTATATATATATATATATAAATGTATATACATATATATATATATATATATATATATATATATATATATATATATATATATATATATATATATATATATATATATATATATAAATATATATATATATATATTATGCAGTGCCATAACCATGCTCATTAAATACGCATTTTAAGCACAAACCTGACATAGAAGGACCAATAACAGAGTCTTGGGGCTATTTGGTCGCAGACACCCTTGCGACATTAAACACAAGCATTATAGTAACAGTTCAAGTTAGACGGAGAAGGATATAGAGATAGCTGGAGGAATATCGCGATGACTATTCCGTCAATGTGCTCAATAAGCTATTGCAGGTATGTGTGAGTCGCTACTTCAGTTAAACGTATATAACACACAGAGAGATGTTCACATTATCAATGCATTTTTGTATGAACGTTCAACAGCGTAATAAAGAGATCATTGGTCTAGTCGCGTGTTCTGCAGGCCACGAGTTCTGTTCACGGGCCTACATAATTTTTAGGGCAAAGCCCCTCAGGGGCTCGGGCTATCCGCGTCTCCCCTCGCCGTCGTTTTATGTTGTCGCCGCACTCAAAATAGAAGTACAGTAGTTTTCCAAGGCCTCTCGCTAGAATGCAAAGTGTACCAAAAGAACAGGCAGGGGCAATTGTTTTCAAGCGCCTCTCGCTATAACACCTGTTGCTTCAAAGAGACGAGGCTTTTATAGCAAAACTGTCTACCTCAAACACCCTGCGGTTTCTTCTCCGTGGTCAAAAACGTCAAGGCACCGAGAACACGCTTATACAGTACATGCTTCGCCACTCCCCAGGTTTCACTTCAGTGGAGGCGGCCTAGATTTTTGAAGAAATAGGATCGCTTTTTTTAGCTTTTATCCTCTTTGTACTATCAATAATGTTTTTACCATGTTTAGGTAATGCTCACGCCTAACGAGGAAGTTCTTGTTTATTTGACATTTGCTCCCATAGCTGCGATAGCTTTTCCGAACCCAACGCTGTAAGCACACTGGTCCCGAAACTCACCTCCTTTGGTCAGGACACCGCACAATAATAATTTTCACACTATATTGATGCAGTCGGCTTGTGTTGTAATAATTTGTGTATATTAGGCTAAATAAGTCGTTAGTACTGCTGCCCTTGGTTCTAGAGCACCGCAGGGGCAATATTTTACGTCCGGTCCGGAAGCGACGTTACTTTATGAAGCCCGAGCTCGACCAGGGCCCGAAACACGTAGTTCGCGCGAATCTAGCCCGGGCGTTTGTAATTCAGCCTGGTCCAGGCCCTTCGCGGGCCCGTTGTGTCAGTTCCAGACCGGCCAGGGCCCGTTCATTCATTTTTCAACCTCATGATCGCGTGTTTGTAAAGGGGCTGGGTTTTACAAGCTGAAAAAAAGTTTATTATATTTGGTTCAGCATCTTCCTTACGGGCAATCAGACAGAGCCTCTAGTCTGTACAAGACAAGTATTGAAGTGCAGAAACTTCGGGTCAAGCAGTGCGCCTACTTTAGCTTCTACTGTCTTCAGTTTACATCACCTGGGCGTAATATTAGGTCATATTCTTTCATCAGAGACACCATGAATTCAATAACCAAATTCCTAGCAAGTCACGTGGTCAAGTCGGCCCCAAGTTGGTACGCCAAATCATTTGGCACCGCTCTCAAATCCACGAGTATGCATGTACACTGAAATGTTATGCTTGCAGTGGTAGCTTAGCGACGGTATTTCTCTAACTAGTGAGTTAGACAACTCGCCATGGAACCGTCATTTTGATGGGTGCGACCTGTAAAGCACACGTGGACATACAAATAGGTGCAGAGCTCCATGTTCTCCGGATGAATGAATTTTATGCTTCGGCGTCGCTGTGGTCGTATCCTTGGGTAACTTTACCCGAAAATATAAAACGTTGATACAGTACATGAAATTCTAATAAAGTCAGAGTACGGTCATTCGCCCGCTTAGAAAAATGAACTTTAACAGTAGTGTAGTTTTTTTCTAAAATTGTGGTAAAAATCAGTTAAAACTAATCCGCAGGACTGCAGTACCACCTTGAACTTCGTAAAACGGGAGGAGTTGTGACTAAAGTACCTTACAACAAGGAACAGAGAGACGATAAGTGAGTAAAGCGTGGTTCCAGCCAAGAAAGTGGACGGCGGTACAGTGACTATCAAAACTATCAAAACACATATCAAAACACGTTTTCAAAACAGTGTATAAAGCCAACAGCAAGAGGCGCGTGGACACAAACTGGTATCATTCGTCTTAATGTTCTGTTGTACACTTCACGTCGGAATCAACAACAGCCATCCCCATGACTTCAAGCCCGAGTCCGGCCCGAGTCCGGCCCGCCGATAAATACTTTGGGCAGCCGGGCCAAACCGGGCCTGGGTTTGCGGGTGAGGGTAGGCCCGTGCAGTGGCGTAATATGTTGAAAGATAGTCATAACAATGGTTCAATGAGTTCCTCCATTGTTAGGCATGGTGAACACAATAGGATGAGCAAAAATATTCTTTCTGGTCAGCACGTGCGCGGATTTCTTTTGGGAGCTTCTATGCATATTTACAAACTTTGATCATGAGGGCGCTAATAAACTGCTGCGGAAGAGAGCGGCAGTCACCATAAGTGCCGGAAAGCAATGAGCGAAGAGTGGAACAGGCATAGGGAGTATTGTGGGAATGGGTGCATTGGTTGGAAGATGCCGCAGCCATCACACCTGCTGAAGGGGTTCAGCAATTATTGTGAGGAGAAAACATATCCCCCATTTACATATTCTGAATGCAAAGCGCGTTTAATACAAAAACAGCCGCGTATACAAAGATATCCCTCTTGATGAAGAATACCCTTGATAATCACTTTGTTGCATGCCACTAATTGGTAGAAAACGGCTCAAAATTATAAAAGAAATGGCTGCCTCACTATACTTCTCAGCGGTATTTCCTGCGATTCTCCGGCTGTGCGTTGTGTCCACACTGCTTCAAACTTTTTTACCAATTAAAAGACAACTAGCGGAGGTTATAGCCATTCGCAGGTGGAAAACTGATTTATCCGGGTTGTGCAGGTCTTCGGCAGCAGTCTTCCCTCGGCACGAGCAGTGATGGCGGTAAAAGTCGTGATAGTGGTGGTCGCTGATATAAAAACTGAACAAGCATTGAAAACAATTGCGATGCCATGAAAGGGACGGGCGTAAAGCACCAGCCCATAAACGAGCCATTCTAACACCCGACTGAGGGGAACACCTTTTGCTCAGGAAGTAACAGCTCAGCAGCAGTGAGCCTGCATGTCCCCTTGGGTGGTGGCTTTAACCAGTCGCCTAAAACGACCAGCGTGCAGCAGTGAAAGCGGAGTACGGAGAAGACGCGAAGGCAACAAAAGTCGCCGGACGTACTGCTTCCAACTGCCCTTGTCTGAGTTCAAATAAAAAAAGCAGAGAAGGTGAAAATATATTTGCCCCACACACCGAGAATCCTAAACGATGTGTAGCGCACTTGGGAGGCTTCAACTAGTATATCGCAAAAGGTTAGAAACACGTGTTTATCAAATTGTCTCTTCTATGTTATCCGCCTTGCAATTACAAATTGTGTAGATATAGAGTAACTGTTTTACACCACACTTTTGAATAAATAAGAATCCTCTGCCTTGGTAAATACCACCGCAGTAAGTATTCGTAGTTATCATAACTTGTGGATAGTGTTATACTTACTATCTTACATGAAAGTAACAAGACATCTACGGGCATGACAGTCAACCAGGGTTTGCGAGAAGTAATTTAAATAATTGGATTCGACGCTAAGTAACCAAACACAATATTTTTCGCCTAGTAATGAAAGTCGAGCACATTTGGGCAGCCCCCACCACCTTTAAAAGTGGCGAGTGATAACCCAAACAAAAAAAAAACTCGCGCAGGGTAAGGGGGACTTCGGCAGAGTCCTCCGTAGCTTTACAAATACCATTTCTACTACTCGAAGTATACAATTCAACCAATATAACCTGAGAGGAATGACAGCTTCACGAAAACTTGGCGCTATACAAACCAACCTAAAAGATAAACACTCGGGACAACCATAGAAACTATGGTACTAGGGAGGATAGACAGAACACATAGGGGCGAAAATGAGTGTCGTAGGCAAATGAGAAACCAGGGAGAAAGAAAAAGCCTGCACTTGGATTGGTCATGCATAGCAAAGTATTACCGCACGGTAGACCACACGATAATAATGTGGGTACACAGACGCAATTATAAACCAGTCTATAGGAGTAACACGATCGAAAGACGAAATGCTGACATTAGTAGGCTATGATAAATATGTTTGTAATGACTTCTTGCCACACCACAGCATTCAGTTTTTTGGAAGCGTTTAACAAATGTCTGGCACCTTATTACACGGAGGTTACAGTTAGCAAAGTGCTACTTCAATCCACTAAACCAATCATGTTGTCGACACTGTTTTTAAGAAAAACCCTATTTTTACCGGAGATTAAAAACCGTTTAAACAAACAGAAGGAAATACGCGCAGATATAGCCCGGCAGAAGAACTAGCGAAAAAAATGCATAGTGTTTTTCACAATAGTGCTAGCTTATCCTCACCTTCTTAGTAATGAATAAGACATTTCGTATTAAACGAATGAAAGTTTGATATACGTAGAATGCGGATAAGTCAGCGCTCTTGAAAGCGCGACGAAAAGTTCAACAGTCTCTGACATTTACAATGCAATCACAAACAACTGTGTTGTATTTACGCTCAAGCAAATGCAGTGTACATCGCTTTACCATAAGAGACATACGGGCACCCACCTGTACCCGGAATTTATTCGTACGTGTTCAGAAGTGGCTCCGCGCACTGCGGTCGTCATTACTTCACTGAAAAAACATCCTGTTTTATGGCTAACAAAGAGTGATTTTGCTTTCCAAGAATACATCTGCCCTCATAGAAAGGAATACTACCGCTATAAAAGGAGGGGTACATTTTCAAACTCGAATTTCTCTTTTTTCGTTTTCTTCCTTTACGATCAAATTACAATGATTTGTCGCGTGCTTTTCGTTTGGCTGCACCTCTTTTTAGTTGTAGAAATGAGCAATGAGAAGGCAGATCCACCCCAGATGTATGCCGACCCTAAGGAGGTCTACAATTATGAAGATCCGACCCAGGTATGCTTTGACAGTTTAAGTTATTTCAGACGGGTTGTTTTTATTTCCCTGTCCTAAATACAATCAAAATATATATACCATTCGTAGGGGTGTTTTTCACTTGATTATCATAAACACCATCGAAATATATGTATACCGTTAAGAAGGCAAAAAACATTCACATACATTTTTGTGTTTACGCTATTCACAGAAAAGACAGTATAACGGAAAATTGTGCAAGTTGCATACCCGGATATTAGGTGTTAACAAGACAGAATATTTTGAATCCGTGTTATAGCAATCGAAAGTTTTGATGGGAAGTGCAACACACCGCACCTTTGTTTTTGTGCAATGTGTCTTGTTTATATGACCCCTTGGTCGTTCGCCAAAACTTACGCCTGCAAAAATGGGGGTTTCCTAAATCTGTATTCACACGCACGCCGCAAATATAAAAATCACAGTAGAGCTACAACTTATCGGAAAGTCGTAAATCGCATGGATTTTCACCCATCTTTTTAGAGGTCAATATAATCATGACATCCAGACAAAACCCCTAGGTAGTAAAGAAGTGTTTTACACAAGTGGGTGGTGCGTACGGGTGTTTTAGCTCCCCCTCCGTTTTCATAACTGAGAAAGAATACTGTATCTGTGCGAGTGGATGTATAATTAGCACTATTTTATATATTGTGGATTCTGCCTCTTCAACGCACTTCCACTTGCCAGCAACGTGCGCTCTCAATGCATATATTTCAATTGAAAAGTGTTTTGATATTTCTTAGCATAGGCGGAATAAAGGCATCACGTGAGGAGTAGGGAGTATATATTTGTGTGGGTTTCATTTAACGACTTGGCGCGCGGTCGTCTGTCTTTTTTCAACTTGTTTTCAGCACTTTCAACGCCACGATGAATAAAAACGGACCTCAAACCCATAGAAAACTTCTCTACGCTTTATCACTACTCTTTACCTATGGTTCATAAATTATATGAACGTGTGTTCAGGCTATGCAGAGGTAAAAATGTTAATCCACTTCAAAACTCCGGCATAATATAACTTCGTCCTCACCTCTGTTTTACGCCGGAATACCTGATTGCCTCTTGAATCGAAAAACACTTAACCGGCATCGCGGCGACCGAAGCAAATAAAATGTTTTACAGGATAAGGAAAATAAATATAAAAGCAAAATGATTGGTGTTATAGCTTTCGAAGAACAGGCTCCCAGAGTACGAACAGAACGGGCACCAGGTGGACCATAGTCAATGTTTCAGCGTAGCTGGCAAAAGGGAGTTCTAGTTAATGCGTTGATGACTTTTCTTTAGATATAATATAATTGAAATATTCGGTGGGCCTAAAGGAAACTTTTGTGTACACGTGAGACAAAGAAAAAAACTGCTCAGAGCATTTTGTGAGGCTAATGGCGGTGGTTGGCTTCACGTTCCGTAATTGTACCGCAGGGAGGAAGAATTCGACGCAACGGGAAAAAATAATGACGATGAAGAAGAGCGAAATACAGTCCTTTCACCTGTTTGGCGTCCATTCCAGTGCACCTAAAGAGTACGGCATGATTGCTCACAGTTACAATTTTGTCATGGTCGCAACGCCAAAGCAAAAGTATTGTTTTCTTCGTAATACAACAAAAAACCAGTGCTAGGTTAGTCAAAGTTTTCGTCCCTGCAGCTAGCGCTTGCCGAATCATTATTGCCACGGCAGCTGCATGGATAAGTTGAATCGCAAAAAACAACAATTTAATGATGGTCTATTTGAGAGAGGTCAGCGAACTTCTTATTCTGGAGGATATCCTTGCACAAAGCAGACAGCCGTGACCGAAGTTTTCGGAAAGCAAAAGAAAACGCTAAAATCCGCCGTGCGTTTGTTGGTACACACTTTTCTACGAGAAGCGGCTTCAATGGATAGAAAAGTAGAAGGTTACAACCTTTTTTGAAGATATTGAATACTTCAGACCTGGAACTCCTCCAAAAAAGTTTCTCAGCGTGGCTAGGTTCTTACAATATAACTTCCATCAGTAAATAAAAGTCTTATGTGGGTTCAAAGAGAAATAAAAAGCTGTATTTGGTGTAACCACCTCAACAGCGTTGCGTCCATGGGAGCAGTGTGCTTCATATTCGAGCAATTGGCAAACTTCTCGAGCTCACAGACTATTGACAAATAAGGGCAAGGCCAGGCTATGCGGTATATCGTGCGGCAATTCAATGTTGCAGAAATTGTTTGACAGTTAACAAAAAAAATCAAGCTGCCTTGTTTTAAATAAAACGTCTTAGTGGATGTAATTGTATTGAGACCGGTTCATTTTCGGGTATGTTTGCTACAAGAATATAGCCAAAGCAGAATTCTGAAGCATGGGAATTCATGAAGCGTTTGATGTGAAAGCTATCAAAAGTATTTTTACGAGAACTACTGAGGGAGCGGCACGTTATGCCACATCGTCTACTGGGCAACACAGTCCTTGCCCGAAACACAAATTTCTGTTCAAGTGTCTATTTTGAAATTGAACTCCTGAAAAAAAATGCGTGTCAGTACCTATCAAGTCGCACTGACATTAGTCACTATTCATTGCTTTCTTCGTATTTTCGGACCTATGCAGAGATTCCAACTTCTAGTGTTTGAAACACAGCTCCGCATAGCTAAATCGAGGCTTTTAATTTACGATTACTCAGACTTCTCATTAATACCGAATTTCGTTATTGAGCGAAAGCTGCTTTGTCATTTGATTAAAAATTGCTACATATTTCTCCGACCATGTGTTTTGAGGCTGTTTGTTATAAGGCTTGATAAGAGTGGTGTGATTTGGTGAGATATAGAAGACAATTTCTGTTTTTCTATTATTCTCATGAGTGAAACTTAAGCGCAAAATTTTTTCACAGGGACGAGAAAGGGAACGACACAGGCGCTTACTATCAACTGAAAGTTTTAATGAAAACGAATACACATTTATACCACCCCCCGACCGAACAACCCAGCACGTGTGCCCTTCGCACATGCGTACGGCCGTACAAGAGAACCGCCCCATTCCCTTCTCGTTTCTCTTCTCCTTTCCCTCATCCTCTACACCCTCTCCTTGAGAAGTTGCACTTCTTTATCTAAAATGCTCAGCGACGGGTGACTTATACAATCGGGACCCTTAATCCGGATATGGAAGGCTTCTGCAAGTTGCCACTGGCACGGTCTCTGTGCTTAAAAACTACTACCGTGTCCGTGAAGTGTGGCTGACAACGTGGCTGAAAAGCGCATTTAGAACAGTGCTGCGCCAGGTGTGTGTAGGGCTTTCCTTTCAAAAAGGAATGATGCTCCCTCAGGCGTACATTAGGCTCCCTCAAGCGTACATACAGGTATAAATGTGTATTCGTTTTCATTAAAACTTTCAGTTTATACTAAGCGCCTGTGTCGTTCCCTTTCTCGTCCCTGTGAAAAATTTTTGCGCTGAAGTTTCACTCATGGAAATTGTTAACCAACTAGCTCGTCTCTCCAGTTTGCTTCAATTTCTATTATTCATTGAAGCGCATTACAACAAGCACCAAACTATAAATATTGCCAGCTTAATTCTCTTCCCTAGCCTAGTTCTAAACTAGTTCTCTTCCCGGTAACGCCTCTTTACGCAGTATTACTTTTCCAGACATTCCCTTCAACCCACGCTGTCTTCCCGAGATTTCTAACTCTCGCCAACCGTGATGCCTCTTTCAAAAGCATTGAAAGCAGCGGAAACTGTGTTGGTGTCATGAGCAGCCCACTGAACTCATTTTCAATGTGCGCGTGTCCTGCAATGAGACTACGCAGAGAGGAAATGGAAGGAGCGTAAGCCTGCAGAGGAGCGCGAATCACCGAAAAACAACGAGAAGCCGCAGACGCACAATGTGCAACCGCTGTGCTTGCGCCTAAACTTCTATCGCGTCGAGTAGCTGTGCAACCTTCCCAAATAATGAGCAACTTCTTTTCGGCGCACTCCGCTTCTGACTCCGTTATTTCCGTGGTGACTGTCAACCTGAAACACGGTTCTGTCTTTTCTGCATCAAGTTTCGCTGCTTCTCCATGTTCATCAGGAGTGATGAGCATCGGTGGCTCCGGTTTTTCAACTGCAATAAGATAGAACGGCTTATACTAGCCCACTGCTCCAACCCCTACACTTCACCGATTGAAGCTAGCGGGGTATCAGGAAGCTCCGGGAACGATTCGCCTTTCATGAAGTCTGGATCAAAGACGTACTCGAACTCCCACGACGACAGCTCAATGCATGGCTCTTCAGAAGTCTGAGCTACACTTAGTTCGAAATAGTTCTTTTGCTATTTAGGCAGATCCGCTGTCGATGACAAGTTCTTGGTGTCCCCTGTAGCATACAAATGTTGTATCGGCTAGTACAAAAATGCACATGTGGGGTCGGTACAAGTTACGTCTGAAGCTAATGTCGGTGAATTGGCAGGATGATGGCCAAGTTTCGATTCGATCTTTTAGTGCAATTCTTTTGACCTCGGGCAGCATTCTTTTCTTTCTCAAGTTAAGTAATGAGTGAGAGTGCTTTTGCGCACTGTGAGAGCTCTAGGTTTATAATTCAGCGTGATCTATTTCCAACTCCAGTTTGTCCACTAGGCCTATTATGTCCGAATCCAATTTCCTTAGGTTTATCAGTTTATGTTCGAGATTTCCGAAGAACACTTCGAGTTTCCATACAGTGGGTAACGGCGTAGACTTTCGGTCAATATCGGTAAATGCAGCTACGAATTCTCCACGGGCATTGTTTCGCAACAAATGCAGAGCGTCCAGCTCACCAGCTTCCTCTTCGGTATTATTACTGTTTGTTACAAGCATGGGTGAGCGGATGGGACGTGCATGTCTGCTTCGGTTGGATAGTTGCGGTCGGTTTTCATCGGTGCACAGAAGATGGTCCCTCCCGGCGTCGGTCGAGTCTAGTTAGTCACCCTTCACTCGATGCAGTCGGCAGGAACGGCAATGTTGGCGTCGGTGCCTTCGATGGAGTCAGTGGTCAGTATGCGGTCACTATCAGTTACGGCTCGAGGTGGTTCAGGATAAGTCGACGGTGAACGGGTCAGGGTCTCACATGTCTGCAGCCACTGGCATCCCTGATGCTCTTCCCGCTGGTCCCTGGTCTTCTTTCCGTGTTTCGGCACCAAATGTTAAGTCAAGAGGAGACATGCAGCAGGGTACGGTGTCATGGCTGACCGAAACAGGTTTTTACCTTTACAGGCAGTTCTCTTTACAAGATGATCATGATGGGTATTCAACAGCACATACCCGACGGAGGGGATTGAACAATGTGGATTATATTGCACAAGTAAATCTTTTCATGCAGCTTGGCTGGTCGCACAAACGGTCGATATTGCGAAATGCGCTGGTGTTTTGTTATATATTTTGTTTGGTTCTCGTTTCAACTACAAAGTGCGCCGCTTTTCATCACTCCCGTCTAAGCTGAGGATTACGACGCTTGGCTGTGCACATTTGGGCTCTGTTTATGCGCTTCGTTTGAGCCGTAAGGATTTATAGCGCGTACAAGCGTGTGTGATGTGTGCATTCGACTGAACACTGCCGAGATGTTCACATATATACATCGCTGCGCGAACTGTCTCTCCTGCAGCGAGAATTATACCTTGTTTTGTAATTTCAAGTTTGTGGGTGCGTCGGTAGTACCCGTGGTGTACGTCTACCGGTAGGTTAGAAAGAGAGGGTTGATGCGACAACGTAACCGATTGAACGGATGGCTGGCGCTACGAGCGGCAGTTGTCCTACCATGCGGTACTATGTCGGGGAAGCCGCAGCTCATTCGAAACTCCATAGTCTACGGGGGAAGGCGAAAAACTCGATCAGACTGGGACCTTGAGTTATAGGACTCCGACAGAATATGCTTATTCTGGCTTTCTTACGAGTAATTGTGCACACATGGGGGGGTCATTTTTGCATCAGTCCAGTGGTGTTCTCGGCCGCACACAAGGTGGGAAGGGGATCTTTGTTGAGGACCCGCAACAGCGGTAGAATACGTTCAGTGAGTCCCAACCGGTCAGATGGCCGGCCATGGACGGCGGGCAATCGTAAACGATATATGGTAGGCTCAAATTCCGCCCCCTCATGGCCACATTCCCTGTATTCTTTGGAATATGGTTGGAAAAAAATCCTTTCCCGACAACAGCATCTGCGACGCACCACTTTTCAGCACAACACCACATTTTGCTGCCCTATCCTGGCGTCCGGCGTCACCTATGAGTTCACTGTGCGGTCTTCGATAAAATGTTTCAGCAGCCTACGATAGGCTCTTTCAAGGACGCGCACTGGTCTGAATCTAACTTCAGTGAGGTACAGTAGACTGCAAATAAGATTTGACCTTGACCAGTTTGTTCTAGAAAGCGGAACGTGTTAGTTTGGCGATAATGCACCAAGAGGCTTTTGCTGTAGCTCGAACCCAACTACGGTAGTGGCGATTGAGGAGTAGTGGTCGCCATACCTTGCTGTTATTGCTTGTATAAATGGTTCTGGTATTCGTGTTTAATTTAATTTAGGGTATGGCTCTATTAGTGCCGGTATGGCAGTGTTTACCGCTCAAATAGGGAGTACGACTCACCAGCGCTAGGTAACATAGGTGTTAGTTGTGGCCCATAGAGAGCGTTTCATCCATTCTATATTTGCTGTGTCGCAAAATATGCAATGCTACTGTTTAAATTTTTGTCGTAGGGTGAAAGTCGTTTGACGTCGTCCGAACTATAGCTTTCTTTGGTAAAAGAGAGCGTCTCGCAAATTTCATTTTGGAATTATTTTTGTCCCACGCTATCTCAGTACACGTGCACTCCCTAAAACCTCTAAGTAAAGTGCGTGGCACGTCAAATATTCACACTGACGATAAAGATTCTCCTGAACGTCCAATTAGTGCACAGTTGCCTTCTCTGTGTTCCATATCTTATTTGGGTTCCATGACCTGCTTTGCAGTTGCGTCACTCGAACTCTGATTGATGGGTAGCTGTGGCGCAGAAGTTTTGCCGTATAAATTAGGTAGTCGCCTGTACCGGATTTAAGGTTTATAGAAATGTTTTTTCTCGGGTCAGTGTTTTCCGAGACATACTTGTTAGACAGAATGTAATTTTTACCTGTTTTGCTGCAATAGGAGTGTCTTCTGTAGGATACACTTGCAATGGTTTCGTGTATATTCTTCTTGGAACACGTAGGTGAAAGAACATTCGCACCTTACTAAACTTAAACTGGACGAAACACTTCGCCCTATTCACGAGCGATAAAACAAAGGATGATAGGGGCAACGCTCTGATACAGGAAACTAGCCTGTTGGGTCAGGCAGCGAACGCCAAGATGAGCTATTATGCTTCAAATAAATAAAATGAAGCCGTGTTTTGCTGGCCATATAGTCAGGCGTGACAACCGCTGAATCGCCATGATAGCAGAGTCACAGGCAAGAGACGGATCTAGAAGAAAGGGAAGGGCTATGCTAGATCGAGGGACAAAAATGGAAAATGCGTAGTTCAGGACCGTAACGGGTTGCGGTCAACGGTAGAGGTTTTCGCCCTGTAGTGGGGCTAAATGGGGATATGATGGTGATGAAAATGAAAACTCCGTTTAAATAGAGGCTGTTTGGTCGAGCATGAGATTCAGACCTGTCATTTGCCTCGACCTTTTTGCAGTGGACAGTGTACATTTTATCATTCATCTAAGTGCCCTAGTTACAAGCTGCCGTGTGGGTTAAACAAAAAAACCTTTATAATATTGCTGCGCTATAGCCGGCCCGATATTACTTTGCGTTGCGTTTCGATAAAGCCTCTGTCGCTTCTGTCGACTCCGAAGAAATTTGTTACATTCCCCGACCATTTTTTTAGGTTCCATTCGGCTTGCTTCCTTTGAAAATTACTCGAAACACTCTATGCCCTTTTATTGCGTCACGGAAGACTATTTTGCTTTTATAATTCCTTGATGTAATAAAGACGAACACATCTTAACGGGACTACGACGCAAAAAACAGCATAAGTAGTTTAATGTTTTATAACCTTTTAGAGCGCTGTAATATTGACAGATATTGCTGTCTCAGAATAATTAACATATATCTGCAGCCACAGTGTCGATGAAAGCATTAGCTGTCTCCCTTTTTAAATCTATTTTTGGCTGTTGATCGCGTCAACATAACCGATATATTGCCGTCGAGTTCAGGCGCTTTGAAAGATTGATTATGACAAATGTATGTTCCGTTAATATGATTTCATTACGGAGCGTCCATTTTGTGTTTGAGTACCCTGCAGGCTGTGTCACTCTCAGATGAAATACTGTTTCGTTTCTTACGGCGTTGCGTTAGTTGTGTTCAAGCGATTTTTAAAAGTTGAAATTTTTATCCCGTCTTGCCGTGTTAAACGACCCCCGTGTTTCTAAAAAAACTATCGAATGTAATGGCTCGGTTTTGCACATATCGATGGTTATACTCTGACAATATCTCAACAAGCGCCAGTACTTAACGACTTTTACTAAGCCATTATATGGACCCGACTATTAGTGAATGTACAGATTATTTAAAAGTGCTAAAGTTTTCCGTTACGCCAACGATTACCTTGTAATAGTAGACTGTGGGTCCCAAACCTGTAGATTCCGGCTGAGAGTGGAAATTTCACGTTTTAGCATGCACCGCAAGCACTTTCTAACTGTTACCGACTTCCCCCACGAAACCCACATCCTTAGAACTGGACCTACATTTCCCCAGAAACTAGGTAGGCTGGTCACGCTCTTAGGGAGAATAACCAATTGCATCCGTTTATGTCTTCCAACTCGAACCTTTTTAGAGAGCCGTCGCTTCCATGCCTCTGAAAAGTGCCTTTTAAAATGCATGTCGATGGATAGCCTCGTTCACATGATGACGGATAGCCTCGCTCAGAAAGCTGAGAAAATACAGATGTCTGGCTCCCCACACACCTGGTTGTTTCAGTAGTGGAAAAGGTGCTTAAAGACGCTAAGCTGTAACTGTGAGGAACGATGATGAGGCGAGCAAGTGGTGTGGAACACGATGAAAATAAAAAAAATCGCGGTGATTCATTACATCCACCAGTTGCGTCACAACCTCGAGGTTATCGCTTGGCATGCACTGCTCCCGACCAGCTAGTCAATTTTTGTGCCCAGGTCTCAAAGCTCTGTCGCCGGAAAGAAAAAAGAGGGGGCCGCACCAAACCCGTAAGTCCGTTTCTCACGGAAGGAGTCGTTTGCAGGATTCCGTTGTCCCGTAAAAAAGTGGACATGGACCACCCTGGCGGGTGTATATACAGTAGGCTCCGTGAGCACAAGAATAACGTTATTGACTGGATCACGGGCACCTCGGCAGTGATTGCCATGATAGTACACGTTTCCCATTTTGTAGGCAAACTGCTGTGGTCGCCATGAGACGTGACTCGCTCACGCGGGAAATAATAAAGGCCCATCAAATTGTGCGCGCAGTTGATATGTGCATTTGTGCCGCTTCACCGTCGTTGTTGAGCCAAGAAATCGTATTTCTTGATGAGGACTAATCTGTAGGAGACGGGATGTTTGTCGTCGTGATTGTGTTTGCATTTTTGTTGCTCCTTCGTAGTTTTTGTCGAAGAAATCGTATTTCTTGATGAGGACTAACCTGCAGGAGACGGGATTTTTGTCGTCCTGATTAAGTCTGCATTTTTGTTGCTCTTTCGAAGTTTTTGTATTTTAAGTTTGAGTATTTTGTTATTTTACCATGTCGACATAGTATTGGTGTATATGAGCCCGGCAACAACTCCGTTTGTTAGTCGGCGCTGTTAGGTGTGTTTTTGTTCTGCTTGTCCTGTAATTTTAGCACAATTTCATTGCCATTATGTCAGACTAACTAGGTGGTCAGGTTTTGTTTATGCAGCCATATACACAGGTGCACGCAGCTGTACATCTGCCTGGTGTACACACTCATCCTTTTCTCAGGCTTTAACGAAAAAAAAAAGCGCTGAAAAAAATGCGCTCCAATCCACCTTGTGAATGTGGTTGTAAAGCGAAGCTGTAAACGACACCCGCAAATATTACCCCCGCGACGTGACTTGAATTTACACACATGGCCCTGTGATGACTGAAACCAGAGACAAGTGGAATAAAATTAACAACATCTTTCATTACTTCAAAGACACACTCTTTCCTAAGGTCAAATTAGTGCGTGATTCATGAATGGTGGCTAGTTAAGTGTTTTGGGAAATCACTTCAGTTGAAAGCTTTTTTTAAAAAAAGGAAGTTCGAAACCGGTGTTACGCGATCTCACTTCTCCGTCTCTGTCACTGCCGATGAAAGCGATGACCTCAGCGGCCGAGGCGGAGGGGAAGTGAGGTTCCATGAGCTTGTATGAGCTTCCATAAATTTTTACTAACTCCGTGCGCATGAGCAGGGCTCTCACACGTCGGCTACACGTGCTGTTTGTGGAGCGCAGAACGATGCAAAAAATTGGATATGCGAACGGATTTTAGAAAATATGCGTTTAAAATATTTTCTTTGTTTTATTTTCATATTCGCACATGTAGGTTTCGCGTAATAAGGTATGGGTTTAATTAGGAACTAGAAAAGTTTGTTGCCGCTGATTTACATATTTTACAAATACACTGAATACTGAAGTGCGCTAGTCAAAATTTTCTATTCTTTAGAGTTACACAATATAACTACAAATACCTGAATCAATATCAATGTATCTCTGAACAAGTGGTTTGTTCTTAACACAGAAATCGATATACAGTTTACAATTTGAAATTCAACATTTCGAAAAATACACGCATTACACAATGACATAAAAATCTACTTGTCCGATAGAGTTATACCAGCATAACGCTCCCGCGAACGATGCATTTGGTTTGTAAAGTTATGTGCTGCTTTTACCGCCTGCGGCGCCGGTCTGTGTTATCTGTGTTATCTGTGTGCCAAGGGAAGCGCGTGTTCCATTCTTTCTTTCTATGCCGCCGGTGTTATCTCTTCTGATAGGGAGGGCATTCCGAAGTAACTTGAACAGCCTAGAATAACCTTCTTTGTTCTAGATATAAATCGACGGTTCGAGAATCAATCGTCACTTGGTTGACTGCTGCTTGGCCGTATTCTTTGAATTGTTAGGGGAGCACACGTTCGCTCCAATAAACTTGTTTTTCTTGAAGACAACTGCGTCGTCTTTGGCTTCGTGACAATATCATGCAGCAGCACTGTGGAACAGTGGAACCTCAGGTCTGTCTGCTTGTGATATCGACACACCATAGCTTGTAGAGACAATAAAATGTACGTTCCCTCTTAAAGGCCTACCCCACTTTCCTCCATGCAGCAGTAGATCGATATTTGTTGCCGGGTGATGTAGAAGTAGATAGAAAATCACAGGAGGAGTGGGGCCAACCCAAATATGAAGGCAATATAGCTCAACCCAGTACAGTTCTATGCAAGTATCTTAAATATTCAAAAATACTCTAGCCACTGCCAAAATGAGCCCTTTATGCGTTAAATGTTCCAACATTCCTCTATTCCACGCCATCAAGTTGTTGGCAGACGTGAAGACTAGCTTCTTCAATACTTATACAGCCAAGGGCTGAGAAAACAAATAAGATGTTTTTATTGGTGGACTGTTCAAATCCATCTCGCTGCTCAAAGATCTTTCCCCTCAAAGATTCCCCAGCTTCCATCAAGGACACTTTTACTCAACAGCCTTTAACTAACTCTGTTCTGTAGATTTTTCTGCTTCTCTTCAATCCGAAGACAATTTAAAATCTGCTGTAGAGGCTGGGAAAGTTCGTGACATCCATACAGGAAGCCGCGTAGGAGAAGGTTGACTACATGATGATGCCTTGGGAACCACGATCTTTTTTGTGGCTTCTATCTTTGCTTTTATTATCGTTATTCTGAAGCTACTCCACCAAAAGAGCCGCGAATGTCTAAAAAAGTGGTTGTTTCCTCTCCCATAGAAACCGGTAAAACAGGAAAGTGAAATGTGCCTTCACAGGAGCATGTGAATGTTTATTGTGCATCGATATGAACTTGCACAACCCTATTTATATTTTGTCTGTATGGCACCGTTATAGGCATCAACGTTAGACATTCCATTGCAGGTGCCGGAGCATTGCGTAAATCTGACTGAAACCACAGAACCTCTCAAACCGTCCGTGCGAACAAAACCAGACCAGTTGTAAGCGAATCATTTGGTGAATAGACAGTCCGCTGCAACGAACGGAGCAGGGGACCATCTCACGAGTATGACAACCCCAAGTCAGATTCGCCGCAGCTTACGCTGCGCAATCCCCACACAGGTTGGCGCTGGTATCGAGGCGCCAGCTGTCGGCACTCATTAAAGTCATGATGCACTGCTTCGCTTCACCTTTTCAAGATGGCAGCACCGTCTGCAAGGAAAGGTATAAGGTCCGTTCGTTGTCCTAATGACGCGTCTATTTGGTACCTCCCTTTTCGGCGAATAACGTCGTGGCTCCAGACCCAGCGCCGCCACGTCAATCAAAGATTTCCTGGAGATGTCATTTCCGTGATGGCTATGACGTCAGAGAGATCTTGGTGGACCCCGGCGTAAAACGTTTTTCTCGGGGCAATTAGAATGCCAGAGACACTGCACATCCTGAATATTTGCTGGTATACTTTTCGTGGATTTCTTCAGTCAATTCACAATAAAAATAAACTGTTAATTCACTCATTTATCATGTACAGGTTCACACAAGATTGTCTTCAAGGAAATATTCAAGACAAGGAGCTGCCTAATTTCAGCCCTTATTTAGCACCATTTTTTATTTCGCCAGCGCGAACCAAAACAGACACAGAGCTGTACACCCCCGATTCCCTATATATAAGTATTTTGTCGTTTTTAATAATATTTCAGGTACCTGCGGTCAAACTTTTTGTCGGACTGTCTGCTTTCTGTATGTATGTACAGGTATTTTTAACTTTCCTTCAGACTACTGGACAAAACCTTACCATATGCATACACAATAAGTTTATATACTCCGAACATTTGCAAATAACTAAACAGGGTAGCCTACTTGATACCGGGGCAGGGGCTATAAAAACATCGTATTTCCGTTTCACTTCCAGCAAAGCGAGCAGAAGCGTGAGGTGTTTTTTCAGCCAACTTTCTTTGCGCTTTGTACAGCTATACCTTTAGAAACCTTAGTGCGTACGGATTATATTTGAAATTTACTTGAGATATTTTATTTCAAACATTTAAAAATTTCATTTTGAACAATTCGCTGTGAAAGAGTGGTTGATCACTGCCCCTTTAAAAATGCTGCCAGATACAAGTTCTTAAATACAATCACACTATTGGGGCCTTGCCATGCTTTGCACCGACTGCGGACGCTGGCAGATGCTGAGCACCTGATTTTGCCTGGAGAGGGAGATAGAGTAAACTTTATTCTGTTTGCCAGCTGTGTTGCTGGACGGCCAGCTGGAAGGCCCAGAGTTGATCTTACGGGCTGTAGCTGAGCAGCACATAACATGTGCGCCAGGTCCGCTTGTTCCGGACACCTATGACACTCAGGGGAGTAGTTACCTGGGTAGCAATAGATATACACAAGTGGGGTCGGATATGAGTGGGTCTGCATGAGTCGCCCGACCACCGAATGCCACTTACTGAGGAATGGGTGCGTGGGTGGGAAGCGGGCTGGGACTAAACGGTTATGACCGGTGATGTCACTGTACGAGAAGAGCCTGTCTCTGCCTCACATGGAGACAATTTTCGCATCGGAAGTGCCGTCTGATCGTTCGATAAAGCCTCAAGCGGCTACGTGCGCAGACTCGTTCCCTTCAAGGCCGGAGTGGGCGGGGGTCTGTATTAAGTTCACCTTCCCTGTCCGGTTTTCGGGGTACAGACCAGAAATGAGAGTAGCGGATGCCTCCTTTGATATGTGCCCTCGTGAGAAATATAGAATTTGTAATTTGGAGTCGCTGATGATTGTCGTGATTTTTGTGGAGGGCAACCATGGCTGGAACAATGGATGCCTCTTCTTTAACCACCGCATCTCTCGTGCGGATAAAGCAGGAGGCGAAGGTGTTACCCTGATTGTTTGCCCCCCGCTATGACCTTTGCCTCGCGGCCAGCGTAATCAGCCGCGTCCGCGTAGGCAATGTTCTTGATTTTCGCAACGAGTCTTTGCAGGCACAGGATCTGGCCTCTCGCCCCTCCTTGTTATGTATAGGATGCTTGTTACGCGAGAGCGCAGAGACGTGAAGGTTTTGTTTTATACTTAATGGGATCGCCAAACTAGTGGACATGCTGTGGGGGTGTGCTATACCTAGCGAGTCAAGTATGTGGCACCCCATTGTGCTGTAGGTCAGCCGTGTGAGTTTTTCTTGCCATGGTGCCTTGGTGACTTCATCTAGTCTATTTGTAAGGCCCAGGGCCTCAAATCGCTGTGTGGACGTGTTCAGCAGGAGACCGATGGCCCACTTGTAGGATCTGTGGAGGGGGCGTCTATTTTAATTGCCTCTACCCGCTGTAGCCGGAGGTGCGGAGCGACGTACGTACCTCCCCTTACTGCAAAGGCTGTGCGATGCGTAGAAGCTTAGCTTCTTTCTATCCGTGGTTGCGACCAGCTATCCTGGATATTAGCCTGTTTGTTTGGTGCACAACTTTTTTAAGCGGTAGCAAGTATTCGGAATTATGTATATTCGCTTCTATTCGAAGTCCCAGAACGTGAATACTCGTGACGATAGGAATGCGGTGCGAACAGGAGGCAAAAGGGTGGACTGAAGTTGAGTGGTGGAAGTAGGAGTTCCGATTTTTCGGGTGAGCAGCTGAGGACCCGGGGTGCAACGTATTTTTAGACTGTGTTTATGGCTTGCTGGAGAATGTCTTCAATGTGACCGTCACTACCACCGCACACCCACAGTGCTACATCGTCATCGTAAAGAATATGCTGGAGCTCTTCTATGCCATTGAGGAGATTGGGCATACCGATCGTTGCCACGTTGAAAAGGAAAGGGGGAGGAACCGAGCCTTGAGAACAGTTTGTTTTCCAGGCCCAAGGCAAATGGCTCCGATCCTCAATTGTGCGGTGCCAAGGAGTCCGAAGACCGAAGAGCTGCGGCGGCTGTGATAACGCACAAGTGATATTTCGGAGCAAACTGTTCGCGCGTGCCACTTGCATGAGCATTCAACAACGCGGCAAGAATAAATTTCACCTAAAACGCAGGTGATTTCGCGGTTCAGATTCTGCGCAGCGAAACTGTTAGCCCCGTGACCAACTCGCCGACAAGTTGTTGTGTCCTTTACCGGCGTCATAGCGCCAAGCAACTGTCAGCCGTCGGAAGGGTGGCGTGGAAATCGCTGACTATTTTCACGTAGCCCCACGTTAGCGTTAATCTCACGCACTGCGGTTTTGTCGATGGCATGAATATGCAAAACAAAACCTTTGTTTCGGGTTTGCGTCCCCCAAACATAAGAATGTGTATTTAGAGTTTAAGTCACACTGGATTCCTATTATACCCGTCCAATTTTTTGCAGATACTGCGTTACAACAGCACTGTGTATCTTTTTCGGACATCAAGCGATTGGGCACCTTATTTAACGAAGTGCATGAAATCAAACTTTTTAAGAAAAGAAGGAAACAATTACCAGCGAACGATCGAGTACTACGAAATGCCAGAGCCCAGGTGAGAGATGAGAACCCCAGACCTTGGGGAATGTATGTATATATTGCAGAAAAATTGTATTTGGACACCGCAAATTTGTTTGAGTAAAACATACACGCACATCGAGTACAGAAAATATTTAATTTTTCGGCCTAGGAAAACTTTTTTGGCCGAGGTATCCAAGGCCGGCCTTTCGGCCGAAACGTTAAACATTTTCCTTTCTTCGATGTATATCTACTTTTACACACGGGCGTTTTCTCAGAGGGTAATTCTAAAGCACTGTTTTTGTCTATCAGTGACTCCACTAGCAACGATACAGTAGACAGGGCTGAAATGGCGGCAGAGGTGTAACTCCAATTATTAGCAATTTTCATATGCCACTTATTGTTGTACGTGTACCGCGGCATAGCAACGTTGCGCTATGCGTAACCATGTGTGAGAAAACCAACACAGCAGCAGTAGCATTCACAGTAATTTAAAATCAGCCGTTGAAAATACTCTGGTGTCAATAGCACGTAGCAAATTCAGCTATGGTACCTGGTCGCGCATAAAGCACACCCTGTACATGGAAAGCTCATCATATGCTTCACCTGCCAACAAATAACGAGACTTGTGTGTGTTCAGAAGAGTGACCCTAAATCCGTTTCGTTCGATTTATTTTGGTCTCTAGTATCTTATTTTAAACGTCCCGCTTGCATTTCTATACTGCGATTTTCTTTTCCCTTTAATGGCTGCGCTTCGCATCCTTGCTTTTCTTTCCTGTTATTTGGCCAGCGCTTAGTGGTACCACCGGAAGTCGGAAGTATCAATATTCCAAGTGTTCTATCGAACATTTACCACTCACGTGTTTAACGCTAATTGAGGGCTGGGCAAAGACGCGGCATACATATTCGTACTGACGCCATCGACACCATGCCCCAGCTTCCCAGCAACCAGATCACCGGGTTTTGCCACTGACAGGACCACTAACAAGTACCTAATTGCATACTGTGATTACCAATGTTTCATAAACTATCACAAATTTTTTGTGTCAGTAAGTACTAAATTGGTGCCTGCCCAATGTTTTCCCGTTATCTTCCTGACTGCACCACGGATGCTCAATGTTGCCATTAAAAGCTGAAGAATATAGTACGTCTTACCAGGCACGCAGTTTGGAATGAAACGAAAGAGGCATCTGGTAAGGCCAACACTGCGCCTGTAAGGTTTGCTTATAACGCTCGCCAGGTTATCCTAAATTGGAATTCAACAGTACGGTAAGAACTAGTTCCTCGGCCCCACCCACAGCATTGCAGCCGGCGCTCACTCACCCTAGTACCTTCATTACACCAGCCAGACGTCAAGGATGGCCTTTGTTACGTCGTCAAAAACCAAGCAGCGCATAAAAATTGTCAGGTCACAGACACGGACTCACTCGAACCGACTCACACTGCTTTTCATAATAACGTCATCTGCAAAGGTCCTCGTCACCAAATTAATGTAATGCAATATACACACTCTGATGTGTACTTGAGGATTTGCGAAGTCACACAATGCATAAACCCAGCGCTAATATTGATATCAAAACGCGCTGGTGGTCTAAAAGCATATTATTGCATACAAGCAATGAAATGGATGCAGTTTTCTTGCTTAAGCTTCAGGCTATACCGAATTCAACCGTGCATGGCTTGCTGAACAAACTTACCGAGATCCAGAATTTCAAGGAACGTTAGTAGGTAAGCATGCCCAACAAACACAAGATCGCATCCCTAGGAACACTGGATTGCAAACGTAGCAATCTTCTAGCGCCCTTAGACATGTGGCACACTGGCGGTGATAATCATTTTTTGACACCCCCACCCAACGAGGACAGTCGTGTGCGGTGCCAAACCAAGGGGGCCTAGAGGAACCATTTACGGGCACTTATTGGCTGCCAATGCTGAAAGCACGGACAGAAAACGGTTAGGCGAGCCAGCAGATTAGTAAGTTGTCCTGGCCTGACCCTCACGTACACGATGGCGCCAAACGTGCAGACAGGGGTCTCCAAACCAGAATTTTCTATGCAGTTCCTCGCATCGATTACAAAGTCTTCCAACATTATTATACAGCAAAAACAATTTCAAATCCATAAAACAAGGACGCACCGTATGCATATCCGTTGAACGCCGTTGCCCAAATAGGGCTCGCACACCTTGATGATACTGTGCCCCACCTACATGGCATATTCCTTTAGGAAGAAGCGCCCACGTACAGGTGCCGGAGCATTCGACATCACATGTGCGTTTCGAGAGTTGTTAAAAGAGAAATGGCCCACATTTTTGTGTCATGTTTTGTTATACGGCTAAGTGTGCCTACCAGGCCACTAATCATGCAAGCGGCCGTTACATCGTCGATGGCAACACTAATAGTTATGTATAGCCTTCTTTTTTGTGTCAGTTACGGTTTCGACAAAACGAACACCGACACGGCCGCCAATTAAGTAGAACGATCGTGAAATCACCCTTCCTGACGCACCACTTAGCGCGCCCAGAGCGGCCATGGTTTCCATAACTTTCACGCGCTGACCTGCATGATGAAGCCCCAACACCATGACGTGGTACACATGGCGTAGCAGGGCGCGCCATCCGCTGCCAGGTTGTTGGCAACGCCAATGGAGCCTTGACACCGGTAGTTGGTGTTCCCGAGGAGAGATGTCATGCTGGCCCCCTCTGACCTTTCGCGCTCGCGCAAAGATCAAGATGGATTTAAAATGTTCGGCTAAAAGTTTACGATTCAAGCTTCTTCGAGACAATTTTATATATAACGGAAGCCTTTTACGCAGTTACCTCAGCAGTTGAATTTCGTGTCAGTGGCCTCAGTAGATTAAGTGAAACGCCGCATTACTTTCATGCATGACTCATACTGGAGGGCACACGCCCAAGGTGATCCGAGCAACCCCGGGCCCGCTAGCTTGGGCGACAGTTCTTGCGGCTGCCGCCAGGCACGAACTCAGTCCACGTTTAGCGCTGCATGTCGTCGCGTGGAAAATTATGCAACTTGCCGTCGTCATCGATTTACTCAGACAGGCTTCCACGATAAGTACTTCGCATTCTGCGAGCTTGCCATAGCACAACTTGGGCGAGCTCGGCGACGCGCACCGCCGCGGTGCCGGCACCGCGCAGTTTTCGGCACTAGTGCAAGGGAAAACCATGCGCTGGTCACGAACTGAAGAGCAAGACATCGAACACGCAAAGTGCGCAAAGTTTATAAGCATTGCTCACACAGCTACACCCGTACGTTCCCTTGTCAAACAAATACCACCGACAACAGCAGCGCAGGATATCGTTTCCGGTTCCGAAAACGACTATATGACGTCACCCTGAACCGGCCAGACACGTAGGCCGATGTTTCGTCACGCCAAAAGCGATTTCGCTAGTCCTGCCGATTTGTGGAAGCTCGCGGCCGGGACAATCAAAATCGATTTTAGATGTGATTCCGTCCTCGGATCCCTGCACAAATTTCTGTGAGGCATCTGTACAAACTAACAAAGCCAATTATATTAATTTTAGGCGTCAAAATTTGGTGCCAGTATTCCTTTAACATCGAGTGTTTCAGCTAGCTACGATGATAAGGCCACCCCTAGAGTGGTCTGCACTTATAATCGAGACATACTGCTCCCACTGAGTACAGCTATGCTTGCTGTTTCCGGACCGCGTCTGCAGGTGATGACTCGGCCTTGATTTTACAAAACGAGCCAAACTGCATACCCTCACTGATGAGGTAGCGTCATTATCAATAATTACAAAGAAGTCTAGCTGGTCCGAGAGCGGAAGTACTCTGGCTGTTGTATGAAATCAATTATGACTGCAACCATACCGGCGTTGATTCATCAGTTCGTTTACTACTTGTGTTGATTTTACCCACTCCGCAGAATTGCTTCCGCTCACTGATGAGCGACAGTCACTGTCAATAACTAACAGTGACTCCTAGTCCGTGAGCGGAAATACTCTGGCCGGTTGGATGATATCAGTCACGACTGGATTCATGGCGGCCATGATGCAACAGTTTTCAGCGTAATTGTGTTGATTTTACCCAATCGGCAGAACCACTTCCGCTCACTCACTTGCTAATGTTGCTGTTCATTATAAATAATGATTGCTCACAACCAGTACTTTAATCCAAGCTGGTGTCGTTCCGCATCTGCAAGTGATCACTGTGTCTTGGTGGTACCCAATCGGCTAAGCCTCCTTAGTTCACTCATTATAGAGGGTTACGTATCAATATCAATAATTAGCATGGACTCTCGCCAGTCAGAGCGCACAAGTGGTTGTGCCGGTTGGGTGAAACACCTATGACCCTAGCCATGGCGACTTTGATGAAACACTTATCAGGCTGTTGCTGACATTTACAACTGAACACAAAGCTTTTTTGTGGGCGGTCACGTCAAGCCCGATTGTGCGATGGTGTGGGAGGTGGTGAGTTTGGGACAAGTCCTCACAAATTTTTGGAGGTTTGGAGCCGGGTGTGTACGGGGAGGTAGTTTAATGAAAAAAAAAAAGGTTGAATTAAATTTACGGCTGAACACGGAATCGCGAAAACAGATCACTGAATTTGGAAGCATTAGCAGCAATTTGCATTGAAATCTCTGTTACGATTAACGTATTACACGGAAGGAAATTTATGTACGGTGGTTCTACTCCATGGTGAGGGTTGCAATTGCTGATTTTTTGACCAAGATATCTGATTAAAAGGAATTTATTTGTCAACAAACTCTATGTTTTGTTCCAGGGAGGAAACACATTATGGTCGCTGGCAGTAAGTACAATTCAATTTCGATTGTTTTTAATTGTTTTTCTTCTGCTTAAGCAGTCTCTTGTTCTATACCAATAACTAAAGAGCGGAAAGATGTGTCACATGTGAGCAGTTTGAGAGCCCATGCTTTCCCAAGAAGGATTATACAGGTACTATCAGAGATAACTCTATTTTTATTACATGTAGAAATGAAAAATATCTATAAAACTTTTATTTACCCCTTAGCCGCACAGAATTCCTACGAGAGTATGGTTGGCGTCATCCCGGTTAGTTAGTTTTATAGGCCGCTGGCTTATTCATAAACAAACTATTTTGAAGCAGGCAAGAAACTTCTTGTGAGCAAACACTGTCTTTCCAGCGCTAAACCACCCGGTGTAAATAAACAACAGCTATATGTTCTGAATTTTGAGCGAGTACAGATAAATGAAATGATATTTAGGGACAGTGGTTGGATGCACTAGTGACAGATCGAGCGCTGTTCCTACAACACCAAAGTTATTGTTCTATAAAAATAAAATCAATATATTCCGGCTAGAAAAGCACCCTAACTAGGATAACTTCATTGCGATATGTGAACAGTTATGTATGCCGAGCCCATAGATAGAAGCGTCACCTCCCGGTTCTACAGCTTGTGCTCAACCAATAAAACAGGAGTTTTGGTTCACTCCACATTGAATGTATTAAACTAACCGCTGTGTGAGAGTTTATGCGCAACATTTCACCGTAGGGAGTATCTGCACCTAGTACGCTGCCGGACCAACGGGCACCACTTGAGCAAAGTGACCCAGCTGGACAGAAAGAGATACGGGTCCCACTGTCTTTTCAGCTCTGAAACACTTCTTATCTCTTGGATTTGCTTCTTATAATTAGGCGAAAAATAGCGCACCTAAAATGCATTCAACAAAAATACATTTATTTCCCTGTTGTGGGCACCAGAGATTTATATCTATAGCCAATAAATTTTCAAAGCCTGTTTTCTTTTTTGGCTGTATATATTTTGACCTTAATGTGTAACTCCTGGAGAGAACTGATATTTCCAATTATAGCGGTTATTAAATATCGTCAGTACAGGTTGAAAGCAAACCACAGGGGTTTTTTGACTAGGAGTGGAGCACATCTTTCGACTTAGGAAGCCACAATTACCTAAACCTCGTTTATGGGTGGTATATTCGCGAAATATCTGCTACATTTCAACGGGTTTTTCCGAGACGCAGAGAACACATGCATACTCGTATCACCAGTGAGAAATATAGCGAAGCACCCTTAGTGAGGTATGGCGATGCCAGCCAGGCTAAAATGTCTTACTTGCTACCCCCCAATGAATGTCGTGACAAAAATAATGGTGAAATATAATATAGTGAATACATTGATGGGAACGAAGGTATTCAGTCAGTAGCGGGGACAGGTCAAGATCTGGATTTGCAGGTACGCGTTACCAACTTTTGTGTTTACTAACGACCCGCCGCGGTGGCTCAGTGGCTAAGGCGTTGCGCTGCTGAGCACGAGGTCGAGGGTTCGATTCCCGGCCGCGGCGGCCGCTTTTCTGATGGAGGCGAAAAGCAAAAACGCCCGTGTGTACGAGATTTCGGCGCACAATAAAGATCCCCAGGTGGTCAAAATTAATCCGGAGCCCTCCACTACGGCACGCCTCATCGCCTGCGTTGCGTCGGCGCGTTAAACCCTACAATCAATCAATCAATGTTTACTAAGCTTTTGGAAACATGCCCACAGACGTTACACGTACCCTAATTGCATTCTCAAAAAAAGAACGAGTGTTATGGCAAATGCAATGTCAACAACACAATTTCCGCAACGAACCGATTATATTTGCAGAACAGACGCAGCAGTCTTGCGCGCCTATTGCGCTTTAGGTAGAGTGGAAGCCTAGTCCCTTTCACCTCGTGGGGGATATCACATGGGATGTAGCGTTTCTTCTTCTCTATTGGAAAATAGAATATTATCTGGGGTCGACTGAATGTACTGAGGCGTAATGTTGAAATGCATCAGCCCACGTTAAACGCTACGCGGTTTCCGCCACGCAAGACTCCCGAATTTACCCAGGTTTTCTTGTGAATGATTTGCATATTTGCGCTGAATGATGGTCATGCCCTGCGAATACCGGTACGTCTGTACCGGCATTGACAGTTATCCCACAATAAACATGAATACAGTAGAGTGACGTGATGATCCGCGCATGAGGTTCGAATAGGCACATCTAAATTTACAATAAGCTAGCTTCATGGGTTAACACTAGCCATTGCAGTCTAGTATTAGATTCCGAGAACAGTAGTGAACTCAAACAAAAGTAATAGAAACAAAACTGGCTGCTAATCAATCTTAAAACAAAGAACAAGGTAGTCATCACGATTCTTGCCAATGTTTCAGCGAGAGACCTTTCTTCAATAGCGCAAACACTCAGCTGGCTGGCATGCTTTAGATAGCGGTTGTTCCCCCTGAGAGGAAACGAATGAGAGAGAGGGTATTGGAGTGTAGGACCAGGATTGGTTTGGGACTGTGAGGGGAAGATTCTTGGGAGTAACAGAAGGGGCATATTTTTAGGTGGCCAGATATTAAGCGGAAGTGAGGTTGGCTGGATTCATAGAATGAGCGGGTGAGAACATCTTTGGGGGTACGCCACGCTGCCTAGAGCTCGGCTTTCGGAAACACCGGTAGCCTAACAGGTGGTATTGGAAGTAATAATCAGAAAGTGTCTTTAAGCGGAAAGTCGAAGAAGGGGCCATTAAATAAATAAACAACAAAAGGAAGAAACACGCAACTGAAATGGCGGGTGTCATAACCAAGAACATTCTATGAGAGAGCCTTTTATGAAATTAAAAAAACAAGAAACAAATTCACGAGCATGTGTAGGGCACACGAAAAAATTAGCAGTGGCTTAGCTCGGCTATGCCAGGATACACGCAGCGTGAGCTAAGCTTCAGCAGGTTACTAAGCCTTCATGGTTGCGCGGATTAGCTTTGTATATGATGCTTAAGGCTACTTTAATGACACGCATACAGTATACGCATTATGTGACACGTATATTTCTCAAGCGCCTCCGGCGCAACGTACCGAATCGCCCCAGAACTAAGTTTGTTCAACATGCGCACGCCGGTGTTTCAGCGACGCACGAGCTATCGGTGGCACACACGGCCACCCCTCGCATGATCTTAAAGTCGACCCGGCGGCACGGGTGGAACAAAGGTCGCCGCAGACGCTGGGTGCGTGGGGTGGGTGAGAGACGCCGGGCAGCTAGCACCGTTCTGTGCGCCGTGTGACGTCACTCCTCCTCGCCACGCAAAGCACGACTCTCCAGGAGCCACGCGAAGCTGCTCAACCTCGGCCAGTGCAGCTCGCGGTACAAAAGCAGTGCAAAAATAGGTGGGGGAACAAAATTCTTGAACAATTCCTGAAGGGTGTCTTTGCGTACAAAACTTAGTGGTGTTTTGTTTCGTGACCTAATTACCCGCTCCTTTTTACCTCCAGCTTAGAGACACCTTCTCAGATGTAGATCGTCTACCACTTACCTTCTTCCGGCATTTCCGATAGACACACTCTAGGCGGCGTGTTGTCGAACCAAAAACATCGTCGCCCTCTCCTTCCATGATCACACCAAACAATTCTTTGCGCTTACAATCTGCGCAGCTAAAAGTATAACCCTTTGTTCCTTCCAAAATCTCCCCCTCTCCTACACCTCTCTCCTTCTCCTACACTCCCATCACGTCACTTTCATTCCCTTTCTATCCGGGCAACTACCCATAAAGAAAGTATGACAGCAAGTAGAGTGTTTGCCTTGACGTCAGCTGAAGCCAGCCTTTCTCTTGCTGAAACGTTGGGAACAATGGTGGTCACTACCTTGTTAGAAGTTTTATTCTTCTGTTTCCTATACCCTTCGAAGGTTTGCTGCTCCTGATATATACAATAAAACCTCGTTAATTCGACACCCCTAAATTCGGAAATTCGGATAATTCGGCCGGTCTATTGGTCGCGGCCAAAGCACATGTTAGTCTATGGGACCAAACTTTCGTCATTTCGTCAGAATTCGGCCCCGCACCGCTTAATTCGGACAAATTCTGACGGCTGCCGCTGCACAAAGGTGTGGTTAATTAGCAGCAATAGAACCACTGCAGTGAAACAGAAACCTGAGATGCATCGCCATCGTCATCAATCACGATTCTGACGAAGAGTCATGCGAGAAGGTGCAGCCGCGACCACATCGCACCTCACGAGAAGTCTCGGAGGCGCTTTTGATATTGGAGGACGTTTGCCTGGGCAGTTCCGAGAATTTGCCAGAGCATTTCCGAGAGTGGCCACTTGGAAGTGTTAGGAAAAGTTGTAATGTCAGCCGGAATCTGCGCAAAAAAGCAGATGACTATTACAAACTACATCAGCAAAGAAAGTTATTTTTCTCAAAGTGATTTTAATGTTTTTTTTTCCTATTCATTCATTAATTCGGTATTCCGATAATTCGGACAGATTTCCCGGTCCCGTGAGATCCGAATTAAGTAGCCTTTACTGTATATATATATATATATATATATATATATATATAAATATATATATATATATATATATATATATATATATAGGGTTTGGAAAATGAGGGGCTCGTTAGGAAATACAGAAAGAAATGCCGGCAGTCTACAACGCCAAAGAAGGCATAGGGGAAGGTTAGACAATTTTTTTACCGTTAGTGACGTTACATTATTATTAATTTTTTATTAATTACGTGAGAAAGAAAGAAAGAAAAACACGCGCCCAGAGTGGGGACCGAACCCACGCCTTTCGATTAGATCTCGAATGCCTTACCAATTCGGCTATCTGGGCGACTGTGTTCTGCTTCACTTTCTGGGGTATTTATATTTACTACAACTGTATCTGACGCTTGAGGGTGGTAGCCAGCGCCACTCAGACTACACGGGGAGAAGGGGACCTTCTTTTTCAACCCCCGGGGCGTGACGCGAACGTCTACAGCCTGTCATGAGCGGTCAACTGGCGGGAAACCCTCTTATGCTACCTTGGCATCAAGGCTGCCAGAACCGAGGCCCTCGCTAAGCTTTTCGCGCGATAATAGGGTTTGGAAAATGAGGGGCTCGTTAGGAAATACAGAAAGAAATGCCGGCAGTCTACAACGCCAAAGAAGGCATAGGGGAAGGTTAGACAATTTTTTTACCGTTAGTGACGTTACATTATTATTAATTTTTTATTAATTACGTGAGAAAGAAAGAAAGAAAAACACGCGCCCAGAGTGGGGACCGAACCCACGCCTTTCGATTAGATCTCGAATGCCTTACCAATTCGGCTATCTGGGCGACTGTGTTCTGCTTCACTTTCTGGGGTATTTATATTTACTACAACTGTATCTGACGCTTGAGGGTGGTAGCCAGCGCCACTCAGACTACACGGGGAGAAGGGGACCTTCTTTTTCAACCCCCGGGGCGTGACGCGAACGTCTACAGCCTGTCATGAGCGGTCAACTGGCGGGAAACCCTCTTATGCTACCTTGGCATCAAGGCTGCCAGAACCGAGGCCCTCGCTAAGCTTTTCGCGCGATAATAGGGTTTGGAAAATGAGGGGCTCGTTAGGAAATACAGAAAGAAATGCCGGCAGTCTACAACGCCAAAGAAGGCATAGGGGAAGGTTAGACAATTTTTTTACCGTTAGTGACGTTACATTATTATTAATTTTTTATTAATTACGTGAGAAAGAAAGAAAGAAAAACACGCGCCCAGAGTGGGGACCGAACCCACGCCTTTCGATTAGATCTCGAATGCCTTACCAATTCGGCTATCTGGGCGACTGTGTTCTGCTTCACTTTCTGGGGTATTTATATTTACTACAACTGTATCTGACGCTTGAGGGTGGTAGCCAGCGCCACTCAGACTACACGGGGAGAAGGGGACCTTCTTTTTCAACCCCCGGGGCGTGACGCGAACGTCTACAGCCTGTCATGAGCGGTCAACTGGCGGGAAACCCTCTTATGCTACCTTGGCATCAAGGCTGCCAGAACCGAGGCCCTCGCTAAGCTTTTCGCGCGATAATAGGGTTTGGAAAATGAGGGGCTCGTTAGGAAATACAGAAAGAAATGCCGGCAGTCTTTCTGCCGGCATTCTGCCGGCAGTCTTTCTGCCGGCAAGAAATGCCGACTGCCGGCATTTCTTTCTGTATTTCCTAACGAGCCCCTCATTTTCCAAACCCTATTATCGCGCGAAAAGCTTAGCGAGGGCCTCGGTTCTGGCAGCCTTGATGCCAAGGTAGCATAAGAGGGTTTCCCGCCAGTTGACCGCTCATGACAGGCTGTAGACGTTCGCGTCACGCCCCGGGGGTTGAAAAAGAAGGTCCCCTTCTCCCCGTGTAGTCTGAGTGGCGCTGGCTACCACCCTCAAGCGTCAGATACAGTTGTAGTAAATATAAATACCCCAGAAAGTGAAGCAGAACACAGTCGCCCAGATAGCCGAATTGGTAAGGCATTCGAGATCTAATCGAAAGGCGTGGGTTCGGTCCCCACTCTGGGCGCGTGTTTTTCTTTCTTTCTTTCTCACGTAATTAATAAAAAATTAATAATAATGTAACGTCACTAACGGTAAAAAAATTGTCTAACCTTCCCCTATGCCTTCTTTGGCGTTGTAGACTGCCGGCATTTCTTTCTGTATTTCCTAACGAGCCCCTCATTTTCCAAACCCTATTATCGCGCGAAAAGCTTAGCGAGGGCCTCGGTTCTGGCAGCCTTGATGCCAAGGTAGCATAAGAGGGTTTCCCGCCAGTTGACCGCTCATGACAGGCTGTAGACGTTCGCGTCACGCCCCGGGGGTTGAAAAAGAAGGTCCCCTTCTCCCCGTGTAGTCTGAGTGGCGCTGGCTACCACCCTCAAGCGTCAGATACAGTTGTAGTAAATATAAATACCCCAGAAAGTGAAGCAGAACACAGTCGCCCAGATAGCCGAATTGGTAAGGCATTCGAGATCTAATCGAAAGGCGTGGGTTCGGTCCCCACTCTGGGCGCGTGTTTTTCTTTCTTTCTTTCTCACGTAATTAATAAAAAATTAATAATAATGTAACGTCACTAACGGTAAAAAAATTGTCTAACCTTCCCCTATGCCTTCTTTGGCGTTGTAGACTGCCGGCATTTCTTTCTGTATTTCCTAACGAGCCCCTCATTTTCCAAACCCTATTATCGCGCGAAAAGCTTAGCGAGGGCCTCGGTTCTGGCAGCCTTGATGCCAAGGTAGCATAAGAGGGTTTCCCGCCAGTTGACCGCTCATGACAGGCTGTAGACGTTCGCGTCACGCCCCGGGGGTTGAAAAAGAAGGTCCCCTTCTCCCCGTGTAGTCTGAGTGGCGCTGGCTACCACCCTCAAGCGTCAGATACAGTTGTAGTAAATATAAATACCCCAGAAAGTGAAGCAGAACACAGTCGCCCAGATAGCCGAATTGGTAAGGCATTCGAGATCTAATCGAAAGGCGTGGGTTCGGTCCCCACTCTGGGCGCGTGTTTTTCTTTCTTTCTTTCTCACGTAATTAATAAAAAATTAATAATAATGTAACGTCACTAACGGTAAAAAAATTGTCTAACCTTCCCCTATGCCTTCTTTGGCGTTGTAGACTGCCGGCATTTCTTTCTGTATTTCCTAACGAGCCCCTCATTTTCCAAACCCTATTATCGCGCGAAAAGCTTAGCGAGGGCCTCGGTTCTGGCAGCCTTGATGCCAAGGTAGCATAAGAGGGTTTCCCGCCAGTTGACCGCTCATGACAGGCTGTAGACGTTCGCGTCACGCCCCGGGGGTTGAAAAAGAAGGTCCCCTTCTCCCCGTGTAGTCTGAGTGGCGCTGGCTACCACCCTCAAGCGTCAGATACAGTTGTAGTAAATATAAATACCCCAGAAAGTGAAGCAGAACACAGTCGCCCAGATAGCCGAATTGGTAAGGCATTCGAGATCTAATCGAAAGGCGTGGGTTCGGTCCCCACTCTGGGCGCGTGTTTTTCTTTCTTTCTTTCTCACGTAATTAATAAAAAATTAATAATAATGTAACGTCACTAACGGTAAAAAAATTGTCTAACCTTCCCCTATGCCTTCTTTGGCGTTGTAGACTGCCGGCATTTCTTTCTGTATATATATATATATATATATATATATATATATATATATATATATATATTTAAGTGTTCAGAATCCCTTTATCCGGACAGGCCGCCAATGGAATCTGAACCTGGCAACGTTTCACGCGCGAACCTTATCGAGCGAAGCAAGTCTCGAGGTGTTGTTCGAGGAATTAGAGGGCATTAAATGGGATGTAATAGGGCTTAGCGAGGTTAGGAGGGCAGGCGAAGCCCTTACGGTGCTGAAAAATGGACACGTCCTATGTTACCGTGGTCTAGAGGACAGAAGAGAACTGGGAGTGGGATTTATAGTCAATAAAAGCATAGCTGGCAACATAGACGAATACTATAGCATTAACGAAAGGGCAGCAGGTCTTGTCATTAGGCTCAATAAGAGATACAAGCTCAAGGTGGTGCAGGGCTACGCGCCCACATCCAGCCACGACGACCAAGTAGTGGAACGCTTCTATGAAGATGTGGAATCGGCAATGGCTAAAGTAAAAACACAGTATACCGTAGTTATGTGGGACTTCAATGCTAAAGTGGGCAAGAATCAGGCTTGAGACAAGGCAGTTGGGAACTATGGTCTGGGCTGTAGAAATAGCGGGGGGGACCTACTAGTTGAGTTTGCAGAACGGAATAACCTACGCATAATGAATACCTTCTTCTGTAAACGGGAGAGTCGGAAGTGGACCTGGAGGAGCCCGAATGGGCAGCACAAAAATGAAATACACTTCATATTATGCGACAACCCTGGCGCCGTGCAGGATGTGGAAGTGCTCGGAAGGGTAAGGTGCAGTGACCACCGTAAGGTAAGATCTCGAATTAGGCTAGATTTGAGGAGGGACCACAACAAGCTAGTACGAAAGAAGCCGATAAATGAGCTCACAGTAAGACGTAAAGTAGAATAATTCGGGATCGCGCTGCAAAACCGATATTCCGCCCTTAACGAGGAAGCCGAGCGTACGACACAGGAAGCCCGCGACAACCTTACACGCATTATCACGGAGTGTGCAGTAGAAGTCGGGGGCAGTATGGCTAGACAGGATACTGATAAACTTTCACAGGAGACGAAAGATCTAATCATGAAACGGCAAACCATGAGAATCTCTACCGTGAATGATAGAATAGAACTAGCCGAGCTCTCGAAGTTAATAAGCGCAAGACAGCTGACATACGGAAGTATAATATGGAGAGGATCGAATACGCTGTCAAGAACGGAGGTAGCCGGAAAGCAGTGAAGAGACGTCTTGGCGTGGGGAAATATCATATATATGCACTTAAGGAAAACAAGGCAATGTCATCACAAATAGGAACAAAATAGTCACATTGGCCGAGGAGTTCTATAGGGATCTGTACAGTAGCCGGGACATACAGGATAATGCCGAATGAGACAGTAGTTCAGAGGAGATGGACATCCCACCAGTAACGACCGAAGAAGTAAGGAAGGTTTGAAAGAAATGAAAGGGGGCAAAGCACCTGGTGAGGAGCAGATAACGGCAGACCTCTTGAAGGATGGCGGAGAAATTGTACTTGAAAAACTGGCAAACCTGTATACGCAATGCCTAATGACCGCAATGGTACCGGAATCTTGGAAGAACGCGAACATCATCCTAATGCGTAAGAAAGACGACATGAAGGACTTGAAAAATTACAGGCCGATCAGCTTACTGTCAGTCGTCTACAAGGTATTTACCAAGGTAATCGCTAACCGAATCTCTGCAACCTTATATTTCTGTCTACCTAAAGAACAAGCAAGGTTCGGAAAAGGTTATTCAACAATGGACCATATTCACACGATCAATCAGGTGATAGAGAAGTGCGCTGAGTATCCTGAACCCCTAAATATAGCCTTCATAGATTATGAGAAAGCATTTGACTCGGTCGAAACCCTAGCAGTCATTCAGGCATTACGGAACCAGGGGGTAGATGAGCATTATGTAAGAATAATAGAGGATATTGCCGCGAACCATACATTGGGTTTGTTTATTTGTGTTTTGCTTTTACCGCCCGGCTGCGCCGGTCTGTGTTATCTCTGCGCCAAGGGGAGCGCGTGTTCCATTCTTTCTTTCTGTGCCGCATGTGTTATCTGTCGTGATATCGTGATAGGGAGAGCATTCCGATCTAACGTGAACAGCCCAGAATAATCTTCTTGGATCTCCTATGTTCTCGATGCGAATCGACGTTTCGAGAACCACGCGCGCCGAAAGATAAAAAGCCTGCAGCGCGGACGCCGGAGCATTCGATTCGAGGACACTCGCCTGTGCAAGTCACTTTGTTGACCGCTGCTTCGCCGCCTCTGTATTATTCTCAGTTGCTAGGGGAGCACAAGTTCGCTCCAATAAACGTGTTTCTCATTCAAGACAACTGCATCGTCCTTGTGTTCGCGACATCTGGTGGATGTGCGGGGTACTAAGCCTTTATGCCCTCTACGACATCTCGAAGCCGCCAAGCCAGTCCAACCAGAGAAAGCCCCCGACTGCAAGGATTCCTACCCGAGTTCGGTCTTCTGCCAGAAGGTCCCACGAGAAGGAATGCTGCAACCAACACCATGGTGCAAGAAACAACGTCGCCAATCATCCTGCAGCAGCCCCGAGAACCGCCATCGTTCCGGGGAGCCCCCGCTGAAGACCCCGAAGAATGGTTGGAGAAGCTGGAGCGCGTCCGCATCTTCAACAGGTGGGACGACGAAGAAACTTTCCGGCATGTCTTCTTTTACTTAGAAGATACTGCTCGAACTTGGTTCGAGAACCATGAGAGCTCTTTGACCGACTGGACTCAATTGAAGAGGGAGTTCCTTAAGACCATCATTCACGAAATGCCCTCATCCCGACGACCCGACCTAGCCCTAACGAGACTCCTGAACACGACGACAGCTACACGGCGCGACGCGTACCCGACCTGACCGAGGCGTCCGTTGAGAAGACGACGACAACGACGATGCACACTGCCCGACCGTCAACACGTACAAGCAGATACGACGCCCCGACGAACCCGGAACTCGAGGAAGACTGCATCTGACGTCAAAATGTCCATCGACGGCTTTGACGTAGTCGCCCTCGTAGACACGGGAGCTGACTATTCGGTAATGAGCGGACCATTTAAGTCTAAACTGAAGAAAGTTATGACCAGATGGGACAGTCCGCACATACGCACAGCAGGAGGCCACCTCATGACGCCAAGTGGAACGTGCACATCGCGCGTCACCATAGACGGCACAACGTACCCTGCGGCGTTCGTCATTCTGCCTAACTGCTCCCGCGACGTAATTCTTGGAATGGACTTTTGATGGACAACGGTGCAATAATCGAGCTGCAGACCAAATCAATAACTTTTTCCCCCGGATCACTCCATGACGCCGGAACCGAACCCCGAACGACGGGCTGCTGTAAGGATTTCCGATGATCATGTCACCCTGCCACCCCGCGCAAGCTTGATGGTCGCAGTCTACTGTGAAGATGCTGCTCCTGACGTCGACGCTATCGTAGACACTATATATATATATATATATATATATATATATATATATATATATATATATATATATATTGCGAGCTGAGTTTGTGTCTCGCTGCCTCCTAGAAGATATTTGTCCCCATCTGTAGTAGCAATCATCATCACCACTGGCTTGCGGCTACCGCATCAGCTTCTGTACATACTCATCATCACAGGCACAATCTCTTCTTCAGGTGATCATCATCAGCAAGGCGAGTCGCCATCTTGGTTCTTTCCCGCATGACGCCTCCGAATAAAGGAGCTGCGAAAACAACAGTCCCGTTACGAAACTACGGCCTCACAAATTGTGGAGTTGCAATTCGTTCCCGAGCTGCACCTCTCCTTCAACACCCCTGGAGCTCCGTTCTGGTCGCCGCTTTATCTAAAGACCAATGTCCATGTCGCAAGGCACTCCGAGTGGCGCAGTATCCGCACCTCTGAAATGCATCGTGACCACTCACCAGGGCGACTAACTTGATTTCGCTGGTCTTCGGAATGAAGAATAGGAGGAGTAGCTGGACAACTACACACGCGTCAGCCAGTTCAATAGGTTGGATGGTCGCCTCAAATTGTTAAACCTTGGTTTCTCTCTGAAGCAGGTTGCGGAGACGTTGTATATAAACCAAAAAGAAAGAATACCGACTGGGCTGGCTTCACCACGGAGTTGCAAAAGATTTTTCGCTGCCCTAAAGCGCGCAGTGATAACGCAAAGAGGAAACTTGAGGTCCATGTGCAGCAAGCTCATGGGACATACACCTCATGCATCGAAGATGTTCTATCGCTGTGTCGCCACATTGACAAAGATGTGCCAGAGTCCGACCGTGTCCGCCACATTTTCAAAGGGATCGCCGAATTCGCTTTCAACGCACTTGTCCCGCGCCATCGTTTTACCGTAGCAGACGTAACATCCACCTATCAGCGTATTGACGAGCTGCAATCGATCCGCCTTCACGGGACACGGCGTCTAACACTCATCTTGGGAACGAAGACCTTTGTGCTATAATTCGAGCTACAGTTCGCGAAGAAGCTTACGGCAACATCTCTTATTTCGCGCCCGATGTTCACCAAGCTGCTACGGCTCCTGGACTCTGCGAGATGGTTAAAGATTACCTTGCGGCTATGCCTGTGCTAGTTCCTCCTGTCCATCCGGTTGCCCCATCAACACCGTCCTACTCGGAAGTCGCTGGCTGGGCACCGCTGCCGTTGTCCCCGATCACGACTCTCCCCTCGTCTGGCTATATTACGGCCATGCCTCACGCACCGAGCTCAACGCTATTCTTTTCACCGAGTCAGCATGCCTCCGCGAACCGGCCGGTGTGCTGCTATTGCGGCATTCGAGCTCACATCCCATGCTTTTGTCGACGACGCCAACGGGATGAACGACGTGGCTGTGCCGCCTGTGAGCGCGAGAACTTACCCCTGAATTACTACGGCTACCGGCGGCCTGCGTACCAGTGTCCTCCACGCTGCTCCCCGTTTCCGCAGCGGTCTGACGACATTCCTCGCAGCTCCAGTAGAATACGACCCCGCTCGAATTCACCAGGTCACCGTTCAGCTTCACCTCTTTGCCCGGCGTCTTACATGACCAACCACCGCCAGGAAAACTTGTTATTGCAGTTTTGGGTGGGAAAACTCCATCTCCTGCGAAGCTTACAAGTCTTGCAGAGCGTCCGTAGAACTTGCTATCTTGTTTGTTTGAAGGTGTTTGCGTCGATTCCCTTATTCACAACTAGTCGGAGCGTTTCAGTGATAAGTACGGAATTGTGTACTCGTCTACGCAAAGTACGAACACCCTACAGGGATCTTTTTTACATGAAGCGAATATCAGCGTGCTTAATCCATCCGGATAGTGCAGAGTGCTGATTGTTGTTCTTTCTCTTCATCATCATGTTCAGTTTGTGGTGCTGTCACCCTGTGCTCATCATTTCATTTTGGGTTGGGATTTTCTGTCATCCGCGCCAGCCGACATTTTATGTGATCACCCTGAAATTCAAGTCAGGGATACAGGGCAGCTCAGCGGCATTTCTGAAGTGTCGCCGCAGCACGTGCGGATTGCGTTTTGACCCCCCGCCGAGAGACACTTTTGCGTCTGCTCAAACCGAATCAGTAACGGGTACATGCTTATACTTCCCTCTCACCGTTCCCTGCCCAAAGATGTAGTCATTCCGACATGCCTCGTCCGCTTCGCAGATGAATCGGCAAAGCTTTTGGCTACAAACACCACATACGAATACTTATGGCTCCCCACGGGCGCTACTAATACTTCTGTTATGTCTCACGATACGTTGTCATTTCCCTTTGCTCCTATTTTTCCGTTCCGACGCCTGAAAAATCTGAGCCAACTATTTCCACACTTACGGCTACCATCAGCAAAGATCTCTCAGAAAGCGAAACAAACCAGCTACTTTAGCTCCGGGGAAAACACAAAGACATATTTGGTTGCCTTTGTAGTAATCTGGGCCGACTTCTGTTACAGCGCCTGGAATCAAGACGGATGACACCCACATCGTCCGCTGTCGTCCTTACCGTGTCTCATCGTCCGAACGAAAAGTGATCGAGGAAAATGTAGCGGACAGTCTACAACGAAATATCATTCGGCCGTTTGCAGACCATGGTCTTCCCCCGTGGTTTTGCTCCGCAAGAAGAATCGTTCAGTGCGGTTTTGTGTGGACTATCGACCTTTGAACAAGACCACCGCGAAGGATGTGCATCCCATGACGCGTGTAGATGGCGCACTCGACTGCCTACAGGGGGCGGAATATTTCTCCACCCTAGACCTGTGATCTGGTTATTGGCAGATACCTATGCAGGGGCATGACAAATAAAAGACAGAGTTTGCTACTCCAGACGGCTTGTACGAGTTTAACGTAATGCCGTTTCGTTTATGCAACGCCCCAGCCACGTTTGGACGTATGATAGAAACGGTCATTAGTGGTCTTAAATGGAAGTTGTGCTTGTGCAATCTGGATGATATGGTTATTTTCTCGTCGAGTTTTCCTGAACATCTCCGGCGTCTCGACGAAGTTCTGACTAATCTTGCTATAGCAGGGCTGATGCTGAATACCATGAACTGACATTTCGCCCGCAAATCCATCAAAGTTCTCGGTTACACTGTCAGCAAAGATGGTATACGGCCCGAACCAGACAAAATTTCCTCTGTGGCCAATTTCCTTCGACCTTAAGAGCAAAAACCCCTTCGCAGTTTTCTTGGTCTGCCACTATATTTCCGCCGTTTTGTTCGCAATTTCGCCACCCTGTCCTCGTCCCTTAATAAGCTGCTAAATTCCAGTAACCCCTTTTTATGGAGTGAAGTCTGCGAGAAGGCTTTTCAAAACCTAAAGCAAGCACTTACTTCCGGGCCTGTACTTTGCCATTTCGATGAGAAGCAGCCAGTCCTTCCGCATACTGATACCAGCGGGCATGGAATTGGCACCGTCTTTCTACAACACGATGCTCACTTGCGTGAACGAGTGGTTGCATACGCAAGCCGCTCTCTGACGTCCGCAGAAAAGAATTACCCTATCACAGAGAAACAGTGTCTGGCTGTTGTGTGGTACGTACAAGAGTTCCGGCCATACCTTTAAGGCCTACACTTCACAGTCGTTACAGATCACCATGCGCGGTGTTGGCTGTCTTTTTTGCAAATCCTATCAGGACGATTTCGGCGCTGGATTCAACGCTTGAATAAATGTGACTTCACGGTGATCAATAAGTCTGGTCGCAAGCATCTCAACGCGGATGCGCTTTTGTGGTGTCCGCTGGTGAAGTTTCCGATGACGTTTCCCCACATTCCAATCTGTCAGCTTTGCCGATTGCACCTATCGATATTCCCATTACGATATATCCGACTTGCTTGCCCGTCAACGCACAGACAGGTATTGACGGACAATATTCGATCGGCTCACTGGCTCCACACGACCGCCGAACAGCCGCCTACGTCGTCAGCTGCGCCAGTTCCAGCTTCTGGATGGCGCACTTTACCACATCAACGACCACACCAATGCACCTAGATGGGTTCTAAATGTGCCCCCCTCCGGCACGCATTTTGGAAGCTTTGCATGGTGACCCGACTGCAGGCCACCTTGGATTCTGGAATACCTATGACCGTGTCCGAGGATGCTTCTTTTGGCCTCGGCTTTCTACAAGTGTAGCCAAATACGTCGCCCCTTGTTTGCTTTATCAGCACTGGAAACGCTCTACGTCACCCCCTGTCCGTCTACTCCAGCACCTTCCGTGTCCAGCGAGGCCGTTTAAAGTGGTTGTTGCTGACATTTAGGGTCCCTTGCCTACGCCAACGCCTGGTAATCACTGGATAGTTACTGCCATCGATCACCTGACTCGCTACGCCGAAACCGCGCCACTTCCTTCAGCTACAGTCCCCCACGTCACTCTCTTCTTCTGAAACAACACTTTGCTACTCCACGGAGCGCCCGCGTTTTGCTAAGTGATCGGGGCGAAACATTTCTGTCTGAAATTCTCGCAGACTTGCTTCGAGCTTCCAACACCTGTCACAAGATGACGTACAGTTATCATCCACAAACAAACAGCCTCACAGAACGCTTCCGTCGAACTCTTTCTGGCATGATCTCTATGCATGTTCAACCTGACAATGGCAACTGGGACGTCATTTATCTCCTGTTACCTATGCATACAATACCGCAATTCAGATCACAACAGAATACTCCCCTTACTACCTTGTATATGGCCGTCGCCCTTCGCACACTCTGGATGCTTGCTTCTTCGCCGCTCCCGTATCACCTTCTGCAACGCCTCCCGAACAATTTGTTGCTCGTATAGAACACTGCCGCCAACTTGCCCACTTGCGCACTGAAGCCCACCAACAGGATCGAAAGCAACGCTACGACGCTGTGCACTGCTCTCCTCAATTCCGACCCGGAGACGAGGTCTTGGTATAGACGCCAGGTGTGTTCCGGGACTCTGCGAAAAAATCTTGCACTGTTTTCTTGGTTGCTACAAGGTTCTAGAGGGGACCTCTCCTGTAAATTATAGCGTCACCTCGGTTTTCCTAAGTTTCGACCACCCCCATCGTGGCACAGAAATAGTTCACGTTTCCCGGCTCAAGGCCTTCCATCGCCGCGAGTAACTCTGAAACGCGGCCAGGCGGCCGTCTCCTTCAACGAGAGGAACAATGTGTGAGCTGAGTATGTCTTGGTGCCTCCTAGAAGATATTTGTCCCGAACTGTAACAATCATCATCACCAGTAGCTTGCGGCTACCGCATCACCTGCTGCGCATACTCATCATCACTGGCAGAAGTTCTTGGGATGATCATCATCATCATCAAGGACGCCGAGTCGCCATCTTGGTTCTTCCCGCGTATTTCTCCGAATAAAGGAGCTGCGAAAGCAACGGCCTCGTCTCCTAACTACGGCCTCACAATATATATATATATATATATGTGTGTGCGTGTGTGTGTGTGTGTGTGCGTGTGTGTGTGTGAGTGTGGGTGTGTGTGTATACATAATTTACTAGACATAGTAGTCCCCAACAGGGTATACCTTGTGGTTAGTGTGCGCCAATCTCTCCTGTGCAACTGACGCAGTATGTGCCCGACGAATGACTACTATGTGGCCAAGGATAATGGCAGGAATAAGGTTCTTGGCGAAAGAAGAAGAGGGATGGTCAGCATCGCGTGGCTCGCTTTAAGAGAGCGCACCGAGACATCGGTCTCCGCTGCCTTGCCCGTCTCTAGTCTGTCTCTTTCCAAGCGCCTTGCTGGTCCCCAGATACAATCCACCTTATGGCGTGGTGGAGATGCAGTTCCCCTACACCTTTCCATTTTGGAACTACGGAGCTCGCGCATAATACGACCACTATTCAAAGATATCTATCATGAAATGCCACTCAGCAACGTGCGCCCATTATGTTTTCTCTACCCCTTCCTCACCACGACCCTGCCAAGTTCTGCGGCGACGACGACCGCGACGCAGAAGACTGGCTTAGAGCACTGCACGGGCCGGAATTTCTAGGCCCGGCCCGACCCGGCCCGGTAGAGACATGGCCCGGGCCCGGCCCGGGCCCAACAAGTTTTTAAAACGTCAGCCCGAGCCCGTCCGGAGCACGACAAATTTTTAAAATATGAGCCCGAGCCCGGCCCGAGCCCGACAAAAATTTAAAATATGAGCCCGAGACCGACCCGAGTCCGGTAGAATTTAATGAAATGAGTCGGTTCCCGCCAGACTTTCTAAATATCAGCCCGGGTCCAAAAGGCTATAAACATGAGCCCGAAAACGTCTGCTGTTTTTTCTTAAAAGCGTAACCATAAAGCGACTACTTCGAATTAAATTTTTTATACTTGGACCGACCTTTGCACTGTGGGCACGGAAGGCTTAGGGCATTGAGGTGAGAAAAAAGAAGAAATACTTGCGCTGTTCGATGAAACCTTGCACTTGTGAGGACTGAGATGGGACGTCCCGAACTTTGCAGAATAGTAGACGAAGAAAGATTTGCAACAACCGACACTGAACATGTCCTTCGGGCACTGACGTTCTGGTGTCCACGACGGTGAGAAATGTTTCCCACACAGAGCTCTTGGAGTTCGTCTTCTGCACAAGCTTGTAGTTCCCGCAGGATAAGCCGTGCTTAGTCTCACAGGGCATCGCCGATGCTGCATCACCTTCCATTGCAGCCACTGGGGCAGCGAGTGGCAGTATAAAACTTTTCAACTAATCGAAGGCGTCAAATGCGGGGCGCAGTGTGTCGCGTGCGGGACTCTTGCCGACTCGCGAACCTCTTCGGCCGTTAAGAACTCTGGGCTGCCTGCCAAACATACGGCGCTCTCTACCCTTGTCATCTCAGAGCGACCTCGTGGGGAGGCAAGGCCGAAGAGAAGCAATTGTTTTGACCACCCTCTGTGCCTCCGGCTGTTGGGAAAGGCCATGTGCGCGGGTGGTGGAATTCGGGTGCAGTGAGCTTCAGCTGGAGCCAAAGTCTGGTTCTCAGAACGGCGCTGCTGCGGCGGTGTGCGAGACTGAAGCCCTAAACAGAAGAAAGGGAGAACCGGGAATCGTCTTCGGGGCGCGGCTGCAGCTGATGGCAACAAATCTTGTCTGCCTTGCGCCCTTGCCTCGGCATTTTTGGGTGACAGCTTGCTTTCCGAAGTGGAGGAACCGCTTCAGTAGGGTTTGGTTTCGCCTTCCACGGAGCCGTAGCATCCCGACGACGCTGCGGCGGTGCATATGCGCTGTGACTGACCCAATAATTTTTTTCGATGACGACTTCGAGCCAGCGCGCCAACACCTGGGTGTGTTCCGGCAACCGTTCGAGACAAAGCGACGACGCAGGCCACGTGACCTTTCGTGGAACTTCTGTGAGGTGGACCCCGGCGACTGAATCTTTACGGCTCCCAGCCTCATGGGATGTGTTTGTGTTGTTTTGTGAATGACTGTCTCTCCCCGCGTCTCCTCTGTCGTGCCTATTTCACCGACCCCCATCCTGTACACAGTAGTGTAGACCACGTGTGCACTCAAAGTAAGGAGCTTTACTCCCATTCTTTGGAGATCCCACTTCTTGTGCAGGCCCAGGCGCTTGGAATACACGGCCACACGTCGTGAACGAGGAGCCGCTCGCTACCACGGGGGTAACAACCGTAGACAGTGCAAAGTCTATGTCGCCTTTGTTCTGTTTGTTTTAGTTCAAAAAGCAGAAATAAAAGACAGTCATGTTGTATTGGGTGGCTGGAGTGCCCTCGTCGGGCCTGCTCTCTCCCACTATGCTGATAGGGCCCAGACGGTTTGTTTTATAATTGATGTGAGGGCTTCCTGAGTGCAATCGTCTATTTATCATATTTTTAACGGCGCCGTAGTTACATTACACTTCGCTTTTTTTTGTTTTCACTTAACCTTAAATATCAATTGGAAAACGTCTTGTTATCAACAATTTAGAATAAGCGTCACACCACTGCCATGCCTCAGGCACTGCTCGGGCCGACTCGGGCCGGCGAGGCCCGAAACATTTTTCGTTCAAGCCCCAGCCCGGCCCGGGCCCGTAAAAATGCGTGCTAGCCGGCCCGACCCCGGCCCGCGGGCTTGGCCGGGCTCGGGCTTTCGGGGCGGCCCGGGCCCGTGCAGTGCACTACACTGGCTATCGTACTTCGAAAGAGTGAGTGCACTACCCACAACTGCTGGGATGACCCGATGATGCGTGCTCACGTCGGCTTTTGCCTTATAGAAGTAGCCGAGCGGTGGTTCTAAGCAACAATGCCGACCTGACAACTTGGTCTCCCTTCAAAACGAGATTATGAGAGTATGTCCGGTCGCCCTGCGGTCCGCAAGCTTCGGGCTTGCCGACTAAACGTACACGAGCGATATTGAGGACGTTCTCGACCGCTGTAGGCGCGTAAATCCTCCTATGCCCCAGCTCAAGAAAATCAAGCACGTCTTGACAGGCATCGAGGACGGCGCGTTCAAGATGTTGCTCAGCAAGGACCCGCAGTCGTTTGCAGACGTCATGCTACGACGATATGGTGTCTTAGCTACGACGAGCTCAGTGGCAAAGAAGGGGCACGTTGAATAAGAAGGGAAATAAGGTTTGGCAGTCAAGAAATCCAAAGAGGCAAAGGAGAGAATGTGGCAGGTCATTGAAACAGATAAACAATTTGGAAAGACGGAAAGAAAGTGGAGAAAAAAATGTCCGCCGGGTGGGATCCGAACCGGCGACCTCCATAAAAAGCATCAGCTGTGATGACCACTACGCTACCGGCGGGGCTATTTTCCTCTCCACTTTCTTGTGTATTTACGTTAAGGTATTGTTTCCTTCGCTTGGAGGTGGTATCTAGCACTACTCGGAATACTCGCTGTGAAGAGGACCTTATTTTTAACCCCCGGGGCCGTGATTCGAGCGCCTAAATCATGTCGAGAGAGGGCGACCAGCGGTGAACCAATTTTAACCTGCATATTGCACCAAGACTGCCAGAACCGAGGCCCTCGCTGTGCATGTAGCGAATCAGAATAAGAAATGAGGGACTCGTCGAATTAACATAGATAAAGGGTTGGCAGTCTAGAAAACCTCGGAAAGCAAAGGTGAGAATGTGGTACGTCATGGCACCACATAAAAAATTATGAATCACAGAAAGAAAGTGGAAAATAATGCCCGACGGGAAGTGCCGTCACATGGTATTTTACCATAATTCGCGCCTTTTTTATCAGAATAAATGAGTAGGCAATTATTTCGTCACTGAAAATACCGCAGTTAGAGGCCCCTCTTGGGTACCTACAAGTTCCTCATTGACACTTCAGTGATATAAGGATGTAGGGCTAATAAGGATGTGGGACGCGGGTAACTGATGTACCATCGCATCACAATCGGAGCAATGACGTATAAATATGGAAGAAGATAGAGTGAACATACTTTCAGATATATACCGGTTATTGTTCGAATTCTCAAAGCCTAAAGGGCCGTCTTTGTGATGATGGGATGACCTGCTAAACATTTTCGGGTGACGACGGCCAAACCACCTGAAGACTGTTTAGACAAATTCCTATCATTTTTATAACAATGTACTGATTGAGGAATTTTGTATTTTAGTAATGAAACGGGTTTTGCTGTAGACAACCGGCGCCTTTTTTATTGCATAATATTTCATCTTCGTAATATTTATTGTTAACATCTACGAGAACGTCTACGTTTATGTGCGCTTTTGTGGCAGTGACTCTCGGAAGAGGTGTATTTTCAGTTTTTTGCAAATTTGGAGGTCACAACCCTATTCCTTTTATTGCGATGCAGGCGGGTTTGTTGTGAAGGTTACGTTTTCATCGCAGGCGTAGGAGTTGCCGATAAATCGATGACCTTGTACCGCGAAATTTCCGCGTGGTTTTTATCTTAGCCGCTTCTGTTAAGTGCGGCGGAAGCGCCACCGACGACACAGCGGGTACGCCAGGAGTGGGAACCACTGCGGCTTACTCAGTGCGCATTTCCTCGGCGCCCTCAGGTGTACCACGGTCCGCGAAAGCAAAGACAAAAGGAGCGGCTTCGGTATTGCGGTGACCGCAACCATTGCATTTTTTATTTGTGATGCGATGAAGTTGTGGGCCACAAGATGACGGACCAGTGCAGTCTCGCTGGACTAAGTCGCCACTGAAACCAGAATCCGCTATCACCCCAAGGATAGTTGCGTCGGCATTCCTCCCAGGATGGAGAGAGTCCAACCTTTTTCGCACCTCTGGAAGTAGACTTTTTCCGTTATTTCGTTAGGAAATGTGTTTTTCAACTCAAAAATTGCCACCGGTCTGTGAGTACCCCAGCTGTGATTTTGGGCAGTTCGCGCATGTAAAGTTCTGGGTTACACAGTTTTCAGTTGGGTGGTCATTTACGTCTAAATTAACGATGAATAATGAGTCGAGAAAGTTGTTTAAGGAATGCACGAAGCGTGGTATTTAAAATAACCGGCCCGCTTGCGTATGTTTGGTCGTTCTGAACATCTGTTCGATCCTGCAACTAGCGATTCAGGTATTGCAAAGCGGCTGAAAGCCCAAAGACGATGCCTTGTATCGTTGACTTCTTCATGAATCTAGTTGTTTTATCTGGGGATGATTATTTCACTTGAGGAAGCGACGTCCTGATCATAAAAGCCTTCCAAAAGGTCGGCATTCGTTTCGTTTAACAAGTCTTGTTGCGAGAACACAGCACGCATGGTGCTCAGCGTGCGGGGAGACGAAGGTGCGGCAGGTGTGATGCTGATGTCCAGATCGACCATTCGAGTGTGAGCGACGAGTTATTAGGTCTGCTGTCGGTTTTTTGAGCCACTAAAAACTACCGCTGTTTTTTGTCGGAACAGCGGAGGCGTTGTTGGTACACATAGTGTACGCAGCGTCATCAGAAAAATTTGGATATGGGTACTCCCTCCGACTGTCGCGAACGTTCAACACACGCCTCACGCGGAGCGCCTGGGGTTCTCCATGCTTGCGAGCGCTGAAAGCAAAAAATAAAACCAAAACATAACTTTTGCGTCCGCGCCTCAAAGGGGAAGCAAAAGACAGCCCACACTAGGGACGCCCAGTTCGCGAAGCCGGTAGACAAATTGCTCTTCTGAGCGGGTTATAGGGCAATACGCGAAACGTTCAAGTTCTCGGTAAGATTCTGTTTTGTGATGGAAGAGAGGGTACAGGTATTTGTACGGTCGTTTACCTGAGCTGCTTGGAAAGACGTACTCGAAGGTTTTGTCGCATTCACGGTAAGGTATCATATTCTGGTTATAGAGGGGAATTTCTTACGAGTGCTGGCGCTTTGAATATTCTTAACCATGTGGCCAGGGCTCGAAATTTATCTCAATATCCATATATTCCTTTCAACGTTATAGGCCACTGTTTTATAAGAATATTATGTTGAGGTTTTTGCACAAATACTTTATCGAGTGCCGGCTTGCAAGGTTTCATAATGCATCGAGAGAGGTTCACAGGGGCAGGCTTCAGTCCACCCCTAAAACTTCCAGGAGCTACCACGGTAGTCAACAGCTGTGCACGTGCGGAAATGAGGAATGTGGAGTGCTAACGTATGCGCTATTCGGTATTTTTTTCCAAAATATAGAAACTGTTTGAAAATGGTGTATCATGCTACATGACCTGTTTTTTTGCAACCAAGTGGACTGCTGCAATGCAGAGCTGGCTTTTCGGAGTGAAATGTATGCCGGAAGGCTGTTGGCACGATCAGTGTGCACGGCGGTCGCTTAGGAATTGGTGGGCTGGCGCGGCACGCTAGCGATGCCGCGCCTATGAGGAAACTTTGTTGGAAGAAGGACGGTCCTTCGAGCCTCCGTGGCCACTTCGATTTTGGCGGGAGAGTAAAGCCTGCTTCGGACGCGACGCGCGTCCGTGTTTTATAATTGCGGTTCTGGCATTCTGTCGCGGCCCCCCGGCCGCGGAAGATCTGGGCGGAGATGGCCGGCCAGAGGCAGATATTCTTCACGGAAATTCGCAGTCAAAGGGAGAGAAGGCAGTGGCGCAACGTTTTCGTGATTTGACAAGATGGATAGGGCTGAGAATGGGTTGGCGGTGGTCACCAAATCCCACCAGCCAATGGGATCGTAATGCTGTTGGATGAACTAGATTTCGCGGACGTGGCCGGCTAGCTAAGAACTACCATCAAACAACGGGTGCAAACCATCAGCAGGCAAGGCTCGGCGTAATGAAAGATGCTAAAAGTCATCATCCAGGAAGCAGGAAGGGCCTAAATGGTGGCAGATTTCTCGAAGTCTGTTAAAGCGGCATGTGTTTTTGTTGCAGCCATGAGAAAATTGAGAGGTGCGCTGGTCACGAGGGGGGTTTGCATTGCATAGCGGGGAAGAATGAAGCGGGCGTTGATGGTAGAATTTTGAGACGTGGTTTAAAGAATGGCGTTGGTCAAAGACGATAGTCTGAAAATGCCCGTTAGGTGGGACAACAGTTGAGATCTTAAGTATCAACACGCAAGAAAATTGCAGTGGCAGTGGCACCTCTAAGGTAAGCCGTTGAATGGGCTTCCGAAACGCATGCGTCTGGCTGGTGTTGCAGCGAAGAGGTGGTTGACTTGTTGATAAAAATAATGTCTGGGATTCACTGATACTAACGTAAGGTGTAAAGGTGTGCTTGAACTTTCACGTAAAGGTATTCATCGTGCTTCTCGTAGTGCGTTCGGAGGAAAAAAAACTCGGCAAAACGAAAACTAAAAAAGAGCTCACAGAATTAGTTTCTTTATATATACGCAGACAGGGAAGAGCAATAACAAATGTGTAATTACGTGTAAGCAAACGAACTAGCATTCACCGGATAAGGTCTGCGTTACACTTCTGTATATAAACTTATATATTTCTTATGCGTCTTCACAACAAACGGTTTCAAGGAGAAACGTAAGATTAGAAAAATGGGCGCATTTAAACACATGTACACGTATTCTAAATGCTTACTTGAATGATTTCAAGTGAATATACAGCATCTAGCACTACACTAATACTACTGTACCAATGCGAGAGACGGAAGGGCAGCGGCACAGAACACCTTTAACAGTTTTAATGCGTAGCGTTCTTTGCCGAGTACTCGTACACCAGAGCCGTGTAACGCCCTGCATTTCCCACAAAAGTGCAGATATGTGCAGACCTGTAATCGCTGTAATGGCGTAAATGAATATAACTTGTCGCACAAGAATTCGAAAAACTAAAAAAATAACAGAAATATTAAAAAATTACGGAGAATGGCGGAACGTGTAACGCCCTCATTTCCACAAAAATGCAGATTTCGTAAAAGTTTCAAATGTATTCGTTGTAATACATAAATGGAGGCGGCAGGACGAAATTTTGAAAAAATAAAAACTAAGAAATATATTGAAAAAATACAGACAATGTCAAATCGTATACCGCATGCTGTTTCCACAATAATGCATCATTCGCGAAAGTTCCACTTGCAATCGTTGTAATAGCGTAAATAGGCATAATTGTTCGAACGAAATAAAAAACAATAAAAAAGGAAGACAAATATAAAATAATTTGGGAAAATGATGAACCATGTAACGCCCCGCATTTCCAAAATAATGCAGATTTCGGAAAAGTCCCAAATGTAATCGTTGTAATAACGTAAATGAAGATAATTGCTGGGACAGCATTTAAAAAAATGTGGCTGAAAAAAAACCCACACTCACGACAGCCGGTGTAAGAATGCTACGCATTAGTAGATAGGTCTCTGAATTATCTACTCGTTCTTTCATGTTTCATGAGCGAACGCTTTATATTGTTAGCTCCAAGACTTCGCAGCATCATCTTGCGGTCAGAAACACCGCGGCTTCGGATGCGCGCCGTTCGTATCCCCTCTGCTGCTCCACGCTATTCCCCACTTGCTGGCCTGGCTACACGGCGTTTGCCAGTGTGAGAGACGCCGGTCTACCATCGGTGCCACGGACAGTTGTACAGAGAAGCTATGCCTCAATATTGCATATTTCATTATTTCCTCCCTGCCTCCGTACCCGCAGCCTGCCAAAGCTTGACGTGCCGACCTAACAGCACCACCGCACAGACTGCTTGCGCAGGTCGAAGTTCACTTTGACACACGATGCGGCAGGTTGCGCTGATTCAGTCACTCGAGATAGCGGGTATGCGTTCTCGTTTTCGTCACCTTTGATATATAGCGACGCAGTCGTCGCCACAGACTAATTAAGTAGTTGGAAGGCGCCAGCAGTGGTGTCACCGTCGTCTAATATATCCCCATTCCATTCCCATTCCATTCCGGGCAAAAGGCCCTTAATTTAATTCCCATTCCATTTCTCCAAGCGTTGTCGTAATTCCATTCCCATTCCATTCCAGCATCTCCAAAAGGTGGAATGAATCCGGAATCATTCCAATTCCGGAGTGGCAACTCCGCAACACTGGTCCCCACTAGTCCCCCAAAATAAAACTAGTCCCCCTCGATGTTGCCTAAATGCACGCTAAAATATTCCGCACGTATAAGGGTTCAGTGCAGTGTCATTTTCGTATAAGCTTTCGGAGAATGCTGATACAAACAATTTTTCTTACGCTGGAAACTTTCGTTACCCTCATTTTGGAAGTTGCCTATTTTGAGTTTGAAGAGGTCATTTACGTGCTTGTTCAACAGAATATCAATGACAGCTAGAATGAGACCAAACTTCGCAAATACTTTTCTGGCACTCCTGGAATCAAACACTCTTCACACAGATAATTTTAAGCCACAGCACTGCAAACAAGTATACTGACGACACAGTGCTAATGAGGTAGCACAATGCAGGGGAGCTTTTTACAATAATTGAGGCATTTCACCTAAACAAGCATAAAATGTCACTTTGTAATTACACTCCGAAAACTTTGTTAACTTCATAGATGTTTCTGTTACTGTTTCTTAAGACAGGCTTTATACAGCACTCTATAAATACACGATAGTTGCGCAGTATATTGGAATTTATAGGGTTCTCATGTCAAGCACTCGGAACAAGCGGTGCCTTATAGTTATTTCCAGTGTTTTACAGAATTAGCGCAAGGCAAGCCGACTTTGGTGCAAACTTCAGAAAACCCAACACAGCACTCCTAATTAAATATTCAGAGAACAAGTTCATGACGGCACTATTATAACAGCCAACTAATTGGGCCGAACCGCAGTATTCAAAAAAGCTCGTAACCCTAATACTCAAAGTAACCTCCTCTGACCCCCAAATTCTCCACTACAATTGTGCCAGATGTACTAGTAAAATATCGCAATGTCCTTATTCTTAGCTATAGCCTAAAAAGTATATTTATCGAACCACTACGCGTTGTGTACCACTGTATTAACAATCTGTGGGATTTCCTTGCCAACTCTGAAATCAGGGTATCGAAAATCATGGGTGGCAAATCCTTTAACAAGGCTGAATTTATTGTATGGTGAGAATTTACCACCACCACAACGGCTTTAGACGACTACATATAAGTAAAGGCAAACTGGGACTACGCTTATGTCGTATAAGTGCTCGAGTGCATCATTTGTGTACCGCAATATCCAATTTCGAAATGAAGCGCTGTCTCGTAAGTGATTTCCTAATCACCGCTTATTCCAAACAGTTGCCCTCAATGCCTTTGTTAAGACATGCGAACGGTCCAGGTCGCGCATTTGAAAATGGTATATCCAAAATTTTGATGTGCCCGTTTACAGCCTAACAGGACCTGGAGTTTGGGGACACTTACCTACTGCATATCGAGGAATGCAGCCTCGCTTCCTATCAAAAAAACCTACGGCATGCTTATACGCTTGTCGCTCAAATAATATCTGGGCCGTTAATTTATTTCAGCATTTATTTTATAAACATCATTGTTTAAGTAATTTTACACCTGAAAATATAGATTTGCCTTAGCACTATACGACCGGGAACATTCTCGCCTCCTCTGTCACTGTCAAGAGTCAAGGACAATACTCAAAAATCACGCCCTAGAGGAGGACGTCGTAGAGGAGAAGGAAGAAAGAAGATCGAGGCAGGCTGTTTCAGGTCCTTTGAATTGCTGAAGACTTTTAATTAATGGGTAATTGTGGTTTTATTCATAACTAAGTATCTCTTTATGAACTTTTTCCAGAAATAGTTTTGTATTTTGAGGTGTTCATGTATTTCAACAACCGATGTAGCCCTGGTAAATCTCCCTTCTGGGTATGTGCAAAAATCTTTGAGGGCATCATCATCATTACCAACACAGCGTGTTCACGAAGAATAAAGCCTGGGGCGACGCGACGCAAGGCACGGACGTAGCTACACAAGCGTGGGCGGGAGCGGGCCGGCGACGCATCGGCTCCGGCCTCCCGCAGCTACGCCAAGCCTCGCTCTGGCGGCTCCAGTCGTGAAGGGCGAGTCTTTTCTGTCAGCGGTATCGGAATGCGCCGTCGTCCTGCGCTACGACGACCACATTATGAGCAATGCTCCGGAAGCGAGTCACACAATCACGACAACTTGGAGGCACTACCTATTCACGACATCTTCACAGCCACGCCATGTTTTCAGTTCAGCGTCGGTCACGGGATAGGCCTGTTTATGGACTCTTGGTGTTTCTTTATTGAGTCGTCATTGTGTGACAGTGACTATCAAATAACTCTCTTGGAAATGCCACCACGTACTAAACATTGTAAATGATGCAAATGTTGCGACTCCTTGCACTGTTGGTACCATGCACAGTTGGGCGGCCATAGATCTTTTCACTTTGCAACGCGTGGACCTCTTCAGTCCACGCGTCGACGCACGTTCGGTAGATCTACAATGTAGATAGGTGTCCTTAGGTGATGTTCAGCACGCTGACTTTTTTTCGGGACAATAATGTTTATTGTGCTATTTGAGCAGGAAAAGTCCGGTCTGCGTGCGTGGCTGTCGGTTGTTTATCTGTCTGTCTGCCTGTACGTTTGTCAGTCCAGCGCCCGTAAAAGATCCCTAGCTGTTTAAAAGTAGTCCCGTGACCTGCACAACGGCATGCCTTATAACCTGTGTATTTTGTCCTACAATTCACCCGCCAAGCGGAAATATGAAGAACTTCTAAGAAACGAGAATAAAGTAAATCATTTTTATATAGCTGAGTGTGCCGCGATAGCAAACAGTTTTAAGTAAATAAAAGCAATAACATCTTCAAGGAAAGACTTGAATTCAAATTATGAAATTGTCCAAGTTATTTTAAATAGCATGACCTGCCTGCTTTCTTCCTTATATAGCCGGAATTACGCCACAAGACAAATGTTTCTTGCTCAAAATACAAAAAGTGCCTGCGCGATTCCTGTCGAGTAGTGTTCTAATTTTAAAAGAAACAAATAGCCCCGGTAAAAGGCACGAGAAGGTTAAAGTTGAGAAATATAATTGTTTTGAGCAAAATACCGAAGCGTTTACCGACCGAGGAACGAAAGAGAAGGGGAAGAACGTGAGAGGGGATGAAAAATTAACAAGGGCGTATCAATTCTTATGGGATCGAAGTCTTCTGTGGCATCGAGAAAGGGAGCGTTAAAGTAGTAGAGCTCAGTTTTTCAGGTGTTGAAGCAGCACTAGCCGAGACATCTCACAAACCTGACCGAACACCAGCTGGAACGCTCCACTGTAAGAATTTCGTGTGTCAACGGGAGCTTGTCTGTAGCCACTTCCTGTTCGAACAAGTGCATGCCTGGTATACATAAATATATATATATATATATATATATATATATATAGGAAAGGGGGGGCTCTTAGACTTAACACAGAAGTAAGGGTTGGAAGTCAAGAAAACCTCGAAAAGCAATGGGGAGGTTGTGGTATGTCATTGAACCAGATAAGGAATTTGGAAAGAAAAGAAGAAAGAGGAGAAAAAATGCCCTCCAGGTGGGATCTGAACCCACGACCTCCAGAATACCGGTCTGGTGCGATAACCACTACGCTACCGGCGGGGCGATTTCTCCCCTGATTTCTGGGGTATTTATGGCAATGTAATTTTTTACCTGTGCTTTGGGGTGGTAGCCAGCGCCATTCTCACTTCTCGGGGTAAAGGGGACCTTCTTTTTAATGCCCGCTCCGTGACTCGGGTATCTACGACATGTCGAGAGTGGTAAACCCGCGTTGAAGCCTCTCAAGCTACCCATGGCACCAAGACTGCCAGAACCGAGGCCCTCGCTATGCATGTAGCGAATCAGAATAGGAAATGAGGGGCTCGTAGAAATAAAACAGAAATAAGGGTTGGCAGTCAAGAAAACCTCGGAAAGCAAAGGGGAGGTTGTGCTATGTCATTGAAACAGATAAAGAATTTGGTAAGAAAGAAAGAATGCGGAGAAAAAATGCCCGCCAGGTGGGATCCGAACACATGACCTCCAAAATACCGGTCTGGTGCGATAACCACTACGCTACCAGTGGGGCGATTTTCCCCCCAGCTTTCTGGGGTATTTATGTCAATTTAATTTTTTTCCTGTGCTTGGGGGTGGTATACAGCGCCACTCTGAATTTCCAAATTCCTTATCTGTTTCAATGACCTACCACAGCCTCCCCTTTGCTTTCCGAGGTTTTCTTGACTGCCAACCCTTACTTCTGTGTTATTTCTACGAGCCCCTAATTTCCTATTCTGATTCGCTACATGCATAGCGAGGACCTCTGTTCTAGCATTCTTGGTGCCATAGGGAGAATAAGAGGGTTCAACGCTGGTTGACCACTCTCGACATGTCGTAGACACTCCAGTCACGGCACGGGGATTAAAAAATTGGCTGCGTATCTGCTCCTTTGCTCGCAAATGTCGTTAAAAGACGATAGTCTTTATCAAATTTTGCCAAGTAAATGCCTCCCTTCGCTTTCCCGCTCACATCTCATGTTGTTACTGTTGCGTCGCTCTCCTCCCAATGTAAAAACACCAAAGGTTTACTTAAACCATTTTAAATTTCCCCCGTTCCACTGCTCCAAACCGGGTGTCTCGATGCCAACGCTGCCGTACGGCGAAGACGCGTGTTAATCGAGGCGCCCTACTTCAACGTTTATAGAACCGCGTTTCCCTAGTCCACGTGCGTTCTAAGCAGAACGTGGAACCTATCTAGTGGAACGTTTCGTAACTCTTGCCACTTTATTTCTTCAAATACCGCCAGGAGGTATATGGCGCGGGCGACAGCAGGCGACGGCGGAGTGATGTTTTTTCCTTCATTGATGAAGTATTTATTCTCGCCAAAATCAGACATGTACAATTTTTTTAGAGGAACGCTGCAAATATCACTTCTGCAATAATTTGTTGTCTTATATATGCGTAATATGTTGTCGTTCTTCAATGATATTGACAAGTATGAAATTACACTGGACTTAAACGGGCACATTTAGCTGTGACTAAAGAAGACTATTGTGCAGGCATTGTTTTACTTTGGCTGGGTGGCTGAATCGAGTCACAGACAGAAAGACGGACAGACAGACAGACAGACAGACATACAGACAGACCAAAATTTCTGGGTTTAAGTAGCCAAGAAAGACTATCTTCTTTATAAGAAGGTCCCCTTCACCGGAGTAGTCAGAGTGGCGCTGGCTACTACCCCCAAGCACTGGAAAAAAATTACTTTGACATAAATACCCCAGAAAGCGGGGGGGAAATCGCCCCGCCGGTACCGTAGTGGTTATCGCACCAGACCGGTATTCTGGAGGTCGTAGGTTCGGATCCCACCTGGCGGCCATTTTTTCTCCACTTTCTTTCTTTCTTTGCAAATTTTTTATCTGTTTCAATGACCTACCATAACCTCCCCTTTGCTTTCCGAAATTTTCTTGACTGCCAGCCCGTACTTCTGTGTTGTTTCTACAAGCCCGTCATTTCCTATTCTGATTCGCTACATGCATAGCGAGGGCCTCTGTTCTGGCAGTCTTGGGGCCATAGGTAGCTTAAGAGGGTTCAACGCTGGTTGACCACTCTCGACATGTCGTAGACACTCGAGTCACGGCGCGGGGATGAAAAAGAAGGTCCCCTTCATCCCGAGAAGTCAGAGTGGCGCTGGCTACCACCCCCACGCACAGGAAAAAAATTGCATTGACATAAATACCCCAAAAAGCGGAGGAGGGGGGGGGGGGAATCGCTTCGCCGGTAGCGTAGTATGTATTTCACCAGACTGTTATTCTTGAGGTCGTGGGTTCGGATACCACCTGGCGGGCTTTTTTTCACCGCTTTCTTTCTTTCCAAATTCTTTATCTGTTTCTATGACCTACCACAACCTCCTCTTTGCTTTCCGAGGTGTTCTTGACTGCCAACCCTTATATATATATATATATATATATATATATATATATATATATATATATATATATATATATATATATATATATATATATATATATTTCCGGAAAAAACGGCGCATTTTTTCTCGATTTGAATTTTCAATTATTTATTCCTGCATAAAAAAAAGCAATCATATCTCATTCGGCACTATAAAACACTGTTAAAACGCCAAACAGCACTGGCAATAAGGACTGCCACTTTGAAGTGTGTCCTTACGGAATCCCTCGTCCCGTACGACTCTGTTCTACAAAATGCATTACGAGGGTTCTGGCTTCAGCAGTCTGAAATGCCTTTGGCTATCCCCGACTTCCGACCACGTCTTACGTGCGGCCGCTGGGAAAAGACGTTCTACGTCTTCCCGCGTTGGTCGAGGGCCGGCGCTAGTTGACCGGGCTCTGAGCAGTCGTAAATACAAAACCCCGCGGTATAGTCGAGAGGGGAGTCGCCGCGGAACTAGCTCAATGGTAGAGCACCGCACGCGTTATGCGGAGGTTGTGGGTTCGATTCCCGCTTCCGGAAAAAACGGCGCATTTTTTCTCGGCTTGAATTTTCAATTATTTATTCCTGCATAAAAAAAAGCAATCATATCTCATTCGGCACTATAAAACACTGTTAAAACGCCAAACAGCACTGGCAATAAGGACTGCCACTTTGAAGTGTGTCCTTACGGAATCCCTCGTCCCGTACGACTCTGTTCTACAAAATGCATTACGAGGGTTCTGGCTTCAGCAGTCTGAAATGCCTTTGGCTATCCCCGACTTCCGACGCCCCCCTTTGGCGCCCCCTGACTTCCGACCACGTCTTACTTGGGGCCTCTGGGAAAAGACGTTCTACGTCTTCCCGCGTTGGTCGAAGGGCGGCGCTAGTTGACCGGGCTCTGAGCTGTCGTAAATACAAAACCCCGCGGTATAGTCGAGAGGGGAGCGCCGCGGAACTAGCTCAATGGTAGAGCACCGCACGCGTTATGCGGAGGTTGTGGGTTCGATTCCCGCTTCCGGAAAAAACAGCGCATTTTTTCTCGAATTGAATTTTCAATTATTTATTCCTGCATAAAAAAAAGCAATCATATCTCATTCGGCACTATAAAACACTGTTAAAACGACAAACAGCACTGGCAATAAGGACTGCAACTTTGATATGTGTCCTTACGGAATCCCTCGTCCCGTACGACTCTGTTCTTCAAAATGCATTACGAGGGTTCTGGCCTCAGCAGTCTGAAATGCCTTTGGCTATCCCCGACTTCCGACCACGTCTTACGTGCGGCCGCTGGGAAAAGACGTTCTACGTCTTCCCGCGTTGGTCGAGGGGCGGCGCTAGTTGACCGGGCTCTGAGCAGTCGTAAATACAAAACCCCGCGGTATAGTCGAGAGGGGAGTCGCCGCTGAACTAGCTCAATGGTAGAGCACCGCACGCGTTATGCGGAGGTTGTGGGTTCGATTCCCGCCTCCGGAAAAAACGGCGCATTTTTTCTCGACTTGAATTTTCAATTATTTATTCCTGCATAAAAAAAAGCAATAATATCTCATTCGGCACTATAAAACACTGTTAAAACGCCAAACAGCACTGGCAATAAGGACTTCAACTTTGATATGTGTCCTTACGGAATCCCTCGTCCCGTACGACTCTGTTCTACAAAATGCATTACGAGGGTTCTGGCTTCAGCAGTCTGAAATGCCTTTGGCTATCCCCGACTTCCGACGCCCTCCTTTGGCGCCCCCCGACTTCCGACCACGTCTTACGTGCGGCCGCTGGGAAAAGAGGTTCTACGTCTTCCCGCGTTGGTCGAGGGGCGGCGCTAGTTGACCGGGCTCTGAGCAGTCGTAAATACAAAACCCCGCGGTATAGTCGAGAGGGGAGTCGCCGCGGAACTAGCTCAATGGTAGAGCACCGCACGCGTTATGCGGAGGTTGTGGGTTCGATTCCCGCTTCCGGAAAAAACGGCGCATTTTTTCTCGACTTGAATTTTCAATTATTTATTTCTGCATAAAAAAAAGCAATCATATCTCATTCGGCACTATAAAACACTGTTAAAACGCCAAACAGCACTGGCAGTAAGGACTGCAACTTTGATATGTGTCCTTACGGAATCCCTCGTCCCGTACGACTCTGTTCTACAAAATGCATTACGAGGGTTCTGGCTTCAGCAGTCTGAAATGCCTTTGGCTATCCCCGACTTCCGACCACGTCTTACGTGCGGCCGCTGGGAAAAGACGTTCTACGTCTTCCCGCGAAGGTCGAGGGGCGGCGCTAGTTGACCGGGCTCTGACCAGTCGTAAATACAAAACCCCGTGGTATAGTCGAGAGGGGAGTCGCCGCGGAACTAGCTCAATGGTAGAGCACCGCACGCGTTATGCGGAGGTTGTGGGTTCGATTCCCGCTTCCGGAAAAAACGGCGCATTTTTTCTCGACTTGAATTTTCAATTATTTATTTCTGCATAAAAAAAAGCAATCATATCTCATTCGGCACTATAAAACACTGTTAAAACGCCAAACAGCACTGGCAGTAAGGACTGCAACTTTGATATGTGTCCTTACGGAATCCCTCGTCCCGTACGACTCTGTTCTACAAAATGCATTACGAGGGTTCTGGCTTCAGCAGTCTGAAATGCCTTTGGCTATCCCCGACTTCCGACCACGTCTTACGTGCGGCCGCTGGGAAAAGACGTTCTACGTCTTCCCGCGTTGGTCGAGGGGCGGCGCTAGTTGACCGGGCTCTGAGCAGTCGTAAATACAAAACCCCGCGGTATAGTCGAGAGGGGAGTCGCCGCGGAACTAGCTCAATGGTAGAGCACCGCACGCGTTATGCGGAGGTTGTGGGTTCGATTCCCGCTTCCGGAAAAAACGGCGCATTTTTTCTCGACTTGAATTTTCAATTATTTATTCCTGCATAAAAAAAAGCAATCATATCTCATTCGGCACTATAAAACACTGTTAAAACGCCAAACAGCACTGGCAATAAGGACTGCAACTTTGATATGTGTCCTTACGGAATCCCTCGTCCCGTACGACTCTGTTCTACAATATATATATATATATATATATATATATATCTTTATCTTAAGCTGGTTGTGTCCACTGCAGGGGAAGGAGGCCTCTCCCAAATATCTGCAGCCATGCTATCGAGTGCCTCGAAGGAGATAGTTTGGTTGAATGATCATGAGGAGGATTTTTAGCAAGTGTACTGAACCAGGGTTGTCAAATCCTTGTATGGTGAGGAAATGCTGTTTTTGTGCCATATAGCCTCACCTACTCCAGCCTTCCGTGGTGTCTGGCAACGTTTTTTACCAGACCTGGTACAATTCTGAACCTGGAGCAATGCTCTAGAGGCGTAGCACGCACTTCTATTAGACGCAGTATCTCAGCATAGCACTTCATGGCAGATGGTTTTACGACATCGCTTTACCACACAAATAAAGAAATGTGCATTATGTACCTAGTACATATACCGATTAGAAGAGCAGCACAAATCGTGTTCAGGCGCAAGGCAGAACTCGCGCATGCGAGGCCGTGTAGGAGTAGCATAGCGCGCCTCTGAGGTTGCTTTTAGGACATCTCTTGATAAGGACATGAACCGCTTTTTCCGTTTTCGGCCGAAATCTAGAAGACGCGGTTCAAAAAATCTGTACCTGTTTCATCGATAATAAAATAACTACCGCATCATCGAGTTCGCTTTTCTTGGCATCCTTGACTTCGAAACCTTATTTCGTTCCTAATTTAAAGAGCCCCTCATTTCCCATTCTTATTCTCTACATGCGTCTCGAGAGTTTCCGTTCTGGCAGTCTTGGTGCCTTTGGCATAGTTAATAGGGATAACCTCTGGTCTACCCCTTTATGACATGTCGCAAACGCTCGAGTCACTGCACGAGGGTAACAAAGAAGGTCCCCAGCCTCCCGAGTAGAGCGAGTGGTGATGGTTGCCATCCCCAAGCGCGGGAAACAAATACCTTAACTTTGTGGAAGAATCATCATCGCCAACGGCTGCGTCTTATCATCATCATTATTGAAGATAATGACGAAGCTCAGAACGTCATGGCCTCAGCGCTGCTCAGTCGCACTCCAAGGGCGTTCTCCGATTCTCAAGACTTTGGACTGGCCGCACCAACGCCACCTATGCAAGCTACACGCTCGGATGAGTGTGCCGTGTTTCGCGGGCGTCCTACTTTGCTGGCAACTGTATTCAATTGCCCCTGCACGGCACTCAGCTCGTTTCCGCCTGTGACCTCAAAGAAACTCCCAGTGTAGGCCTCCCGAAGCTACTAGCTCCCCGGGGTGCTCCCTCAACGCCTACCTGGACTGTCCCTCTGTCGAAGAATATGGTTTCACCTTGGACTGGCCACCGAACATTTTGTGACCACGGACGCTCTAACGTACATAGTTCTCCATCGCGTGTGGCTGTTTACCAACAAAAAAAGTTGATATTTTTTTATGTGCATAGCTCCTTTTGCCGCCTTTTATTTCATTTTTCGCGCGCGTTTAGGTACCCCACTATTTCATCACGCACTGTGCGCTAGGGGGGGGGGGCAGTGGTGGCATCATCATCGCCAAGGGAAGCGCCTTATCATCTTTATTATTGGAGATGATGACACGGCTCGAAACATCATGGCCTTCGCGCTGCTCGGTCGCACTCCACGGGCGCTCCCCGATTCTCGGGCCGATGTTTTCGGCACAACGCCAATGTAAATAAATTTAGGCCCGGCCGCACCATCTCATCGGCAGCCTACAACTTAATAGGCCACACAGTGGCGGGAAGAAGAGCCCCGGCGGGGGCGCAGGGGGGATCAGACCAGACGCGTATTCTGGAGGTCATGTGTTCGGATCCCACCCGGCGACCATTTTTCTCCACTTTCTTCCTGTCTTTGAAAAATGTGGATCTGCTTCAAGGATAATAAACGAGCCACCGTATTTTCCCCTTGGCTTTCCTTGGCATATTTAACTTCAAACGCTTATTACTGTCATAATTTATCTAGCCCCTCGTTTTCAATATACACATATGTACATACATGCATACATACATACATATATGCATACATACGTACATACATACATACATACATACATACATACATACATACATACATACATACATACATACATACATACATACATACATACATACATACATACATACATACATACATACATACATACATACATGCATACATACATACATGCATACATACACATACCGTCTTAAAAAACCTTTCTTGATCTTTTCTTTCACGAATGGTATGATGGAGTAAGATGGCTGGAAAATATTACGATAAACCTATCTATCAAGAATGGTACAATAAAAAGCAAGTCTGCATATGAAACAGAGCGTCACGATCACAAGAGTTATATCTGAAGAACAGCTGATCACCTTGAGAGAATAGAAGGTCTCTTTGAACTCTTCTGCAAGTATATTTTCTTAGGCATTCTTGAACACATTCCCGAAATAAGCATGCTCTTCCTTGTCTCTCCATTATATTCTAAAACTCTTCACAAGAAAGCTGGCCATAACTTGTTTACCTTTAGGCAGCCGCCCGTACCTACGGAAACGAGGGATTGGTAAGAATTGTAAGTGGTTGCTACCTATTTCAAAGTTGTCGAATAGTTACTAATGTTACTTATGAAACGATCACTCTGTCTTAGTCATCCATAATCTTGTGGCAGTATTTTTGGTCTCTCCTCCACTCCATATGTTCACTCCATTCAGCTGATTGTAGGGAGCCTCAATGCGTTTAGATGCCGAAGTCGCTTCACGAAATAGCCTTCACTGGGGGCTCAAACAAATAAAGGTTTAGAATATGGTGGCCCTAGCTATCATTGCTGTAAAGCGTACCGGGGGTCATTTGGGGAAATCTGTTAACGTTGTTAAAATTTTCCAGGACTTTAAAACTGGAATTAGGAGTTGTGCAACACCGTGATTCCCAGCCAAAAATATCGGGGAAACTTCTTGAAAACGCAGGCAAGTCTTATGGATTCCTTCATATTATTCTTTTGTGGTAAAACGTTTTTATCACTTTTAGAGCATTGGGAAAAATAGCTGAGCTATGCACCGTTTGACAAATTTGCATATATGGTAGTGTATTTTGTTGTTTTTTATGTGTTTAAGAGGCATAATCCATTACAACACAAACAAGTGGCCTCCTAATTTAACCAAAGGAACACCGCAAATAACCTCTAACATAAAGGCTAGCCTAATTTTTTTTAAATCAGTGGCAGAGAAAAGCGTCTTTTGAAAAACTGTGCATTCCATATTACCCTGTTACCATAGTAGATGCGGCTGAATATCTGCAAATACACTAATCCGACCATAACGTGATAAAATTGTTTCTGTGAAGCTTAGAAGAAAAAAATTCCCGGAATTTTCTAAATTCGCGTTTTGTTTGGGGATACTTATATGGCTCCAGGATTCCTTCGCTTGTGACTCAAAAACCGATAATGCCTCTCTCAGAACGGAAAAACGAATATCACCCTTAGTCAACGCACATGGGAAGCACCTACAGATGCCCTCAGCCTGTCGACGGTAGAGCTCGAAATTGTGACAATGGCGGGTTTCCAAGACGCAACCATTGCAAATTCGGCCTGATGGTGTTTGTTTCCCTGAGGGCAATGGAGTTTGGCTGGCGTTCTCTAGGAACTCGAAAAGGGTCAATGTGATACCGGACTGCTAGGCATAGTAAAAACGACGAATAGCGTTGACTGCATTATACTACCATTGTTATGTTGAAAAGGCCATTCAAAGCAGACTCCCAATTAGATTGCCAAAGTAGGGATCGGTAATAAAAATACCGAAAGCGTCCTCTGCAGCATGTGTAAAGAAGCGCTGGAACAAGTAGAAGGGCATATTTATCTCGGACAGGCTATTAAAGCTGAACCAAATATAGAGAGCGAAACTAGGTTCAGAATAGCAAAGGAGGGAGCGCTTTGGGGAAATACTCCCCCAAAAAAAGTAAGTTACCTCTAGCCCTAAAAAGAAAGACATATCCAAGCCGTCCTGCTGGTAATAAAATATGTATCAGAGACTTGACACCTTAATCAACAACTAGAAAACAATTTTGGGTAGGATCAACGAGCCAGGAATGAACTTTTTACCGGAGCAAAACATAGGGACACAAAAGGAGATTTTGTAACAGTAAAAAAACTCGACTAGGTGATATTATTCAGCTACAGAAGACGGGAGAGGGTATGTTTGCAATATATAAAGAAAAGCACTGCGACAGTAGGCATCGGCCCAGCTGGAATTGCACTTCAAAAAAAGTCACCTAGTTTTTCTCTTTTCCTCAGCTCACGCACACTGCCCTCTTTGTAGGCATTCAGATCATACACCGTTGCACAACAACCCCACCCCCCGGCCGAGAAATCGCCATCTCGGTTTTGGCTATGAAGGCGCAGGCTCCAAGGACTGGTACGGATTAGGTCGTGTACATGTACACTGTGAGTGCGTGCAGCACGACTTGAGGAGGTGCAGCAACAGGGGAAGCCTCATAGATTACCTCAGTGACTTCACGCAGTATACGGTAGGGTCCAGACCAACAGGCAGGAGGTTTTCGCAAACCCACAACCCAGGTAGCACAGGAATGTTCGGCCTTACTCAAGCCGGTGTACGTTGGCTGGGGATTTTCTGACCAGCCTTTCTCCGGCAACCATGTTCGGCCCGTGTCCAAATGTGGGCCTTTTGGCCGTATACGGCCGTACTCCCATCACTGTCCAACGGCCAGTGTCCGTCGGCCAGTCGACCGGCTTACGTTCATAGGCCATATTCCAGCCGTAGGGCTCCGGACATACCAAAGCTACCCGTGTGCGGCCGAAGTACGCCCACCGGAGGACAGCCGAAATGCGGTCGTCGGAATCCAGCCGGACTAAAGCTTCCGGATATTCGGCCGTGCTACGGGCATTGTAGTTCAGCCACAGTACATTAAATGTACTGAGGCCGGTAGACGACCACTGCATGCAGCGCAAGCAGATGACTCAATCGCGCTGTCCTGCAGCACAAACCCACCATTTTGGGTCCACTGCACCCACATCAAAGTGAGCCCGCGCGCAACCACCAGCCGTCCAGCCTTCAGCGCAGCCTGGCTTAATTATCAGCGTTAGTTTACAGCAAAATAATTTATTCAACAGTGCTCACAAATGGTCGTTCTTTTATTTGCTGTGCCTCTTTAACTGTCGAATACAGCAAATATTCATTTCTTGGCAGGGCTGGAATAGATGTATTGTCCCGGTCCGGATATCTTCTGTGGCGCGGCTTACCTGTAATAAACAAGGAAGGGGGGGGAAGGCGCGTACTTTAGCGGGTTGAATTTCACAAAGATGAAAGTGCCGCTTTTGGGCAATTTATTTTAACACAATACTTTCATGCTCATACTAAATCAACTATTTTTACAACAGCTGATTGACCAGTTTTTTTGTATGTAAAACCGGTACGAATGCCTTTACGAAGTGGTTCGGTACTCCATAAAACACTCAGCAGTATTCAATATAATTTACTTCACACAAAACGTATGTCCAGTATTTGCCCATATTTCTTGCAAAGAAATTTCTACTCGATCAACTTTTCTGATGATCTTTCACAGGGTTGATCCTAGAAGAGATCAAAGAAGTACTTTCAGTTTCAATATATTTTTATGTTGCTTTCATAAGTTACGTACAAACTCCTTAATAGTCCAAAAGAACTTAATTTACTACGTTACCAAAATTCGAGAAGTGTTGCGAATGATGCCCTTCTTCAGATGGCTGTAGTTGTATCCCTCTGTGTTCACGCAAGGAAAGGCGTAAAACAAGAGTTTCATATTTTTTTTTCAAACAAATAACTTAGCAATTGTAGTATTCATACAGCAAACCTTGCATACTGCAACGAATAAAGCAATTAATATTTCATTGGTCAAGTTCGAATGTGTAGGGTTCTCAACCCGTCGGAGGCCAACTTGCGGCTCCGCAAGTTTATTTATTTATTTATATTATTATTTAGTTAGTTTTTATTTGTTTGTTTATTTATTTGTTCAGTTATTTATTTATTTATTTGATGCCTGCTTGCCCTTGCATGCATTACAGCAGGAAGATATATAACACTAAGCATCAATAATGAGACCAAATACCAAAATAATTCTACAAAGCGTTGTGAAAATCATCATTTTAAACAGTGGATAAAATCATACGTGGACGACAATTACACTTTCATATTGCTCTAAAATAAAATGAATCGGGCAAGGCGTCAGCTTAAAGGAAAGTTAATAATTTGCTTCAAGCTAGGGATCCAACTTTGGGATATGTAGAATGGCGCTAGGATATACTTTTCCCCTTCGATTCCAGTTTTCGAATGATAGATATTAGAAAAAAAATTTCAAACTCAGGTTTCGTCTATGATCTTTCCCGTCTTACCATTTAGGTTTTCTTTTACTTTCCCTCATCCTAAGTTTACAGTGGCAATACCTAATACGAATCGCACTGCCCTACTCTGTATGTTTTCGAGCGTATCAACCAGCTCTTTGCTGTGGGGATCTCAGAAAACACATGCATACTCCTACATTGTGCTCACATGAGTGAAATACGGTTGTTCTTTTAAGTTAGGTGGAGGTTCGCTGAAATTTTATCTCGGAAAGCCAAAAAGACGTGCAGCCGTATCTTTTATGTTGTGAATGTGCCTATTTCTCTAAAAACTCGTTAAATAAACTCCTCGTTATTTATATTCCCCGGCCGTTCTTAAAGCAGTGTAATTTACTGTATACGCATTCAATTGGATTGAAGGTTTTCTTGTAAAGTTGACGTTACACACTTTTTAAGATTCGATTACTTTTCTGAATCAGCACACAAGGATGTTTTAATTTAAATCATGCTGCAAGTATTCGGACACACGTTCATTCGCTATAGTCCAGTAAATTACACAGTCATTCGCGAACAGTTTTAACAAAGATTTCAGGCCACACAAACAAAAGAGGGCCCAAAACTGAGCCCTGGGGATTTCCTGAGGTCGCGGGAACATATCAGGAAGAACAACCATTGAGAGCGACCAACTGCTGTCTTACAGAGATATACTCGGCTATCTATGAAATAACCTATTCATTCTGTTTATTTCCTGTAATATACTAACAAGAAGGTGATATGAAACACCGTCAAATGCTTTTTTTGCTGCGCAAAAAAATAGTCAGCTACTTTAAGCTTATCTATTGCTAGAGCCAAATCGTGCGTGAACTAAAGAAGATGCGTTGAGGAACAAAAACCCGACGAAATCCATGTTTGCTAGGATGCTGGCGATTTAGGTTTAACCAAATGAGCATTTCCCACGTGTAGCTAATCTCAATTTCAAACCCCGCAACTAAATTAACATCCAGACTTCGTCATTTACAAGGCTGTGTTCTTATGGCAAATTCAAAATAACACTTGTTTCTAAATGGGCAGTCATAAAATCTCATGAAGTAACATAGTGCCGGACACGAAGTTAAGCCTACCAATGCACGAGCTTAGCCTCTTCTACGTTTATCACAAACAATATAGTGCACATTTTCTTTTTCGCAGTATTATTGTGGAAAGAATAGCCGGAAACTTGCGCTTTTACGCGCCCTTGCCTTTGTTTGGTGGGGAGTCCTCGACATGGCGCCGGTTGAGCTCCTGCGTTGTGGCCGCTTGCTCGACACCCTTTAAGGCCACTTATTTTGGTGAACCACCGCTTTCTCGGGTCGGACATCGCTGCCGGGTCGATGTCTCCAATGGTCTCCATTTCTTGAGGGGGCGAATAGCCTCGAGCTGATGCGTCGATGAAGCCCACGGACGAGGCGTTCTAGCGGCTATGACTGGCGAGGCTTAGCTCACCCGTCGGTGTGCACAGTCTTCTTGTGGCAATAAATGACATTTCGTGGGCCTAAACGTTTCTCTGCTAATGTCCAGTGAGTCCTTGCACCTTGCCCGTTCACCTATAACACTCATTACTGTTTGACAAACGTAGTTCGTTCATTTAAACGTAGACACACCAAGCGGATGAAAACGTGTCTGCGCCATTCCACTTCCTAAGGGCTCTTTTTACACCCAGGGAAAAACAGGTTCTACATCGGCGGGCCTTCTTCCAGGCACGTCTGTGCATGAATTCTCGGTGCCCAGAAGTACGCCGTTGTTCGCATAATGACATATAACCTGATACCTTACGAAGGCCAGTCTCCTCTTGAACACCGGTTGCCGAAAATTCTGCGGCCGTTCGCTTGCCGTAATTCGGCCGAGGGCCGCTAACCAAATGAAAAACGTACATTCGGACGCCGTAAGTCGGCCGGTCTCTTTTATAACACCGGCTACCCGAAGAAACCGAATATTCTGCCACCGGACGCGCGGTTCACCGTTGAAAGAGCGGAGGCGCGGCAGCCGCGCTACGGCCGGTCTCCTTTCGAACACCAACTGCCACAAGAATACGGATATCCTGTGGCCGGTCGCTTGCCGTGCTTCGGCTTAACACCGCTTCCCGAAGAAAAACGGATGCCCTAAAGCCGTACTCCGCCCAATTTCTTTCTCAACATCGGCAGCTGAAAGGCAACAAAATATCTGGCAGCCGGGCAGCTGCCGTTGTGTGTCTGAACACGGGCGGCCGGAGAAATACCGAAGCGCTGGTTGCCGAATGTTGGCCGTTCATCGTATGATCAGTGGCTGCGAGAACCTGGATGCCTGCCGGACATGCCAGAAAGCGGCCATAGACGGGCCGGTCTCGGGACACACTTTCTGTGCCGCCTGGGAAGGCGGGACGTAATCCAAAGACGCACCAGAGCACCCGGAGCAAAGCGCACTTGGCGGTACCGGGGGTCGAAGGCGCAATATTGGCGTGACTGCTATGAAGACAGACAGGAACGGGCAATCTGACGCGCCAGGTGAGCCCGCACTATAGCATCTCGCACGTACTTGGAGGTATCCGCAAGTGAAGTCGCAGATAGGACGAGTGTATTGAGCGATACAGTAAGGTCGTGACGAAACAAAAGGTAGCAGGGAGAATAGCGGGCTGTGTCATAACGAGGAGAGTTGTAGGCGAAGATAACATAGGGCAGAACAAGATCCCAGTCGACATTATCTGCAGATACGTAGAAAGAAAGCATATAGGTTAGTGCAGGGCGAAGAGGCTAGGGAGTCTGTCTGAGGTTGAAATGGGATTTTGAACATGGCGTGTTGAACAAGAGCGAGAAAATCGGCGGCCGTATTCATTAGAAAGTTTTCATACACTGTCTCTTAGCAGTTTGCGAGATGGACCATGATCAAGGGTGAGGTCATAGGGCAAGCAATCTGTGATATCCGTTGCACAGCTTGATGGAAGTGATCCTGTGATCGCGGAGCGCGTAGCGTAATCAGTAGCTACGGAGATCTACCGGTTTGCCAGCTGCGATTCAGAAAAAAGTCCTAGTAGGTCGAGACCAACATTGTAAAAGGGTTCAGCCGGAATGTCGATTATCTGCAGCTGGCCCGCCGGGCACGTGGTAGGCACATTTTGTGGTTAGTAGACTTCACACACTGTAACGTAGCGCCTTGCGAAACGAAACGGGCCACGCCAAAAGAGCCGCCGACGTCCATGATCGTACGTGCGAGCGAACGCAAGGTGCTAAGATATTTGCATATCGTGGAACAGCAGCGCGCATATGCTGAGGTACCACTAGGAGGAGTTCTGTGCGGTCAGGTCACATGTTCCGGCGGTAGAGGGCACCGTTCGCGAGGAACAAACAAGAGTTCTTACGGAGTCGGTGAGGTGGCGTGCAGACGCTATATAATGGTCCGTAAACCATCAGTCGGCGTTGCTCTTCGGCAATGATCAGGAGGCAATAAATAAAAAAAGGTTATTAACACCGTCTTAGTTCTGGTGATGGGGGGGGTCCACGGGGTGGCAGTAAATGCAGTCTGCATCCTGATGCAAACGACCAGACGTGAAGATAGTATCGTACGTGGACTCTTGGAATCGTGAAGCACAGCGCTTGACTGAAGACATCCAGAACAGGGCGTGGTCGTCTTTTACGATGGTGAACGGTCATCCATACACATAAGGGCGGAACTCCGGGACAGCGCAAACGAGAGCAAGGGACTCTCTATGAGTTATTGAATAATTCCGCTCATTGGACAAAAGGAGTCTGCTGCCATAGCAAAGACACAGGTTTGACATGCTTGGGTTTGTGCAATCACGGCGCATATTCCATGGCCCCTGGCGTCATTGCGTACTTCAGTGGGTACGTGTACGTTCAAATGAGACAAAATTGGAGTCGCCACAGGAATGATATCAAGATTGATGATGAGACCCCCAAGTAAAGGAACATCTTTGTTTGGAGGAGATGCAAGAGGGCGAGCAACGTTGGCGATGCGCGCGGCCTGCACCCTTATTATTTGGATGCTATTATTAGGCTAAATAAAAGTTTTTATGATGTGTTCGGGATTTTTCGAAACTGGACATGACGTAAAACATTGGCAGCCGTGCGGTGTTTCGCTTGAGAGCACCCCAAGCACGGCATCAATGCATTGAAAGGGACAATAAAAATGTTAGGATCTTTTATTACAAATATTCCAAGAGGGTTTGGTCTTTGCAAAGATTTTTTTAGCCCAGTGGGCATTACTGAAGAAAACACTTTATGATTAAAATTTAAAGATAAACAAGGCATTCAATGCATTTTAAACACTGGTTACATTTATTATTATTACTGCCTGTTCATAGGTCTATTCGCTTGTATTGACAATGCAGAAGGGGCACACTCCGAATATATTAAGCTCATACTGCTGAACCCATTCCACTGACGGAAAGAAATACTTACTAGTTACCTCTGTACATATAGAATACATTGTACCTTCGGTGATCTTGAGCCTAAGCAAAGTCCACAAAAGTTTCAATACGACACAATTTATGTCTGAGTAAATTAGAGTTGGTGATTATAAATAGAGCGAGGATGTTGTATACTGCTTTGAAAATTGAAAATATTGATAATTGAACGCAAATAATTGTGTGCATAAAAATATACACAGAAGTGTTTTTATTTTGTGCAGAAGGATATGTAAAACAGCGACTGGAAGAGGCAACACCGGTACTTTTCGCTGATAGCCAATGCCTAATCACCGGCAGTTACAATGCAACCAGTGGTAAGCCGCTATTCAGTTTGCTCTGAAACACTTCGGTTATTCCAATTTTATGGCGATAGTTTTTTTGGTAAATACGTGAACACGAAAACTTTTGTCTGACTGTCTGTATGCCCTCGATTCAGCCACCCGGCTCAACCGAAACGGATGCTGCACAATGGGTTTATGGACTTACAGCCACATCTGAACGCCTAAGTCTGTGGCACTGTTCAACCTAGTCACCATTCATAAGCGGAATAAAAATATTACGCTCATACGGGGCAAGACACCGATACATAAAGCTTATGCAGAGTGTCATTATTAAAAATACTCAGACCTCAGGCTTTATAAAAAATACGTCCAGGATAACACAAGGGCATTCTCCCGTGGTGTGTCTAGCGTCATTTTAAGAAACCAAATGGCAACAGGGACAAAAGGTCTCACTAGATAGTTTTCCCGTTCCGCTTGTAACGCACGCGAATTCGGGAACCTCGTTTCACGCATGTCTCCGCCGCTCGGAAGGGCTGGAATCTAAGCATTCGGCATGCGGATGCGGAACGCGGTGAATTTAACTTGACGTAAGCAAACAACAAGCGGTTTATCTGGGGAGGAGCGTGGCGGGGGAGCAACAGCATGAGATATGAGTGTTAAAGCGAGCGGAGGCATTTACTTGGTCGGGCGCCTCATTACCACCGTGTTTCCTTGACATTTCCAGCAACGTAAGTGGATGCCCAGCCATTATTTTTTCTTTTTACAATTTTCCCATTGAGTAACTTGGTCATGTTAACTTAGATTGGGCTGATTACTCCGCTCCTTTCTGACCACAATGGTGATGTAGGAATGATTATGTTTGCAAGGAGAGAAACTAACCTGCTAAAAATATTATTCAAATTAGAGTACATACCAAAAGCTAAGCCTACAGTGAGTTTCCGATAGACAATCATTGATGTGTTTTTACTCAACTAAATGGTTTATCATAAAAGTAGAAATGTGTCAGAACCCCGGGCTGATGAAGCTTTGGTCATTTATAATATAGTTACTGTGATTGTAGTATTTTAGTGCAAGAGGCAGAACAGCTATGCTGTAGAACAGCTATACAGCTATGCTGTAAAAGACTCGTGTGTTTGAAGCACAAAGTGTTCTAGTGCGAAGCGTTGGAAAACTAGTGTGCTGATGTGTTCTTTTAATACGCATTTTTTTCCCATGGGTATGTAATGTTGAAGCGCGATGCGCTAGAAAAGGAGTGCCCTGATGTTTAAGCACGGTGACTGCATAAGACGGTGTAAACATGAGACATTGATAGCCCGGACCGGTCGTTAGTCTTTATTGGCTTCGCCACTAACGACTAATGGGAAGCGGCGGCTTCATAATGTGCCACAGCCGCCGCGGCAGCAGAAGTTCCATCATGACGAGTAGGTGAGGATGCCTCCAGGATGATGAGCAGTGTGCTGCTTAGAACTATGCTTTGAGGGAACAATTCTTGTCCACCCTGAAGGGCAATCCGAGCGGCATTTTTGCTGGTGTCTTTTGTGTCTACGTCCGCACGGAGATGAAATAAAAGATAGATGAGCCATGCACACCTAGACGTTTCATACCCTCCGCCATGACATACCCGTCACGCAGGTGCCAGATATAAATGTGGGCGTATCACCACCAGCAAATGCGATCTGTATGTTCCACCCCACGGTCGACCTTCTTAGGTTGGTGTTTTACATAAACGGTAAATACGCCTAGGATGCAGGTGGGAACGGTTAGTAATAGGGTTGTCCGCTAGAATAAACCGAATTAATTACTTTTATTCAGCGAAGAGAAGGGAAAGTGTGCTGAGCTGCAGACATCAAACCAAAATATTTGCTTTGACAACTCCTTTGACGGCATGCAGCTTCGCTGGTCATACCTGTTAGAAGAATGAATGGGTATGGCATATTTTAAATAATGGGAAATAAAGTCTATTGTCATGCCATATACAGGCCTTCTAACTGAAACAGAGTAAGGTTAGCCAATATCTCCATTAAAACATCGTTTGAAGTTACTCACAAAACGCCACACTATCAAAATGACCGCAAAACAAAAATATTCTCGCAAATGGCAAATTCGCAAAATCAGTTGCGAGTATCCCAAGCCTGAAAAGAATATTTCTAATATTTTAAACTTTTTCCCATCAACAAAATTGCCTTATTCTATAGAAGAAAATCCGCTTTTCTTGTAATTGTTTGGGCGCAGGAGGAAAAATATCCACTAACACGTAGCACCAGGCGAGGCATCGCTTTTATACTTAAGTAGTTTCAACTGAAATTAAAACACTAATTCGCAATGAAATCTGAATATTCTACCAGGTGTTTATTGCTTACGTGCCTACCTCGAACAGAACAATCATTTTTTACGGGATGCGTTGGAAGGTTAGAGATATAAACACTCATGCTACTGGGTATTCAAAAGTTCGTAGCGCAGAATTTGAAGCTGTTGGTCTACATTGTCGTGTCAGTGAAATATTAATGATGCCCAAGGGAATATTACAAACATTGTTGCTCTAATACTCTTGTAGCTGTAGTAACATGTCGGCGGTTAGTGATGTCATCATCAAGTAATGATGTGTGTAATATCTAAGATTGTCTATTATAGTTTTAGCAGTAACAATATGTTATATGGTGTTAAAGTGGAACTGACGAGGTACGACAGAAATTAAAATCTTGAAACCAAACCGTATCGGAAAATTCCTATTTTAAAGTGAACATGTTCCCAATCGTCTTCATAAGCTTACGCGCCTTAAAGGGACCCAGAAAAGCTTTCTGTAAAAGTTACAAAAGGCCTATATTGTCACGTAGCACCAATATAGCGATGCAATGCCGTTGGAATTATTGATCTACATTCAGTATTAGCTGCGCCAGAAGCAATTAAATGCACCTCTCCCCACTTGCCGATCGACTCCTCCTCCCTCTCTGCCTCCTTCAAAGCAGCTAGCTACATTCCTGCGCCTAGGCTCGCGTCAATCACTGCGGACCCGCCTTTGCCGCCTTTGCCTCGGGATCGCGCAGGAAGGAGGAAGAGCAGCCGGAAGCCAATGGCAGTGACGCCGCCGGCGGCCGACCTTGCCGGCGATTGGGCGAATCAGGGGGTGCCTTCGCCATTGCGTCAGCAGCGATCGCCGTTGCGTCACCCGCGGTCGCCGTTGCGTCAGCCGCGGTCGGCTCGCTGCGGCGTCGCGCTCATCGGCTGAGAAAGGCGATCTTCAAAAATTGTTTACAAATTATCTGTACAACGTATGGGGCTCACACTTGGCTCAAAAATCCCCCGTTATGTGTTCTACCACCTGAATGCATTTGATTGCCACCTTCACAAAGCTTTTCGGGGTCCCTTTAATGTTTTCATTTATTTTCATGACACCCGTTTGCTACGGAGCAGATATACTTGCTTTAAAACCCAGGCCGCTGTCGAGCTAACTGCGAAATAAAGGCCTTTCTATTTTAGAGGTAATATTGATTTTGTGAAAATGATAAACGAGCACACAAAATGGACTCTTCTTTGAAATGTTCTAATACGTTGGCGTATCCTATCATGTTTCCCCTTCACGTGGTAATCTTCCATTTGCGTTAGAAGTTGCAACCTTGTTTTGAGGTAATGGTTGTTCTCGTGCTATCATTGTAAAACGGTGGTTTTGATCCGTATTTTAACTAAACGCGATGAGAATTCTCCGCAATTTTGCCGCAGTCACGGGAAAAATTTTACAGCTTCTTTTATCAAGCAATTAATCCACCCGCATAGCTGTTTATTGAGGCTTGTATAGGGCAGATTTGTAACTACATTTCCATTTTTATTTTGGATGCAATGTTAACTGCAGTGTTTTCACTGCGTTGCATACTTTTTGAGCTTTTATTTAAATTCTTTGTAACTTTGTCATGTTTTTTTTTTGCAATCATATACGTTTTGTCTTTTTTCCGTTAGGCGAGGCGTCATGAAGGCTGTGCATTGATTGGCTCTCTGTACATAATGTAAATTTATCTCGTTTCCATCGACGACGGCCTCCTCGCTTGCCTCCCAAAACGTCCTTTCACATGTTGTCCCGCCCGACAGAGCAGTTCATGCGAGCGAGATAAACAAAATTGATGCAGGCACTATCAACAAAAGGTAATGTTGCGTAACCGAGTCCTGGGTCAAGATATAGGTCAGTCTTTCGTTTGTATCCAGCCGGTATCTGGAATATTCTTTTTCCTTGTCTTCGCCCTTACTTTTCTCCTAAAGTTGGCTTTTATTCGGACATCCTACCGGTTTTTCTGCACCAAGACTATGCTAGGTGATGAGTCCCAGCCTCATTTTCCTGCGTAGTTTCGTGGGCTCACTGATATCGAAAACAGTCGTTTCATCGAGGCCTTGCGTTTACGCTTGACATCTCGGTTTGGATGTTGACTATTCACGTTCTGGATTCTGTGATATTCGGTGGCTACACTTTCTCCTTCCTCCTTCTTTGATTTCCGAATACCTTTGGTGGCTTGGTTGATACTCTATGTTGTTATAGAAGCGCGGGTATCCCTCGTTTGTCTGTTTCTAGGAGTAGAATCGCAGATTTTTTCCCTTGTCAGCAGCTTGATGTGAAGCGGTCGTATCGCGGTTGTGTGGTCCGTTGTTTTCTAGGCAGTGCATTTAAGTACTCTGCTTGGTGAGGCCCGGTCCTACTAGGAGGGTAGCGGCTTCAGTTTTGTTCTCTGTCATAGCTGACAGCACATCTTGGGACGTGAGGACAGCGTCCTTCAATATCATGGACGGTGTGTTGCTAGCGTCGGTCCGTATTTTGTGAAGACTTGATAAGTCGTTCGTAGTATCGTAATGGCCACAAGTCTGAAGCACAAGGACGTCTTTGCATTGTCTGGCTCAGTTGTCCTTACTTTTTTGCAAGTTTTACCGCCCTCTAAACTTACATATCCGATCTTGTAAAAGTCGTTTTGCATACCGTCATCCGGACACATCTCGACTGCATACGCATAGGAGGCTTCGAGCCCTTTAATCTGGTCTACTTTGACGATGTCACCTTCTGAAGCTCAGCCCTCTGGCAGGGTGTCTCGCTCTGTTGCTGATGAAGCTGACATATATTGTGGTGATTCTTGCTGGATTACTTCTCGCAGCTGGTGTGGAGTTCCCAGTGTAATGGCGTCTTCATTTCTGGTCAAGGAATGCGCAGTTGTCTCGTATTTCAAGCGCCGTTTTTAGCCAACTGGCCATTCACGGACGCGCATGTCGTCGTGTGACCTATGGATTTAGCCAAACGTGAAGATTCTTGGGTTTGAGGACCTATTACTGGAGCCTCCATTGTTGTCGTTGAAATCGTTGGCTTCGCGGCTGTTCCGGTCTCCTCCCCAGGCTCTTAACTCCGGCTTGTTTGACTCGACTTATATTTCTGAAGATGTTGCGTTCTTTCTTCTTTTACGAGCTGTGGGTCCTTGCGGGCATGGGCTTTTCGTCCATAAAGTATTTGTTCAAGGTTGCGAATAAATCTATGTGCCTCTTAACCGGATTCTAAAGCAACATCCTGTAGGCCATCGATTCGTGTTTCGCATGCAAGGTCATCCACCTTCTCGCTGATTGCAGCAAGTCGGCCGGTACTATGCTGGAGCCTGGCAATCAAAACAACGTCCCCGACGTCTTTGGTTTCGTCTCATGTGGGCGTAGCTGCGGTGATAATGTTCTCATTAAATTCAGCAAGGCTTTTCTAGGCATGTAGAAGCCGCTTTACCTGCCTCGATGCCTCCTGCTCGTTTCGGGGTGAGCATGGCGTTCAAAGAATTGAATTTCGCTGCATGGCTGACTTCGTCGTGTCGCTTGACGTCCCAGATTTTGGCACCATGTGTAACATTGTCCAGGGAGCAAGGAAGGAGGCCAACTTCGATGGAAAGCAGATGTATTTACATTGTGTACAGATAACTGTTCAATTCAAAGCCATCTTGACGCCTTGCCTAGTCGTCTGTCGTCTTCCTCAACCGTCTGTTGAGCAAGGTGTTTGCATCATCTTCACCGCCGTCGGAAGTTCCAACACCCCCCACTCTTTCGAACTTACGACTTTAGGGTGCTCAGATCAATAAATCAATGATATAGTGTAAATACAATCTTTTTTTTTTCAAATTTCGCTAAGACGTTTCATGATTTCAAACTGTGACAAAGTTCGCATCTCTCTGTGTTTTCACAGCAATATACGTTTTATAGAAGGATGGGAGAAGAATCCCAAGCACCAAGAATAGCGACAGCATAGTTTATATTTTAAAATTTAGATGTACACTGGCAGTGAACAAGAGTGTTCGATCCGGTTGATGAAAATATCTATGACTTGCATTATGAAGACCCGATAGAGTTAGAAATGACGATATTTTAACATCTAACTTTCCTCAGCTAGGTGCCAACTGATAGAAGAGGGGGACTATCATTCCTGCGTTCCGGTTTGGATCCTTAAATTATGGACACGGAACGGCATCGTCAAGACCCATGTCGCGCTTGAACGTGTGCAACAATTTCTTGGTTTACCATGTAGGCCCAGCTGATGATTGCTTAATAATTCTATTTTCAACTCCAATGGTTTTACAATATTAGGAGGGGCAAATTATTCATTCCAAAGCCCTTGCCCAGTGGAATAGCTGCACTCTGAGAAAAGCGTAAAAAAAACGCATAGAACCATCTCTAAAAAAACCAGGAACGACTTTTAACAATTTACACACAGTTCGTTGGTGCATGTTACAAAAAAATAGGTTTTAGTCACAGCTGACAAATAAATACGAAAGCCTTTTAACATTGGAAAAGGAGCCTGATGGCCCCCCGGAGTTGTCACTGATCGCTGGAAAAGATAAGCTATTTTTTCTTTGTCTCCCCACTGCTCACACCTTTATCTCCGATTTAGTAACGACTAAGGGCGTTGGGTTTGCCAGCTCTTATGTGTAGCACCGTGCATGTAATAGAGAATGGAATCAGTCGTCCTTCACTGAGAATACTTGGTCAGGAAATGGCATATTACTATCCGTATCGAATGGGTGATGGACGTCACACGTTTCCAGAGACACCTGGCCCCAACAATCCCCCTGCACTGGCGTAGCATCTAGGGTATTTCGCAGCCTTGATAGCACTGTCGAACCGTCATTATACGGTTTGCAATGAAAGGTAAATCTCAGAAAGCAGGAACTACATAGTGGCAGAATAATTGTATTTCCCTCTTAGCGGAAGCACGTTTTCTCATCAGCCTTTTTTGTTTCAAATGAAGAAATCGTTCATGAATACCAATAGAGGTGTTAAAAATTGCAAAATATATGTGCATCGCCCGCCTTGCGATACTCACGGGAGGGATAAGGGTAACGCCCGCCTTGTGTCCAACATTGCCCTGGCTGCGCATCTTGTATTTCTTGGGATAACAAATATAGTCACCACCTTTTAAAGACTTAGAGAAGTGTAGGTGTGGGGCATCGAAAACAACGAGGACATACGTTTTCTTTGTCATGCGACAAATTTCTTAGGCAGTATGCTTCTTGAAGTACATCAGTCTGCTGGGGACGTCTCTGTGTGCATTTCACAGTTCACTAGTTTGTATCACTCTTTTGCTGGTGTTATCCGCTAGGGTTGTCGCTGTAATTTCAGCGAGGCCAGTGCCTGAAAAATGGAAACTGTGACAGCGGGTGTTGGGCTGTGTTTTATTTATGGATGATCTACCGACCCTTCAGGCGTTCTGCGGCGGGAGTTATTAAATCAATTTCTCATAAAGCTAGTTGCTGTGGCGCCATGCGCCGAGTGCAATGTATGAATGAAAGACATAGTTTGTTTCAAGTACACCGAGCTGGTCCCACAGGTGAAGCACTCCAGTCATGTCATCCTGCGCTGTACCCAGCTCTCGAAAATCATTAGCGTTGGTGCGCCGCTACGAATTGGTGGGCAAGGCGGAGGCACCTTTTGTCTCTCCAGCACGTCAGGTGTAGTTATGTGCTGCTGAATGAAGGTTTGTCTTCTCCGGTTTGGGAGAGCAGGTAGCCAAAGGCATCGTTGTCTTCAACCTGCCGCAAAATAAATTCAACTTCTAAGGCGATGACCACAATTTCATTGACCAGAGGGTGGTGAACGAAATCAATAGGTCTCATACCGCCGTAGAGCAACGTGCTTCAGTGAGATCTCAACTGGGTGCGCAGGTACACACTCCAGGTCTGCGCTTAGTTGAGAGGGTGCGGACAAAACCTAACCTTTCGTGTTCTGGTCAGGTTGGAGCACGCCTGGAGGGTGACTAGGAGGGTCGTAACGGTAACAAGTTGTCTCTTCCGGGGTATTTAATAGGCTAAATCCGACAGCTGCGGCGTCAACCAGTTGTCGATAAAAATTCTCTACACTCCAAGAATAATACGGTGAGTACAAAAAATGGCCCGCAATTATCCCTCTGGGACTGCAAGCAAGAAAAAAAACAAGAGGCAGTATGGACGAAATCGGGTGTTTCGCTCACAACTAACTCACTAAGATCAAACAGAAGTAACGCCGCCTAAATAAATGTCTGAGATTGTTGCACGAAACAAAGCAGCCCAAACAAAAGGAAGTTCGACCAGGCATCAGAGCTCCACACTGCTTCCTCTGCAGCATGAACAAGCACGCCAACTGGATAGTAGCCGTCAAACACCTGCTCTTTCTCGGTGTATGGCCGCACAAAACGCCTTCAGATATAATGCTGTCTCACCCATTAAACGCAAAACCGGGGATCACCTTTCTACCCCTGAATAAGCTCAGTCTTCGGAGGATATGGAGAACCAGTTAGGCAAACGCTACAGAAAACTCCGCGCCGTGCTCTCCACACTAGTAAAAATGCTTACTAAAACCTTATCAGCTCTTATCTCGACACCGAAGTCGTCAACATGAGAAACAGGGACGTGGGGGCATGCCACACATTATGCGGCCGCCCGGGCGGGACCATATCATAAAGCGTGCCACCACTGCTCCACCGTCTGTAACCGCCGGAAAAAACTCGGCACCCAAAATGCAGACCATGACAACATAATATCAATAAAGTGAGGGACTAAAATTGCAAGGACACAAACGTTAACGTGGCTTTTCCCTTCTGCCTTTTATTCCACTCAATTGTACGAATAAGTAATGGTAGTAGAGGTTGTGGGTGCTGGATTATTGCGTTACAATAGTCGCGCAATCCCGATAAATTAAATCGATGTTCTTTTAGTTACTATGCGTCCCTTCGGTTTTTTCATTAGCAAACAAATCTCGTTAAATGAAAAGTCCCGCCAAACATTATCCCTCACCAACACCTAAAGCGTTGCGTTAAAAATTAGATGTAGGGCGTGCAAGAGAACAACAGGTGCTACCCTCCTTTTGCAGCGCCTTTAAGACCCAGCCCTTTTTTTTCACGTGTTAAGTATAAATTTTTTGCTCTTAAATGGGTTGATCGTGGAAGGCATAGTAGCTCGTACACAGGAGCTGTTTTTTATGATTTCTTGCCAAATACCTTAGTTACCTGTTCTAGCTAGGAATGCATCAATAAAAAGACGAGGCCAGTACAATTGGATTCTAAAAACTGCACACCGCTCAACACAAAATAATTTCTTCGCCATACATTTCCTCAGGTACTTGCCGTTGCGCATTGTACTTGCCTGAATGTTGTCGGAAGTTTAACTCTTTTCACGCGCAACCGGGCTAGATAAACGACATAAAAAGACTGTGTTAGGTCAAGAAACCCGGAAATTTGGTATCACGTTCAGCACTGATTCTAACAATGATAAGTCTAGGCAACAACTCCGCGTAATTCACTGCTCCAGATCTTACTAAATAACAAATTGTCGTGCTTTTCAATGTGGGAAAAACGACCAGGAAATATATACCATTTTAAGATGACTGAGGCTACTATGTCCAGTTAAGAAACGTGTTTTTTATAATTACCGATTTAGCGTACTTTTCGAACTAATTATGATAATTAGGTGAAATTCATCGTAATGATTTCAGTATAATAAATGAAGAAATAGCCGGCAATAGTTGCCTAATTGTTTAAACATATTTACGGTGGATTGTGATTTACACAGAATTTGCGCAGAACTAGAAACCGAAATATTTTTATGCAAATGGGATGCTAGGCGGTGGAAATCACCAACCGATAAAGCGCAGCTATATAGCCGGCTGGCCATAAAATCCAGGAAAGCTGATTGCACGATCATACGAGTGATTAGGGCAACTTGCTAGTGCATTCTAGAGCACAGCGGATTGTTTATGTATTAGGCGTGTCCCTCAATTTTACCTTCGCGGAAAAATTATCAACCCAGTTGTTTACACTTCCTAAGCCAGCAAATGCCGTTACGTACTCTGGAAATGGATCTAAAAATTGGTAAGTTCCTGGAACAAACCCGGAAGTACACACTCATAGCAGAGTTGTAGGGTTGAATTTTACGTTATGATGTACCCAGCGGGACTGATATTATACACATTGTCACCTTGTACGAAATAACTAAAAGAATATTTTTATTACAATGAGTACAAATAAATTAGCTTCACACATATAAAGCAACCCTGTTGAGAATTTCGAAAGTTGAAGGCTGCTACGAATGAAGAAAATGTTTGCCGAGTAGAGGAACGCCAGGTTATATACATATACAAAAATACATACAAGCTCCATAATAAACACCCATGGAAGAAAGCCAGTTGTATTCTCCTTAGCAACCTATCCTGCGAGAGCCATTAAGCTTTAATGTGGGATGTGAGATTATACAAAATAAAACCAGCGTTAGTTGTGTCCTGGCAATGCCTTTGGTAGCTATGCTCTCCTTTAGTTACGAATACCTTTGGTAGCTAAGAACGGCATTGCGGTATTCTTTTTAAAGTTGTTAGAAACGTTTTCCGTAGATCCATAGCCTTTGAAACTACACTTCCGTAATCCCGAATATTTCTCACAGAGGCTCTGGAAGTGAATATTAGCCCCTGATCAGTAACAGTCATTGCAGCAATTGAATGGCGGAGGACGGCAAACTCTGAAAAATACGGAACGAACGGTCTCGGTCGCTACTGAGCCAATTGAAGCTCATCCTAAATGCATGCGATGTCAAATCTGATCCCATCATTCTAGGAGACGAAGGAACCACTCAAAGTTTTGTTCTTTTACTTGAAATGTTTATTATCGCTGTCCTAGACTTCCCTCGTTCGCTTATAAGAGATCTACCTATTCCTGAAGCCCTTTATTATGGTGACATAAATATTAGGACTGACATGCGTTCTTTTGGTGAATTATAAAATACCCTTCAAATAGCCCCTGTCACAGTGAAACAATACGATCATCAATTGCCCTTCGCTGTTCCCTCAGAAATTGCGATCTCGTTCTTGAAGAAAACGTTCTCCTTTATCCAAAGAAAAATCAAATCAAAATACCTCGATGGCTAGCTCGTATGTCCCTGCCTTCCGAACAAAATACTTCGTTTTACTAGTTTGCCTAACACATGAAATTATTACGCCATATCCGAGTTCACTGAAATGTTTAATGGAGTCACCAACGTGCTTCGCCGCATCTCCAACCGACGTCACCGTATGAAGGAGGAAGGCCTTCTCTACCTTATCCGTACCTTCATATCACGGGACTCTGCATGCCCTCTACCTTGCATCCACCAAAAGTGACACTGAAGCACCGATACCCATAACCACAAAGATATAAAAGCTCTTATTTTCCTTATTTCCACCATGACAACTCAACTACTCCCATTAGGCATTTTCAAATTGGCCGCGCAGCTCGTCGGAGGACATCTTTTTAGGCAGCGTCTCCTTCTCACACAAACACCAAGGTCGTTGGCACTTTTATGTGAAATCAAAATGTCAACCCGTCAGACAACGTACTTCCAACCTCTTCCCGTTTGTTTGCAATATTCCATTCGTATCCGCCATTTCCAAATATATATATATTCAACACATTCAACCCAGTTGCCCCGCTTGCAGCCAAGTGCAAGAACGAATCTGGGGAACCATTGTAAATATTTCCTACAGAGAGGCCAGCCATTACTCGTGTTGATCCAACCACCTTTGCACAGTAACCTCCAAGTAAAACCCTTTCACCTGCGTCTCCCTCAAGAACAAATCACTCTGCCCTCCGAAAAGGTTCACCTGTGGCCTTCGACCCCAACAATTGTAAGAAGAAACTCTAACGCACAATGTCGTAGATTTCAAGCGGATAACGTAGTCTTTAATGCGTGAATGCTCATCACTCAAAATGCACCCAACCGGACAATCAGCAACGTATGGACCCAGAAACACCCCCCATAAAGAGGAAAACATTCGCTCGTAGGGAAGCCGGCTCCGTGCCATTACAGCCAATTTAGGAAACACCATCTCATTCCTTACCATCACCAAACATTATCACACTTCCGGACCATATGACCTTGCAGCCTCGGCTGCAGCTTACTAAAAGAGTAATAATAGTGTGGAGTCATCAACCAACACCTTTCATCACCCAACTTGGCTACATCTAATTTACCCCACCAAGACCCTGCACACGTGCATTCTACCCGAAACCATGTAATCTCATTCATATAATCTCGTGGTCTACACAAAACTCGCCACTCCCGTTTCTATTTGATAACCTTGCCTTTCATGAGCTGTGGGACAACGTGATGGCCAGCGCCTGTTTCAAATACCCGGACCTCGTGGTGTCCATGAAGAGACCACACGGTCGTTCAATGGACTCTTGCCCTGCGTCCCGATTCCCACATCAGCAGATTCAAAATAAGGCTTTCCGACATCAAAAGCCATAAGACCCATTTCTACAAAAGAAGGCTAATAAGGCGTTTTTTTTAAATAAGCCAGATCAACTGAACACAAATTCGAGAAACAAGCTAAAGTTTGTTACCACACCTAAATGCAACGTCGTCAAAGCTAATATATCATATATTTTACATGTCAGCTAGGAGAAGTTTATTTCCATTTGTAGTTAAAACTTCTGCCATGACTTCGAGCAACATTGGGGTGATGAGTTTGAAATTGGCTCATAGTGAATTGAACCACTTCGCAGCAGCCACTTACCTCAAACTTCACGTCTGATATGCCTAGCTAAACAAAAGGAAAACTCATTCTACCACTGCCGCTTGCACCACGACGGCCCAAACTTAGTATTTGGATAGGGCTTTGAGCGGGAGCTCCTTCACGTACAATAACGTTTCCAACAGTAAGATGCAAAAGCATGTCCCGAGCAAAAGGGCGTCCTTATCCTTCGGAAAACACGAAAAAAGATTGAGACCAACAACCGAAGCAAACCGTTCGCTAGCGGAGCGGCTGAAACGCCTGGTTATAGGAAACCCATAGCTTCATCGCAAGGCTTTCACATTATGACATGCCAAAGGTGAGGCCGAATCCAAGGGTATAAAATATAAGGGCGTGCTAAATGGCAGTCGAGAGCGCCTCAATAAAACACAAGTATAAAGAAATATTATACTCCATGCCGAAAAGGACTATTCCGCGGCTGCAGTAAAGGCACAGGCTAAAAATGGCGAGAAGTCAAGGATGCGAATTGACAACATGGAGCTTCAGGGTGCGAGCTGAAATGTATGTTCTTTCTGTACAACCTGAATGGTGAATGCTGGTCGGTGGTACTCAAAACACGACAAGTAGTACGCGTTCCTGTAGAGCAGGAGGCCTCTCTAATGTCTGTATTGCACGTCCGGTCTCATAGGAGTTAGAAAAAGAGATGAACTGATGATATACACTTGTGATACAAATAAAGAGACAGGGAGACGTACCCAGGAAGCAAACGCGTCTTATTTGTGATAGTAAACTCTCCAGAATCGTGAATCTCCGAAGCGCAAACCCCGGTAGGAACAGGACCAGTCCAAGCAGACCATTTTGTATTCTGCCCCAGAGCTACCTTACGCCAATACACTGAGAGTTACCTTCCCTCATGTTCGCGACATTTCCTGCTTGACTGCACGACCCAAAATTTTTCGGGAGGCTTGGCAGAGTGTTCGGGTTAGTTATCTTCACCTTGGCGTTTCCAGGAAGTGTTAAAAATTTCACGATGAAGAAATAAATGTGGGGTAAAACAGTACGCCGGCTTGAAGGGATTGAATTTAAAAGAAAAAAAGAAAGCCTTACGACTATGAAAAAACTGATTTTTTTTTGCAGTTTTTTTAGGGGCAGCAGCGAAATATAGCAATCAGTTCTATTCGGAAATGATTTACATCTAGTTTGGAACAACACATTGTCCTTTCCAAAGCTCTTGGGAGTGTCTTGAAAGCAAAATTCGAAACTTTCGACAGTTCTATATAACGAGCTACGGCAAGTGGGAACGACCTCCAACTCAAGTACCGACACCCCCAAACCCACTTTACAATACACAATCAGGCAAGAAGCGAATAGCTAGGCAAGACAGTTTTCTGACAAATATTATTTCGGAGAGACCACATTCGCCTATTAACGGAGATACGAATGCCGAGTAGCTGCGCGTTCTCTTTAAATAGAACAATTGTTGGTGATTGCCACGGTGATGCGTGTTACGCATCCAGAAAAAAACGAAACAGGCTGCTTTTTCCTACCGGCTGAGTTGGTTTTTGATACCTACAAGGAGAGGCATGGTGCAGTCAAGCGAAAAGGGAAGGGCAGAAAGGTGGACAAGAAGAGACTCGAACGCGTGTTGGCGAGCGACGTGTACCTGACTGTCGTAGTAAACGCCAACTGGCCCCTCGGCAAAAACGCGTGTTAGAGATATCAAAACGGTTCATTATTTCGTACTGTTACCAGGATCTGTTCTGCCCATCAATATTTTGGTTGTCTTGCGCGACACAGCGTACGCATCTTCCCAAACGGAACGCAATAAATCCCACACCTGAACGGTCGAGACACAATGTGAGGTGGGAATTTCGTTTAGTCAGCAGGATCAACGGGGGGTGCAATGTTTGGGCTTAAGGCCAGGTATGAAACCTGCCTGTGCAGGAGTATGTGGAATCATTCCCAGGATAGGCAGCGCACATCGCTATCGTCATTATGTAAAAATCTCCAGTGAAATGAAGTTGTCATCGCAATTTCGGGCTGTCATTGCCCAGATCTCCCTAGAATCTTTCTTCCTCTAAAACAGCCAAGAACTAAGTGAACATTCTTCCCGCAAAACGTCTCAGAGAGCTACCGGTTTCTCCCTTGTGCCATAGCTCCTTGTGTCTTGCTATGATTATAATGTTTACAACCAACTTATTGCTTATTCCTGTGCAGCTACTGCTTCCACTCAAACCAGCACTGAAATTACGTGACTGAACAGTCGAGATATAGGCCGATGGCAGGTACCTGTGGAGATTTCATTACATGCGAATGGTCCTAATTGTTACGCAGTAGAATTCCCACAATAACACCATGAATTAAAGCCATCATATTCAACACATGAGAATTAAAGTAGAATCTAAATAAAAGGTCTTGTCCTTCACTGCTATAAGGATACTATCGACAGAAGCTGGTACCTTAAACTTACATGAGTACAAATCCGCTATTAAACATATTGTTACGTAGCGCAGGACATGAACAATGAGTTGGGGACGGTGTATTCTACACTATTTACATGGGGCTATCGCCGTGCTCGCACCGGCTGCGCATCAGCCACTTCCTCGTCGTCCTCGATGGTGGGACATCAGGAATTGTCCACTAGTTCGTAACAATATGTATGGTATGCTATATTTTACCTCAGAACATTTTAACAGTAGAGATATGGTTACAGTCTGCGTAGTTAACTTCTAAACAAAAAAAAACGTTTTTTTTTTCTTTTTAATTGAAAAGAACCGTAAAATTTGCAATATTTTAGACACCGAAATGTACTCAAAGTTTCAGTACTTCGTTATTGCGAAACACCCTCCCAGCAAACCCACGTATGTACATAAGCTATCATCACCGACATCGCCAACCCGTCTACGCCAAATTCAGGGCAAAAGCCTCTCCAACAGATCTCCAATACAACCGGTCCTGCGATAAATGCGTCCAATTGATGCCGGCCCCTGCCACGCTTGCGTTCTCTGGGGATCCACGTGATTGCCCTTAATGACCAACGGCTATCTTTCCTTCGTATTACATTCCCTTCCACGCATATTTCTTTCCTTAATTTTTATTATTTTTCCTTAACAGGCGTTCATTCCCTGACCCACTCCCTTACTTCTTGTCCCTTATGTTATACCTATCATCTTCCTTTTCTTTGCTCGCTGAGTCGTTTTTAACTTAATTTGGACCCGTTTAGTAGGCCTCCAACTTTCGGCCCGTAGGTGAGCACCTCTAAGATGCAGTTATAGTACACTTTCTTATTCAGGCACAATGGTTGGCGGCCATTCATTTTTTGAGAGTGCCTGTCGAACGCACTCCACCCCGTTCTTATCCTCCTAAATATCTCGGTCGCCTTATGGTTACGATACGGTGAGACTATTTGACCTGCGGAAATATATGCGCTTCCCACTTCCGCTACATCCCCAAACATCTCGACCCGCGGTGCTCTACCGAGGTTATTGAGCATTACGGTAGTGTTCTGCATACGAATTTTAAGGCTCACTATTCTGCGGCTTGTCCTGTGTGGTAATCATGCTTTGCAGTTCGTCCCACGAGTTACTTAGCAAAGCAACGGAATCAGCAAACGTGAGGTTACAAGGGAGGTTATTGCGCTCCATTAACGCTTACGGCCACCTGTTCCCAATTCAATGTTCTGAATGCTTCTTAATACTTATGCTTTTTAGGTACCTTAAGAACATTCACACAAAAAAATGTCTATTATTTTTTTAGACAAAGGATGCAATGTTTTACAATGACAACTGTTCTCTTTCTTTCAGGAAGAACAGCATGCACGTTGTGGGTTATCAAAGAGGGTCTTAACAGACCGCTGCGTCATTGCAACTTTATTATGTTTGGCTTGTGTAGAAATCCGGTTTATAACGCTTATAAATATGAATTCGATACCTGCTTTGCCTTAGAAAAGTTGACAAAGAATGCGAAAAAACCGCAATAAAAGATTTCACACTGAAAGCTGCCATATTTTATTGTTGTCATTTAAAGGCAATATTTAAATTTTTCTCTTTCGCCCATAGTCCCGCTGTGGCATGGCGCGAACTGTTTATATAACGTAAGTGCTTTTCGGCGCACTTACGGGCGACTACGGCTCTGTCCCTCTTCTCGTTCCCACACCGATACCAGACGCCGTACCTGCGACCGCGGGGTGCTCGCCCCTCGTGTGCTCGGAGCGAGAAATAAACAGTTCTTGTCTGACTGTTGAAGCGTTGAGTCATGTCTGCAGCCCTCGCCGATCTCTTTTTCCCCGACGGCTGCTCTGCGCCGTCACACCCGCCTTAAAGCGACGCTAAAGTGATCCATAAACATCGTGGAGTTAATTGCGCAATTAGTAGTCTGAAGTTACTACGCCATTCTTTGACCATCACCAGTTGGTTTACGCGAAATTATTGAGTATAAAAATATTTCGACCATGCGGCCCCATTCTATGAATTCATCTTGGAGATTTTTAATGCTTCTTCGTATCACGATTATCCGAGCAGGCTTGGAATAGGAGCGCTACTTGGCCACTCGCCGGCCCTCAAAACCCGTCGGCCTGTCGGTGGCGTGTCGTCGGAATTAGTCGCACCGCTGAGACTAACCACGACAAGATTTGTGCATCAGAAGGTGGCTTTATGTTTTTCGGTTTAAGACTGCCTAACGCCTGAATATCTTAAAACTTAACCCTTTCCGTTCTCAGTGTGTCAACGGACGCCACTACTTGCAATTTACCGTAGCACATAAAAAACCAAACGAAACCTGCTGTCTTCTGGGGAATCGTTCTTAAGGCATGCCTATTGCAAGATGCATAAACGTTGCAGCGTTTTAGCGCGAGCTAAAACGCTGCAACGTGTTCTGTGTTCTGCTTCACTTTCTGGGGTATTTATATTTACTATATATTTAGTCTAAGTGGCGCTGGCTACCACCCTCAAAGCGGCAGATACAGTTGTAGTAAATATAAATACCCCAGAAAGTGAAGCAGAACAGAGTCGCCCAGGTAGCCGAATTGGTAAGGCAATCGAGATCTCATGGAAAGGCGTGGGCTCGGCCCCCACTCTGGGCGCGTGTTTTCCTTTCTTTCTTTCTCACGTAATTAATAAAAAAAATAACGTAACGTCACTAATGGCAAAAAAAGGTCTAACCATTCCCCTATGCCTTCTTTGGCGTTGTAGACTGCCGGCATTTCTTTCTCGTGTTTCCTTACGAGCCCCTCATTTCCAAACCTTATTATCGTGCAAGAGCTTAGCGAGGGCCTCGGTTCTGGCAGCCTTGATGCCAAGGTAGCATAAGAGGGTTTCCCGCCAGTTACCCGCTTATGACAGGCTGTAGACGTTCGCGTCACGCCCCGGGGGTTGAAAAGAAGGTCCCCTTCTCCCTGTGTAGTCTAAGTGGCGCTGGCTACCACCGCCAAAGTGGCAGATACAGTTGTAGTAAATATAAATACCCCAGAAAGTGAAGCAGAACACAGTGGCCCAGATATCCGAATTGGTAAGGCATTCGACATCTAATCGTAAGGCGTGGGTTTGGTGCCCACTCTGGGCGCGTGTTTTTCTTTCTTTCTCACGTAATTAATAAAAAAATAATTTAACGTCACTAATGGTAAAAAAAATGTCTAACCATTCCCCTATGCCTTCTTTGGCGTTGTATACTGCCGGCATTTCTTCGAAACACATAATCGAAACAGATCATCAAAACAGATAAAGAATTTGGAAAGAAAGAAAGAAAGCGGATAAAACAATTACACAATCTCCCGTGGGGAACTCTGGTGAGGATGCGAAGCATCGTGGCGGTTCCGTGTGGTTCCATTGTGTTGCCGTTATGTTGAGTGATCTGGTTTTTACTAGCGCCAGAGGGAATTCCGCGTCTGGGTCCACACCGGTGCCAAAGGCACGCAAGTGCTGTTGTATTACGGTGAGTAGGCGGTGGTTCTCGAGGCGCCGAAACTAGTCCATCATGTTCTTGTCGATGTTGTCTCTGTGGTAGAATCGGTAGTCTCCGTCAGCTTTGGTGAGGTAAAGGTTGTTGACATTGGTGCACCGGCTGAGAGCAATGCATACGCCCTCCTCTTCGCAGCTTTCTCTTCTCGTTCTTCTTCTCCTTCGGCGGTTCCCCTACGGGAAGATGACGACGGTGGTTGAACGCGAACCTATCTCGTGATGGATTCTTTGGTTGGCCAATCCGTAGGGGCATCCTGCCACAGTAAGCATCAGAGGCATGGCGGACGGGGCTGGTTGAGCTGCAAGGCGCGTGGCGCTTCCCGCACAGCTTTCTCATGGGAAATTCAGCATCCCCCTCTAAGTTTTTCAGTTCGTCATTTCCGTTGACATTCAGCTTCGCGTGCCTTCGTTGTATCAGTAGCTTCTTGACGTAGTTTGAATGAGTCAAGGACATAAGGCGCGTTCGTAGCACTTGCTCCTGTCCCGGGTTTGTAGCGTAGTGGGAAGAGCACCGCGTACCTCCCGTTGCGGCCAGAGAGTCGTGGGCTCGAAACCGGGCGCCGCTAACTATTTCTTTTTTTTACAGTGTAGTATCGCGGAGCTGTGGGTGTAAGGAGGAGGATTGCGAATGCGCACTGAGCGTGTGGACGGCACCGCCATCAACTACGGAAGACCAGGTGAGCCTAAGAAATGCTCCGCATTTAAAAATTCCCGCCAGGTGGGATCCGGACCCACTACCTCCAGAATACCAGTCTGGTGCAATAACCACTAGGCTACCGGCGGGCCGATTTCGCCCCCCCCCCCCCGCTTTCTGGGGTATTTGTATCAAAGTAATTTTTTCCTGTGCTTGGGGGTGGTAGCCAGCACCACTCTGACTTCTCGGGGTGAAGGGGACCTTCTTTTCATCGCCGCGCCGTTACTCGAGTGTCTAGGACATGTCGAAAGTGGACAACCAGCGTTGAACCCTCTTAACCTCCCTATGGCACCAAGTTACCAGAACAGAGACCCTCGCTATGCATATAGCGAATCGGAATAGGAAATGAGGGGCTCGTAGAAATAACACAGAAAATAAGGGTTGGCAGTCGAGAAAACCTCGGAAAGCAAAGGGGAGGTTGTGCTAGGTCATTGAAACAGATAAAAAATTTAAAAAGAAAGAAAGAAAGCGGAGAAAAAACAGAAAGAAATGCCGGCAGTGTTCAACGCCAAAGGAGGCATAGGCGAATGGTTAGACTATTTTTTGACCGTTAGTGAAGTTATATGTTGTTATTATTTACGTAGAAAGAAAGAAAGAAAGAAAAACATGCGCCCAGAGTGGGGACTGAACCCCCGCCTTTCATTATATCTCGAATGCCTTACCAATTCGGCTATCTGGGCTTTTTTTTATTGCTTATCTCAGGCAGCAACACTAGGTACCAAGTAGAATGACAAAGAAAAAAATCACAGTAGAGCCGCCATGCCGCCCAGGGCCGGTGTTATCATTTAAAATTTTCTAAGCGTAGTCAGGGGTTTAATTTTAGACAACCACTCTGGTGGAGAGTTCTTCGCTCTCTGAACTTCAACAAACTGTGACACACTTTTCCTAAAATACTGTCTTGTTGGTCGCGCGTCGACATCGCAATGCAGCCAAGCCATGCGAGAACGCCAAATGCTGTGCAGACGTAACAACATGACACTGTCAAATGGTACACCATCCTCTCTTTCAATGCACAAGAAACGAATACCGTGTGGACTAAGTGGAAAATCTTTCTGGAGTGACCGTTGGAGGACATCGCAAAGGAACACTGGCCCAACAATGAAGAAAAACATGCGCCACAGTTTCGGGTTGTTTGCAAATGGAGCAGTCGGTTCCCTATGGAACCGAGAGGCCCCTTTCATTCATCCAAGTAGCGACTGAAAGTGTACCCGTGTGCAATTTAAAAAAGAAAGTCTTTGCCTCAGGTGACACTTCCATTCGCTTGACACTTTTTAACACATCTTTTCCTGGACCATTGCTGTACTGAGCTCTATACAGTGACACTGGGAAGACAACGTCACATACATCCTTATATAATTTTTTCCTAGTTACACTTGCCAGATATTGCATCGAAAAACGCGTTGATAAAAATCGGAATGACAAAACAATCTCTTTAAAATATCCATGGACACCACCTGGCATGCAACTTGAAGAAACCACAAATTCTGGCAAAGCACGCATTAATCGAACTTGGATTACAGTGCGTAGAAAAGGGTCCTGCACATCGCGTAGAAATAAAAATCCATTTACGAGTTGCCGTACAAAGAGATGCGTCAGCCTAATCCGCGTTCACGGATTCGCCAAAACAAATTCGTCCTACTGCTCCTTTCCCACGTGGACCCCCACACAAAAACAGCAAATACGCGATGCAGCTTCTGGACATTCAAACGCGAACAATGCAGCACTTGCATATCGAACCAAAGCTTTGCAACGAAGAAAAGATTACAAGTCGTGGCTCTCGCGAACACTGACAGCCCAGTTGCTTTCATTTTTTCCGCTTTCTCTTTCAGTGATTGCACCTGCCCCCGCCAGTAGTGCTCACTGTCGCAATAGTATTCCAGAGGGGTTCCCAAGTACTTTACTGGGGTGGTTACCCAAGCTACATTAGCAAAGATCGCTGGCGTTGACATCCATTCACCGTGCCAAACCCCAGGCATTTTCCCCAATTTACCAGACTCCCCGGGACCTCCCCAAAATTCATCACTGTTTCCACGGCGAACATCACGCTTTCTTTGTTCGAGCAAACGACGGCAATGTCGTCAGCATAGGCGAGAAGTTTTACCTCTGTCTCCTGTAATTTAAATCCGCTTATTTTAGCATCATTAATGATGCTGAGGCACAGCGCTTCTATGTATTCACAAAACTATAAAGGGCTTAGGGGCAACCCTGGCGCACCGAAAGCTGCACCTCGATGACCGCTCCTAATTCCTTATTCACTATCAACCGTGTAGTGCCGTTCCGGTACGCCATGGCCACTCACCGTACAATGCCAGACAGAACCAAGGTTGATGTGCTCTAAAACATAAAACAGGATCTTGTGGGAGACACAGTCAAAGGCTTTCTCCAGGTCGAGCTGGAGAATCGCCACGCCCGAGCCCAGTGCATCGCAACATTCCAGTACGCTCCTCGCCTTGTGGATATTTGTAAGTATGTTACGACCCCTGATGCCACACGTCTGATGTGGACCTACAATTTTCTGGATTACCATTTGTAACCTTTTCCCCAGAACCTTCATAAAAATTTTGTAATCAACGTTTGTCAACCTACAAAAGTTGATTGCGTTGGAGAACAAAAATCCAGGAATGTTCAAAGGCGACATAGGGCAGAATAAGACCAAGACCGCTATCGCGGAGCGCTAGTACGGGCGAGGGCGGAGCATTGGACGTTCGGAGAGGCACCCACAAAACAGGCATTAGGAATAGAAAAGATGCAAGCCCGGCGGAATATGATTAAAGAAATAGAAACTACCGGTTATGTAACTTCGGAAAAAGAGGAAGTGGAGCGCGCATTTTTCGATTAATATAGGGCACTGTTCGAGTGCAGAGAAACCGACATAGAAAAATACAAGCGAGATTTAATCGGTGCGTTGCCACGCTTGGATGACGAAACAAAGGAATGGCTCGAACAACCCTTCTCGGCCGAGGAAGTTAAGTGCGCCATCGAAAACCTGAATCCGGGAGAGTCACCCGGTCCTGACGGGCCTTGTGCGGCGTTTTATAAACATCTGAAATCTTTGATATCTCCTGTTCTTGCCGACATGTACAATCAAGGCTACGAAATTGAAGCGCTTCCTCCATCTTTTTCTACCTCCCTTACAAGACTAATTCCGAAAACAGACGACAGGCAAAAATTAAGGGATGTTAAAGCATACCGACCAATTCGGCTATCTGGGCGACTGTGTTCTCTTTCACTTTCTGGGGTATTTTTATTTACTACAACTGTAGCTGACGCTTGAGGGTGCTAGCCAGCGCCATCAGTCCCATACCCCAGCACCTTAACCGGGACACAGCTGTGCCCTATCTCGCAGAAATAGCGGGCATCGATGAAATAGCTGCCGTATAGAGTACACTGGCTCCAGATTTGAGTGCCGCAATCCAGCATCTTAACGGGGCACAGCTGCGGCCTATCTAACCGAAATAGCGGGCATCGATGAAATGGTTGCCGTACAGAGTACACTGGCTCAAGATCGACAAGAAGCCCTGAACATCTCTACAGTCACAGCGACTGCTGAGCATACCAGTTTTGTTGAAATTAGCCCCAGAATATTCCAAGAGCAAAAGCACCTACTCCAGGCTCTCATCAGCTCGTTCAGTGACTGCTTTGCTTCCTCGACCAAGGTAAAGCTCACTGGCCTAATTGAACACCGTATTCTAACCGGACACGGAGAGAGACCTGTTCGGACAACCACACAGGGTTTCGTCAACAGAACGAGAGGACATTCAACTCCAGATATAAGAGATGCTACGCGATGATGTGATACAGCCGTCTAAAAGTCCGTGGGCATCACCTGTCGTTCTCGTTGGTAAGAACGACGGTACACTCCGCTTCTGCGTCGACTACCAAAGACGTAACAGAATCACCAAAAAGGTTGTATATCCCTTGCCACGTATCGATGACTTCGTCGACCGCCTCCGTCATGCAAGATATTTTTCTTCCATCGACCTGCGCAGCGGATACTGGCAGATTGAAGTTTGATGAATGAGACCGTGAAAAGACTGAGTTCATTACCCCTGATGGATTGTTCGAGTTTGTGGAGAGGGGGGCAATCGCGGAAGCCCGCGAGGGCCGGAGAGGAGGCGCCGTTCCCCTCACTCCGCAGCCAAGGCACGTCATGGGTCACGTGGAAACCCGGCCGTCCAATGGGGCGGCAGGGCGGTGAACATTACGTCATTCGGGAGGTCAGAAGAGAGGCGCAGAGAGAGCGCGCGGGACTCGGGAGGCGACGACCACCGGAACAGGAGCCGGGCGAAACAGGCTCATCTCAGCGAGAATCGACGAACATCGTCACCGGTAAGGTGGCTTTATCAACGGAAGCGCCTCAGTCAACCGACTCGGCCGCTCAGGCAACGCGGGACCCGTCGACGACGCCGAAGACGGGTGCGCGAGGGTGGTTTGGAGAATAAACCACCCCATAGGATTACCGCCCGTTGTCCTTGCCTCTTCCCGGCCTTCCCACGCCGGCGCTGTCCACACGGCAGCCGCGTGCGGAAGATCGTCCGAGTTAGACACACGCCACTCTTTGGCGCCCAACGTGGGGCCTCGTCTGCAAACGCAGTTGAGGCGAACAATCAGGCAATATGGCAGGCAACGCCAGCGAGTGGTGCGACCTGATGATGATCGCCGGCCAGGCCACGGAAACCCCTCATCGGCCAACGTTTCTCACGCCACCAGCGAACGCATACGTGAGTCGGGAGCACCCCCCTATGGCCGATTCATGAGCGCAGAGCGCGCACAGTCGGCCCCTGCACATTTTCGCGGGCACGGCGAGCAACTGGTGCCGACCGGCACCGGGCGCTCGCCTTTCGCGTACAAGGCAAACGCCTTCCCCCGCGCGCCATTCCCCGAATGCAGCGAGCACCCCGCGCCGATCGGCGCGGTGCCCTACCAAGCTGCTCGGGCGGCGCGCCCGACAGACCCCACGGTGCCGAACGATGCCGCGCCGGACATGCTGATCCAGTCGCCTACGGAAACGGTAAGTGAGCGCACGGAAGGGCCAGCATACACGGCCGGTGTCACAACGGCACTTGCCAGCGCGATTCAGCAAGCTCTGCAGGCTGTACGGCCGCCTGGTCCCCGCGTCAATATGCCGGTTCCGACGTACAGCGGCGGCAGCGACCAAACGAGTGCCAACGCGTTCTTGGTGGCGCTGAATCGCTACCGACAGGCGACCGGCTGCAGCGACAGCGACGCCCTGAGCAGAATTCTGCCCGCGGCCTTGGTGGGGGACGCTGCGCGGTGGCACAGACTCGTCGGCTGCACAGCGGGCACGTGGGATGAGTTTCAGGCGGCGTTCCGCGAAGAATTCCTGCCGTACGACTGCCAACCGCGGATGCGCCGGGAGCTGGATTTGCGTACGCAAGCTCCCGATGAGCCGCTGCTCGAGTATGCCCGAGCGATGCAAGAACTGTACGAGTACGCCGACCCGGAAGCTTCAAATGGGGAGCGGGTCGAGCGCGTCGTCTGGCAGAGCCACCCCAACTTCGCTTTATACCTGCGCGGCTGCAGCTGCCGCAATCTCAACAAGCTGGCCATGGAAGCGCGCAAGGTGCAGGCCGCAATCGCGGCTTCTCGCGCCTATCGGCCACCACCACCACCAGAAGAGTCGCTCGAACCCTGTTGCGCCTGGCACGGAGGCGCGCTCCTCGGGCAGGCGGATCGAGATATCCGGGAGCAGCAAACGCGGCTCCCGCTTCCAGACCGAGCGCTGCATCCGTACCCATCCGGGCTGCGAAGCGCGGAGTCGGGAAGCTCGGACTTCTCGAGAGCGCTGATCAGCGGTTCAAACCAACCGCTTCGGCAACTACCGGCACCGCCGACGACCACACCAGACGGCGCGGTGCCTAACGGCCGCCGAGCGCCGGACATGGCGCCAGAACAGCATCGAGCACCACGGCGTGAAATATGGTGTTACGGCTGTGTGGCCAACCTGGTCACATAGCTCGCCTTTGCCCGTCGGGTCAGGGAAACGGAGCGGGCCGCCGGTGAAGGCACCGGCGGCCGTACAAGCCAACGCAGACGTCATCATAGCGCCGACAGCCTTCCGAGTCGGAATCCCGCCGGATTCGCCTGCGCCATTCATCGACCTCGCGATCGCAGGGCAGGAATTTAAGGCGCTCTTGGGCACGAACGCGAGCACCTCTCTCATAGGGGACGAAGTCGTCCACCACCTCAGGCGAAACGCCGTTCGGTTACGCGATCGAGGGAAGCCACTCCAGCTCGCGTGCTGGGAAGCGCGGTCAGGCGGCGACGTGCGCATCACCGTCCGGTGGAATCGGCAGAAGCGACGAATGCGCTTCGTGCACTTGCCTGGGCTAACTGTCCCGGTCATCTTGGGCAGAAATTTCATGTCCAAAACCGGAATCGTGGTCGACATCGGCATGGGAGGCTATCGGGAACCCCTGCTTATGTCACTCGTGCCGTTCGCCGAGCCACCAGCGGTGGCGGTGCCGACAAGCACGGCGCCAGAGCGGCACGCTGGCGGCACACCCGCAAATGCGCCCGGAGGAGAACCAGCCGCGGGGCGGCCGCCCAATCCGCTCGTAGCGGCGGTCGAGCCCCCGACAGCTTGGGAGGAACGGATCGCGGAATTACGCGCGCTCCTGGCAAACGCTTGTGATCTGTCCACTCCCGAGCAAGATCGCGTCCTGTCACTACTGGGCGAGTTCAAGGAGATGTTCACCGAGCAGCCGGGCTGTACCAACCTGGTACAGCACAGCATCGACACGGGTGAGGCCCAGCCTTGGAAATGCAATCCCCGCCCGGTAAGTCCTGCCAAGCGGCAGGCGACTGACGCCGCGTTGGATGAGTTGCTCAAGGAGGGGATCATTCGCCGCTCAACGAGCCCGTGGGGATTCCCGGTGGTGCTGGTGCGCAAAAAAGACGGTAGCTGGCGTTTGTGCGTGGAATACAGGAGGCTGAATGCAGTCACCCAGAAAGATGCGTATCCCTTCCCGAACGTGAACGAAATCGTCTCAAACCTTGGGGGTGCTAGCTACTTCTCCATCTTGGACGCCAGCAAGGGATACCTGCAGGTCGAGATGCGACTGGGTGACGAATGCAAGACGGCCTTCACGTGCCACCGGGGGCTGTATGAGTTGGTCCGCATGCCTTTCGGTTTGTGCGTAAGTCCGAGCACATTCCAGTGGCTGATCGATCGGGTGCTTGGAGATGCCAAGTGGCAACACTCACTCGCCTACCTGGACGACATCGTCGTGTACTCCCGCACCTTTGAGGAGTACCTCAGCCACTTGAGGGACGTGTTGGGGAAACTGAGGGCGGCAGGAATCACACTGAACCCATCCAAGGCCCAAATCTGCAGTTCTCAAGTGAGTTTGCTCGGGTACAAGGTCGAGCGAGGGCAAGTGTCCCCGGACCCAAGGAAGTTACAGGCGATCCTGGAATTCCCCGCGCCGAAGGACGTGAGCGGGGTACGCCGCTTCCTCAGAATGGTAGGGTACTATTTTCAGTTTATTCCGGCCTGCGTACGCCTGCAAGAGCCCCTCACAATACTCAGGAAGAACGCTCCCACGGAGTGGGGAGAAGCACAGGAGCGCAGTTTCCAGCGGCTATCACAAAGCATTGCTGACACGGCATCGCTAAAGCTGCCGGACGTCAACACGCCCTTTGTGATACACACGGACGTGAGCGACCTCGGCATAGGAGCCGTGCTCCTCCAAACGGAGGGACAGCAGCTGCAACCGGTGGCGTTCGGCAGCCGAGCACTAACGCCTGCCGAGAGAAACTACTCGGTGACCGAGAAAGAGTGACTGGCGAGTATCTACGCGCTGCAAAAGTTACGACCAAATTTACGGTCGAAACCGACCACATGGCACAAACATGGCTGTCCCGCCTCCGGGAGCCTAGCGGGAGGCTTGCACGGTGGGCCCTGACCCTACAGTGCTTTGAATACGAGGTGCGATATCGCAAAGGGGCCACAAACGTGGTAGCCGACGCGTTGTCAACGGCACCCGTAAACGACAAGCAGCCGGCGGGAGAAGCTGAGGAGGAGGCCGAGGGTCAACGACCCCTCTCGCCGCGAGAGGAGCGTGGCGGAGCGCGGGAGCATGCACTTCCTGAATACGCAGAGCACGTGCATCTCGTGGGGACAAGGGCTCCCCTGACGATAGCGTTCAGCCGGACAGAGCTGCTACAGGCCCAGCAGGAGGACGAGTTTTGCCGGAAGGTGATCCGCAGTCTCAATCAAAAGATGGAAAACCGGGCAATTCAGAGGCGGGAGAACCTAGGAAGCCCTGAAGCCATGGGTACGGCGGAGTGCATGAGCTCTAGCGCGGCTAGCGAGCTGGACAGTTTCCTGCTGGATGCCGACGAGGCTCTGCTGAAATACGTTCCTGGAAAAGACGACTCAGAAAAGTGTTTCAAGGCTGTAATTCCTCGCAAACTCATACGGGCCGCCCTGCAGAACTACCATGACGCAGACGGTCACGGTAGCGCGCCCAAGACATGGCAAAAGCTTTGTCGGCACGCTACTTGGCCGGGCATGAAGGCCCAGGTGTGCAGGTACGTACGTACTTGCCACGTCTGCCAAGAGCGCAAGCCGAGAGGAGGGAAACTGCCGGGCTTCCTGCAGCCCATAGTAAGCACGAAGCCGTGGGAAATCCTCGCGTGCGATCTGATGGGCCCGCTGTCCCGCAGCAAACGGGGGTACAAGTACGTACTAGTGGTGACATGCCACTACAGCGGGCTCGCAGAAATCTACCGGCTGCGCAAGGCGACGGCGCAGGAAACCCTGCAAAGGCTGTTCGAGGTGCTTTGTCGCTACAGCTTTCCCAAGCAGCTGATCACCGACAACGCCACGTATTTCACGTCGAAGGTGTTTCGGGATGCGTGCGCCGTCATGGGGGTCAGGCAGCAAACCACATCATGCTACTACCCCCCGTCCAACGTGACAGAGCGCCGAAACCGGAATGTGAAACCACTCCTCGGGGCCTACGCGCGCACCCACCGGGATTGGGATGAACACCTGAATGCCATCGCCTTCGCTTTGCGCACGAGTGAGAATCGCTCGACCGGCTTCACGCCGGCGTTTCTCACCTTTGGGAGAGAACTTCCGACACCCACCGACACAGTCCTGGCCAAATGGCCCGACAACGAGGCAGCGCGGATGGGAACGGCCGACTACGCGCGCCGCCTGCGCGACCGACTGGCAAACGCCATCGAAGCCGCAAATCGGAACCGGAAGAAGGCCAGCGCGGCACAAAAAGCCACATATGACCGGGCTCACCAAAATGTGGAGTAAAAAGGGATGACACCGTGCTGACGCGTAATCATGTGCTCAGCGATGCAAGCGCGGGATTTTCCGAAAGTCTCGCGCCTAAATGGGTCGGGCCGCTGGTAGTGACGGAGAAAATCTCGCACCTGAACTACATGCTGAGAGACCCTATCACAGGACGGGTTTCAGGGCCCATTCACGTGAGCGAATTCAAGCCGTACTTTCAAAGGGATGAGACGGCAGGAGACACGCAGGAAACCCGTTGTCCTTGCCTCTTGCCTGCCTTCCCACGCCGGCGCTGTCCACACGGCAGCCGCGTGCGGATGTTCGTCCGAGTTAGACTCACGCCACAAGTTCAAAGTGCTGCCATTCGGGCTTTGCTCTGCAGCTGCCACATTCCAGCGAATGATGGACAGCGTTCTCTCAGATCACAAATGACACTCTTGTCTAGTTCACTTGGATAATGTAGTCATCTTGTCGGCCATGTTTGATGAATATCTCGAACGCCTCCGCGCAGTGTTTCATGCGGTCCGTACAGCCGGTCTCTCCCTCGAACCGAAAAGTGCAACTTCGCCTTCGAAACACTTAAGTTCCTTGGACATCTGGTGAGCTCTGACGGCGTGAGCCCAGACCCCGAGAAGTCGTCTGCGGTAAGCTCGTTCCCACCGCCAACTAACAAACTTGCCTTGCGCCAATTCCTAGGTCTTTGTGCTTATTATCGACGATTTGTGGCCGACTTTTCAAAAACGGCGGAGCCCCTAACTCGCTTGACAAGGGACGACGTACCTTCCGTTTGAGGAGGAGAGCAGTGCATAGCTTTTGAGGAGCTCAAAAGGCGCTTGCAAACGACCCGTATACTTGGTCATTATGACGAAGACGCCAAGACTGAGCTGCACACAGATGCAAGCAACATTGGTCTTGTCGCCGTTTTAGTACAATGGCAAGAGGGATTTGAGCGAGTGATTGCCTACGCAACTCCTACTCTGTCACGGGCGGAGAGAAACTACTCGACCACAGAAAAGGAGTGCCTGGCGGTAATATGGGCGATTAGAAAGTTCCTACCCTACTTGTACGGCTGGTTATTTGGCGTTGTTAGTTGCCATCACTGCTTGTGCTGGCTGGAAAGTCTCAAGGACCCGTCGGGATGCCTTGCGCGGTGGAGCCTCAAGCTTCAGGAGTTCGATGTCAACATTGTGTGTAAATCGGGGAAGCGGCACTCCGACGCCGACTGCTTGTGGCGAGCTCTCCTTGAGCGTAATCCTGGTGACTCGGAAGAGGACAATTCGTTCCTCGGAGCCTTGGAAGCTACAGATCTTGCCCGGCAACAGAGAGACGACTCGCAGCTCCAGCCATTCATTGAGTGCATCGAGGGGCGTAGAGCACTTATCCCACGACTTTTTAGGCGCTCACTTTTATCTTTCGTTCTCCGGGACGGCGTGCTCTTTAGAAAAGGGTTTCAGCCTACAGGATGCGAATACCTTCTGCTTGTACCGACATGCCTGCGCGGCGACGTTCTACACGCTTGCCATGACGAGCCCTCGTCGGCGCACTTAGGCTTCGCTCGCACAATGCCGCGAATCCGCCAGAAGAACTACTGGCCAAAGTTAGCCGCGAAAATCAAACGCTACGTCACAAAGTGCCGGAATTTCCAGCGCGGGAAATCTCCAACTAGTCCGCCAGCCGGCTTCTTGAAGTCTATCGATCCCCCGAACCTTCCAATTTAAAAGATTGGCATGGATTTCCTAGGCCCATTTTTTGTCGTCAGCTGGGAACAAGTGGATTGTGGTCGCTACCGACTATCTTATACGGCACTGTGAAGCCGAGGCAATACCACGAGGAACATCAGCGTAAAGTTCGATATTTTTCCTCCACAGTATTGTGCTCCGCCTTGGTGCCCCAGCAGTTGTCATTACTGACCGAGGAACTGCGTTTACATCAGCGCTTACTGAATAATTATTGAAACTTATGTACACTGACTATCACCGCACACCTGCATACTATGCGCAAACCAACGGCCTGACCAACCGCCTCAATATGACCATCGCTGATATGATTTCCATGTGTGTTAACGTTGACCAGAAGAACTGGGATGAGGTACTACCCTACGTTGTATTCTCATACAACACGGCTCTACAGGAAACACCCGGCTTCACTTCTTTTCGACTCATTCATGGTGGGGAGGTTACCGCAATGCTTGATCCGATGCTTCTGCCCAGTGGAACTGAAGCACTCACTTCAGACGCTAAAGAGTTCACTAGGCGCGCCGAAGCAGGTCGAAACCTCGGGCAAACTAGAATACGGAACCAACAAAAAATAGACGCCCGCCGATATACCAACAGGCACAGAAAGGTGGTTTACCAGTCTGGAGACCAGGTTTTGGTGTGGAGCCCTGTCCACCTTCGAGGGATATCCGAAAAACTGTGGCGCCGCAATTTCAGCCCCTCTAAAGTTGTGCGTCAACTCAGTGAGGTTACGTACCAGGTAGTTCCCGAAGTAACTGTTCGATCCCGGCGGAGGGCTTTTGCAGACGTTTTTCATGTGTCAAGGATGAAGCTGTACCACTCACGGTGAGTGCCGATGCCCGTTCAATGATGGACTTCAATGAAGGACTTTCGGAACTATAGTAGCTGTGAAAGACTGTGAAGGACTATCGGAAATATAGTAGCAATTGTGTTGTGTTCAGAGCATTCCTTTTCATTGTTTCCACGTTTCTTTCGCATCGAGTCAATGCTTTTTGAAGGGGAGGGATAGTGCCACAGACACTATGAATGGTACCTATCCCTGCAACGGTATGTGCCGATTACTCGTAAACCATCATGACCACGAGGCCGAGCCAGTGACTTGGCTAGAGGAAGAAGACGCTTTGCCTGCTTGCTCACTACCTTGTGTGGGCTCGATTCTAATTAAAACTAGTAGTCTTCTGTTTGTCAACCATCTGTCCCTCTCATGACAACGTATATATATATATCTATATATATATATATATATATATATATATATATATATATATATATATATATATATATATATATGCAGAATATTTCCTAACAGGTGACTCTGGTTACATTGTTTATACTTGTCCACGAAATTAACCAATAATTTTAAAGTGACAATATTTGAGGAATCACGTAAATAGATCACCATAAGGGTGTTGCTCTCACATGTAATAGTTTTTCTATACTTCGTGTTTGCGTATAAAAGGTCAACTGCACCGAAAAGTGTCTGTGTTTTATTTTCCGGAGCAGTACTGTGCGGACTTACTGTAGGCGCGCAGGACAAAAACTGAGCTATCGCTCGACAACCGTTGACTAATGGTTACGGCGTCGGTCACTTGTATGCAGCCAGCCCAGATCTCTTTTACAGACGATCTCCATGAACGCAAAAAATGAAATTCTCGAATATCTTTCGGATACCTTTTGTGTCACATATATGCATCGAGTGCTCAAAACCTTCCCTGGTCCACCGTGCTTTTGGAGTGGTGTGAAATAGAATTTTTTGCTTATCCTGTGGCAAAAGATGCATTATGTTTGTATTTTAGGGTCAATATCGCCATTTCTGTTAGGACCGAGTGACAATACCGGTTGATCAATTGACCACTGAACAAACCACCAAGTTATTATTAAACGTGTTGAAATCTTCAGCTAGCTAGTAATTTGTTCAAAATGCTACAATGTCATCACTAGGTAGGTGGAGTTCTAGTTCCAGACACAATTTATCTGTGAAAGAAAACGTGTTGTCACAAACTGGCACAGCTTGCAGTAGTGGTTCAAGGTTGAAATAAAGTATGGGGTGTGGCCTGTCTAGTTCTGCTGGAGACATCGCCGTATCACCTCACATAAAGTTCTGAACTTCTTTCCAAAAGTTCTCCATGACTGGCCGGCGCGGATTCTCTTGTTCACATGGTTTCATGTCCGTCCCAAAGAATACCTCGTTAACACGCCATAGCACCGGCAGTAACCGGATTCGTCAGCTCAGCGCATGGAGCGCAGACTCAGTGTCTGTGATCCCCCCCTTCTAGTAATGACGCACATAAACGGGCGCGGTGAACAGCATGTCAGGGTTTGCGCCATGAACGTAATCGCAGAGATTCTGGTTCACAACAAGAAACAGCTAGATGTGATAACGACCACCGGAAAGGCTTCTTCCCCGGTTCGTCTTTTTTTTGTTTCGTGGGGTGGCCCTGTTTTAATGGTTTGGTGTGGAGCCTAATTTAGTTATAGTGCTTTATTCTCTACTTCGAACCCCTCCTAATACCATACGCATTTGTTTTCCGTGTTTGGGAATACGCGTCTTGGGAGTGTAAAATGTAATCATTTTTGCACGATATGGGCATTTGAGTGCTTTGTTAAGTTTATTCATTTGCTCCTCTTCAGAATTAACTCGTTTTGCCCTAATACTTGTGAAAATTGTCATTCGGTATTTTTTCTTTGTAAGTGATGGTCACTGCTCGCCAACCAGTACTAGTAGGAGAATCTCGAAAAGAAACCGCGCTAAAATAAAGGGGACATGAACACAAGAACACATCACAAGCGCAGGCTGTCTTTGGGTGTTTTTCCCCGTAATTGGAGCGCAGTTTGTTTTTGAGATGCATCATTACCAACTAGCCCAACTTTCAACCCTTTTCTAGTAGTAGAAATGTTTATAGTGTCTGCGATGAAATTAGCAAAGAGAGGGTTGGATGAGAAGGCGGTGTCCCCTAATCGCCTTCCTTTGTTCTTCCTCAGTCGCCAGCAAGAGGTCCTTGGATTGTGGCGGTGGCCTCGGCGATCCGGACAACCCGTAGTTACAATTCAGAGTCGGGCCTGAGCAAAGCAGTTTCCCATTGCTTCATGTTCGTTGCAGTAAACAAGTGGCTTCTAGAATCAGCTGCACCATTTGGATACTTCGGGGGGGGGGGGATGAGCGGAGGATGACCATGACATGTGTTAAAGGTCCGCCCGAACCGCTCCTAGCTTAGAATTTCCCTAGTATATATTAGGTTAGCAGTTACTGAGCGCCAACGGGTTTCCAAATGTGTTGGTCTGTAACTGCCTCAGCGATAACGAGTCCATCTTAATAAGTCTGGGGTGTGCGGCTGGACACATTCTTCTTGCCTATCTGCAATTGTCTGTGATTTCTCTGTACGACACCAGACGATCTCTTTCCGACATGAGAAAGTGGAGTGAGGTGGGATCAACGTCTGCCTACTCGATAATCCTCAGGGCAGTTTAGTGAGCCATCTTGCTTCCTGTCAGACCCGAGTGTGCTGGTTTCCAGGTTATTTGACTTTTCCGTCCTTTTGTTGCTTTAGCCATTGTGCTTGTTGTTCAAAGCGGCACCCTAACTTCTGCAAACTTTCTTACTGCTAATCTCAAATCGCTAACAATTATGTGTACGCTGACATTGAATATTACCATAGCAACGGCTACCTGCTCACCTTCCGCAAGTCACACCTAGCGAGTGATGCGGGAGCTAGTAATTGTCCTTGAAGATTTACTATTGTTACCGTCATAGCGTCGTGGGAGCGTCGTAGCGTCATAGCGTCGTGGCAGCATGAACGTATAGCACGTCCTCTGATCGTTGAAATGTTTGTCTACAACGCGTGCGCTTTCTCTTCTGCGCTGGACGTTATGCACGGGATTTATGCATTTAGGGAGGTCGGAAACGTAGCGGTGAGCTCTTCTGTTCGCAGGGATCTCCCATTTCGGTCCTGTTTATGATTCGTATGCTATTTCTAAAGAACGACGAATGGGTGTTCCGGCCTATCCTTGGTATTGTATTTTGCAATGGCTCGTTCTCTGTGTCTCCTCCTATTCGCCGAGCGTGTTGTGAATGGCCAGCGCTCCGAAACGATCATTTGAAGTACTGAATAGGAGGCCAATCACTTGTTTGAACGCCTTTTAATGAGAGCGTTGATTTTGTTTTTCATCCTCTCCTTTGAAATAGGGAAATGTAGTCACGTAGGTAATTTTTCTTAGCTCGACTGACTGAATTACTTGCGTTAAGCTTTCTTCTTTCAAGACTCTGTGCCTTTTTTTACCCGCCCATTCAAGCGCATGCTTAGTTGCGTGCTTTTCTCTAATTGTTTAACGGTCTCCCTATTGTGGCCATCATCTTGAATTTTAAAGCCAAGGAATCTGATACTGACAACATTAGGGAGCAGTTGCCTGCCCGCGTATATGTCAATGTTTTCTGTTGTAGTGTCCGGTTCCCGTCTTCTGGTATTGGGTGTGTATATCAAGAGTTCAGATTTTTTCGGAAAGCACTCGTGTTCTCAAGTGTGGGTGCAATGTGGTATCGCGGCTTTTCTTGTCTGTAACGTGCTCTGTACATGCCCGTTGCTCCCGTCGGCGACTCATCTGGTCACGTCGGCTGCGCAGAGGCTGTCATTTAAAGTGGCTAGCTTAATTAGTTTGTCGCATTGTCGCTTTATGAGGGTGTTGTATAGAAAGGGTGAAGATACCGAGCTCTGCCTCGGCCCACGGCTTCGCATATCAAATTGGCTCGATTCAATGTTTGCTATCACTAGGGACGAAGTTTCATTTGAAAGAAAACTTCTAATGTTTATGAAAACGGGTTTTTTCGGCCGCAAGCCTGTCGAAGCTTTGAAAGGTTTGAAATGTCGAAAGGCTTGGTCAAAGCAAGACCAAGAATCACTGTGGTACCAAGTGGGGAGAAGCGTTCGCTGTCGATTATCTGATGTTTTATGCGTGACATATCGTCCTGCGTCGATAATTTCGCACGCAACCTATCATCGCGTTAGTGTACAGTTCATTTTCCTTCATGGAGATGTTTGTTTTCTTTAACACCACATGCTGAAAAAGTTTACCCAAGCACGAAGGTTATATTAAACACACAGTTTACTAAACACAAATGTATGTGAATAGGTGTTCAATGTGTACGTTTTTTTCCAGGCATTGGTATCCCTATTACTTCAGCCTTTTTCAATTCGCGCGGCATGCTGCTTGTCCCCCAGAGATCGTTCATATATTTGGCTACATCCTCGACAGAGCGCCGTCAAGATCTCGAATCATTTCAGCCATTACACATTGCACGCAAGGGGCGCATTTTTCGCATAAATCGCGTATTGCAGCGCGAACCTCTAACGTAATGGTGGGGCGTTATAGTTTTGGGTTATCAAATTTCGCGTAGTCGTTCAGGTGAATCTTAGGATCCGTCGCAATCTACCTGTGCTTGATTTCTGTAAGTATTTCAGCATCCGTACCTTGGTTATCGTGCAGTAGCCTGCCCAAGTTTCTACGATGTGTTGTTTTACTGATTTTTGGTCCAGTGAAGCTGCATGAGATGTTCCGAGTGAGTGACAATCCTATTTAGAGGTCTGTGCGCTCAAATGCCTCATTCCAGTGTATTCGCAAGAGCTGATTTCTATAGCCTTCGATGTCTCTATCCAGTCGCGCTAATCGGCTTTTAAGGAACCTGTCACATTTATGAATATTCAAACGTTTCTGAAGGCTGGATTTTGCCTCCTATTTGCGTAGGAGTTTTATGTCTGCACATTGAACCTCGGCTTCTTCTGGAACGGTCTTCATGCAGTGTTCCACGGGTTATTGGACTTGTGTTCTTCTTTTGTGCATTCCAGCGATTTGCTTTTCATTATGCGGGAAATTGATAGCGGCGAGCTCTACGTCGTTTCTACGAACCTAAAGCGGAACGGTGGAAACTTTGGAGAAGAAAAAAAAATAAAATGAGCCGCGTTTCCGGCATTTGTCTATTGCAGCGATTTACGTTACATCATCTGCCGTTCCTAATAATATGGGCCGACGATCCCTAAACGCGGCCCAATTTATTATTCTTTTGTTTTTTTCCCCAGGGTTTGGACTGTTGCGCTTAGGCTAGAAGAAACAATGGAGACCTCGCTGCCCAGAAGTCCCTGCGTATTGTTCCAGTCCGCAAGGAACTCATTTTTCAGGGAAGTGTGATCCGGCGTTGTGTGTGCGCTAACGTTGTTGCCGATGTATGTGGGAAAGGCCCGGTCTATAATAATGTAATAAACGTTCTTGTGGCGCATCGATCCATACTAGTCGACCCTTCGGTATTTATTTTGCGTAACCCCACGCGGCGTGGGGCTTTAAATTTCCGACTATCACTAGTGCTAGCTTTTTGGGGATGGGTAACGTTTCACGGAAAGGTTTGTCGAATCTGTGTTTATTATTTGTGCTACTATACACGTTCACTAAAAAAATCGGTGCCCTTCCACTCCGTCAAGAAGGATGACCTCCAAAGCAGTACGCCCTCCCCGTAGTGCACAAAACAAAACATGTTTGTTTGTAATTGAGGAACGAACACTCTTCTTAGCCAATTACCTGAATTAAATTTGGAGATGACCCGAGCATTATCCGAGCGGACAAAAGTAGAGCTGTATTCTTCCGTCCCGCGTTGTAGGGTGGGAAGAAGACAGCCAAGAAACCAATATACTGTACGACAGGTGACAGGAAGGGTCACATTGGGCTGTTTCACGGCCACGTTGAACCTCACGCTACCACAACGGACATGTCATGAGTGAGCGTAGAAAAGCTATATCTGCGCAAGCCCGCCCCCTCCCTACCTCCCTCCTCTCCCAACCGTGCAAGCATAATATTGCAACTGCTGATGAGCGGCTGCATAGTCGTTAATGATAGTGTCGATAATGTCGCGGTAAATGCCCTTTATGCTGAGCAAGTGCGTCGGCGTTACAAGCGGGCCAGTTGCTGTTTATCCGGGAGAGATTCGCACCTACACGAACAGCTGGAACTATAGGCGGCAATGGTGGCGGGAGCACCTTTGTGTGCTTTTGCCGCCTATTCACGGTTCTGTTATGGCTGGCGCTTCTAAGTTTGCGCTCTTCTTCCTCTATGCGAACCACGCGCTTCCGTCCAATAGCAAGTGAACACCTCGATGGCTTCGGCCTATATGCTACACACAGAACACAAATAAGCCGGAATGGGAGTAAATGGCTTGTGTCATAACTCAGTACCAATTCGGAGTTTTCAAAACTCCTTCGAATGGGAGTTTCGCCGTACTCCCATTATTTCGGCAGTTTTTTCAGTAGCATATGGGAGTTTCATTTTATTGCCACTACAATGGGGGTTTCCAGGGGTACCATTGGGAGTGTATTGTTTCCTCCAACTGGGAGTTTTCAGGGGGCGCATTGGGAGCAGTGTTGACCTGCATTCGAGGTTTTTTTGTGTGTGTTTTTGTGCGCTTCATATATATGCGCTGCAGTGGAATTTATTACTGCATTTGGGAGTTCTTAATAAGGGCACAGGCCGCATTTTTATTTTTTGTTGGGGACAACTTAATTTCTAGTCTTTTTCCGCTTCAAACGTTGAATGGCGAAACGTAAAAAGTTTGTTTTCTGCACAGTCAATTTATTTCATAAAAATTACATGAATGCGATATACGTGTGAACACGTTAATAAGACAATAAAAACACTGAATCAACAAAACACCTACATCGAGAACACAAGGTATCTTGGTGAGAACTTTATTTACTACAACACTCCTCAACGAAAAAAATTTAAGCCATTTGCAAACAATGAGGTCAGCATGTCGTCGGTGCGCTGTTTGCTTGCACCTGCCTCCCAAACGCTGACGTTGCCGCACCCCCTGGCACGTTCTTCTGGAAGCCACAGCGGCACATTCATTAGAGGGATAGCAAAACGCTTTAAATCTGCGGTAACAAATACATAAGCATATTGGGCATCTGACCTGAAAAAAAAAAAACAAAAAACAAACGGCACTCTAAAGACGCTGAACTTGTCACTTTTGCGTCCAACTTTCCGTATTGTCTGAATGTTTGTTTAAAGCTACGCAAAATTGCACTTCTGTCCGAGACATCTACGTTCACTAGTTCGTCAAAACAAAGTGTTCTGCTGTTCAAAAAGGTGCGCGACCCTTGTGGCGACCAACTTCTCAAAATGCTTCCTTTCCCTCTTTTCCTTGCGTGTAGTGTTCTGGGAACGAGCTTCAGGTTTTACCCCCCGCACTGCCCCTTTCTCCCCTCACCGAAAGTTGAGGAAAAATTTCGGTCGGTGTGACGCCTGCGCGTGCCCCCCTTCAAAAAAAATAAATAAATAAATAAAATAAGCAGTCGTCTGTCGACTCTACAGAATGCTCCCTCGAATGGCGTTTGCTGGTTATAGTTACACGCGCCTAGCGTACGGAGAGCTCCCACGGGGCCCCGACCTTCTCCATTTCCAGTGAAAGCAATTAATCGCCGGCGGCACGCGGCAATCACCCTCCTCGTAGCAGGCGCGGCTGGCACCACACCTACTTCTCAAGAAAAGCGTCCGCCCTGCGACGTTTGACCGGCCAACTTCACCCTCGCTTGCCAGTAAGCCACAGACACAGCCTAACAAAAACACCTAACAGCCATCCAGAGTTCGGACAGTTTTCATTCTGCTTGCGAGTGTGAATTAGTGAGTGTTCTGCTCGAGACCCGCGCAAATACGCATTGCTTTCGCACCGTTCGGCCTCCCCAGTGACGTTCCGGGCATGGTGCCGTCTTTCACGCACAACGCTCACCTCCAGTGGCGGAGAATCGCCCGTGCAGTGGCGCGGGAAACACGTTGAGTTTATTTGACGCTAGAAGGGGCACAAGTCTCCCAAAATGTTGCGTACAATAAAAAACGTGAAAATCTTACCTTCAACCACCTCGCAGAGGCACAACCGCGTTGTTTTTAACGAGCCACTCTCAGCGATCACTGCATTTAGGCCTCGCGTCCGCTCGCTGGCGTATACCGTCGGCTCGAAGGTCGGTGACACGAAGGCGACGTTGCAGTCCGTCGCACGTCAGTCCAGGCTGGTTCCACAATGTTCGCAACGAGCTTCGGTTGTTGGGAAGCACTTCACATCCGTTCGTCCGGCCGCAAGTTCACACTGGCAATAAATTTTCGAGGACGCTGGAGCTCACACGACACACGACACCAACTGGCAGCCATTTTGTAAGGACGCGTAGAGGAGGAAGGGGTGAGGGAGGAGGAGAAGAAAATGGAGGTGGCGTGGGAGTTTTTAATACTCCCATTAGGACAAACGCAGTAATCACAGCCAGATACTGCGTTTTGTGAAGAGGTACAACCGTGGCAAATGCGCTTATTTACGACGGCTTGTGGCCCCCGGTGTAAACCGGCAGTTTTTCCACCATCATACTGCCACACGTGGGAGCAGGCCGCCTGTCGTGAGGAGTTTAAAAGACGTATTCCAGCCAAGAAACTCCTATTCAGGCTAACTTGTGTTTTGTGTGTAGTGGACACACTCCTGGGTGTCCCTTTCGCTGAACAGCCGTGAGCACCTCATTGGCTTTGTAAAACACACCAACCCAGACCCAAACCCCTCGATTTCGTACGACAGTTCACTGGGCCTATTGAGCAATGAGAAGGCCCGTAGCCGCATTAGGAACTGCTCAGCCTGCCTGCCCCCCTCCCTTCATCCTCTACCCGTGCACGCCACAGCCGGCGACGGGGGATAGGGGCCTAACTAGTCTTAAAACACACTGGAGAATGTAGGGAGAAGGACTTTATATGCGACTACACTGAGATATATTATAATTCTTCCTCCAGGAAAACTATGACCAGTTTGTGAACAAGGCCCACCGACGCGACAATGTTGCACAGAATGGCTTTCAAAAAAACCGACAATAATCTCTCATTCAGGCATTAGGACGAGGCAAGTTGACTTCAGCCGGCAGGGGCGCGCAGCTGGTAGGCGAGGTGTATTTTGAAGCGGCAATGACCGCTTCTACATTCCCGGCGGTGGCGGTGGTGGCGGCTTTCCTTTATACACATTCGCGCCGCTCTCAGCAGACTCCGCAACTTCTGAAGGAGGTGCTGAGAGTGGAATAATCATCGTGATAACTGGTTTATAAGAGGGGTAGGCGGTGGCGAGGAGGTGCCCCAGAGCGGTGCCAAGTAAGTCTGCTCCACCTGAATGCAAACCGGGGGAGGGGGTGAGGCATATACTGCTTTGCAGTTAAAGAGACAACCTTCCGCCGTCGCCCCGACCCCCGTGTTTTTCGTCGGAAAGAGTTCGATAAGAACGTGGTTTACGGTCGCCACGGCAGTGTCGTGTCTGATCGCCGGTATGTTCCTCTCGTCATCATGCATCGTGCAGGTGGTTTCGTATCAGGCTCCCCCACGGTCCTGCCGTACAATGATTCGTAACCTCCTAATTCTACTGTGCATCCCGTTTTCTGTAATGCGAACACGTCCGGTGCTTCCCTGTTTTCCTTGGTGTTCAGGAATTGCTGCAGGTTCCCCCCTGGCGAGGTAACGCGATGCAGTTCGACTGCCACACCAAGTGTCTGACATCGCTGCTACTCCGCCCCGTTCCAGTTTGATGAGTGTGGTCTGCTGGTTTTGGGACTTTCAAGCATCTTGGATCGGGTGCACTGTTTGACCACTTTAATAGGTCGCACGCTCGTGGTAGATTGAGGCGGCGGGTCCATCGGCCCCATATTTAATGCGGTAATTTTGGCGTTTAGGCCTGCTGTTTCTTTGTAATGTCGGGCGTTAGTAGAAAAAGGTATTGAAATTTTTGGCCGAATGCATCTAAGGTACGGTCAAGTTTGTTTTCCATAGTGCTGTCTATTTCCTGTCGTGGGTGTTCTTTGGTTGAGGAATATCGGAGCTTCTCATTCTACTCCTTTATTTCCTTATGGCAGGGGAGCTTTTCTTTCGTGTTCACTGGTCGTACTCAATTCTACCTCACGTTGTATCTCGCTAGGGCACGCCAGATTCAGGTGTTTTTGTAAAACCACTTTGTCGGCGTGGTTGTGCACTAGGCGGCCTATTTCCCCCTTTAAGGCTATATTTTCGCGCGTAACCTATTCCAAGGTCTTTCGGATTGATATGACTTCCTTTTCTAGCCAGCTGTTTTGGTCTTGGGCTCGTGCGGATCTCTGACCATCGTTTTTTTCTCTTAGCGGAGCTTTCCTACCGGAGACCATCTCTGGCGAGTTCACCCTATGGTCGTGGACTTCACCTCGATAATCTGCCCTGCGTAACGTAGATGCGTTGGTTTCGTTTACTGGGAAGCTTCGGTATCTGTAGCCGGTATCTCGTCTTTCCATACTAACGGGTTTCCCGCTAATCGTATACTGGGAGCGATCTCGGCATTCTGTTTCCGTAGCTTGAGGTCCGCCAATCATCTTTGGCAGGAGTGGAAATGAATTGGACCGCATCATCTCTCTCTCTTCTGAGTACTTAATGCGCGGTTCTTCACTCTCGGATCGGTCTCGGTAATTTTCTGTGGTTCACGTTTCTGTCGTCTTCCCGGTGGATACTAGAATATGTTTGAACTTGTTTGCTTTGACTTTGATATTTCTACTGTAGGTGTTGTGTTTTTTCTCTGCCTTGGGAACGACACCTTATTTTTTTTCAATTCGCATCAGTTGTTATTGTTCCCCACCGATGCTAACGCCGTATTCCTCGGGCCATGGGCGGCCATGAGGTGTGACTTCCGCTTTCGTGGCTTAAACTTCCTAGGTTGCACTCTCGCGACATGCCTGGTACTATTTTGTTCTTGATGCGCCAAATCCCAGCACCTCCTCTTGGGCTCCTTGCCTCCTGGGTTTCTAACGGGACTGTTCTCGCCGGTACGGCACACCAGTTCTGGAACCAGTGTTGTTGATACGGTAAAATACCCACTTGGTCGGACGGAGGGGATGTATGCGGGATTTAGGCGGCCTGTGGCGAGACATCTTCACGGCCGTTTCTATCAAGGGTGAAAGTCTTGGCGGGCCGCTCTATGACACGGTATACGCCAGCATAAGCGGGTCAGTGAGACGTCGACTGGCGAAGTCATGGAGCATGAACACGTGAGTTCTAGACGATAGGTCGGGTCTCGAAAAAAAGGAGAGGTCTCGGTGCTGTCGACGAAGCGTGGCCCGGATTAGTTTGAAGATGCGACAGAGGACAGTCACGTAACCGACGACTTCCAAATATAGATCGGCAGGCGCAGTTGTGAAGACGTTGCCCGGGAGAAGGAGTGTGCAGCCATGCACTAGGTTAGCTAAGGTGCAATTCAGATCAGTCTTGAAAGCTGGGTGCATGCCCCGAAGGACGGGAGACACATCGTCGGGGCAATTTTCTCTTGGTTCTAGGTGGTGACAACTGCCTTGTGTTGCCGGTGTAAACGTTCCAGCATGCCGTTTGCGCGCAAATGTTAATAGGTAGGATGGATGTTGCGTACTTTCAAATTGGGAGCAAGAACATTGAGCAGAGGGGAATGTAACTGGCACTGCTGTCATTGGTGACAGCCGCAGGGAAGCCGAAGCGGGACAGCCAACCGGCAACGATTGCTGTGGCTACTGTTTTGCGCTGTGATATCAGGAATCATGGCTGTCTCTAGGAGCGCATGAAGCGGTTCAATAATGCCAGCGAGTAGGTGGCACCTCGCAACGGTGGTAAGGGGCCGGTCAGATCAACGACCACATGGGTGAAACGTGTGTCTCGTGGACGAAATGGTCATGCACGAGTAACTGTGCCTGCTGTCTTGGCACTTCGAAGCTGGAGGCTGGTGCGTACAAAAGGAGGACATGAAATTTATTGAGAACTAGAACCGCAAGGATGTGACGAGGCATTCAGTTCTTTGAATTCCGTGATGGCTCTTGCCGTGCAGGGCATACGTAAACGGCTCGACGAAATGTCGGTGGAACATCCGGTAGGGCGGCGGTGGTTGATGTATTGCAAGTGATTGTGATTTCCGTAAACGGCAACAGAACAATCACAAAAGCTAGGATGGGGCAGTTAGCACGGTGATGCTAGAGCCCAGAGCCTTGTTGCTAAGAAGATTAAAGCTATTCCATGGAAATGAGTTAGGACGATGACGGAGTGGCCTCGATTCAAGACAGCGCGCCAGCAGCTGTCTCGAGTAGCAGCTGCCATTGCACTGGAAGACGAATGTGAAGATCGCCTGGTTTAAGAGGATGCCGAAGCCTCGGCTTTTCAAAATATGCTGGAAACATTTGACGACAAGATAGACAGCGAGTAGCCCGTACCCAAAGGTGCTGCAGATTGGTTCAACTGGCGTCAACATCTATAAAGAAAATCTAGTGGTGGCCAACCGGAGACCAACTGCTGAACAACAGGGCCGCCAGAAACGCTGTAGGTGTCGGTTGTTAGGCAAAGTTGAGAGTAAGAAACAGGGGGTAAATTCGTTGCGGTACCATAGAGGGCCTTTTTCGGAGTAGAAAAGGCGGTTGCTCAACCAATCGGTCCAATTGAGGGGATCCATGGGTCCCGTTTCTTTGCCCAGCCGATCAGTGACACCTTTGTTCACCTTTGGGAAGGAAAATTGTCGCAGCCTCTTGATGGAGGAGGGCTCCATAAAGCCCTGGATTTCCTTAACTTTCATGTCGAGAGGTTGGATGCGCTGTGGATTGACCAGGGGGCCTAAGAACTCCAAGGTCTGCGTTCCAAAGACGCCCTTGTTGGGATTTATGACGAACACCCATTCCTCAACCCCAGTGAAAAGCGCTTGCAAGTACGCTTTATGCTCGGATGGTGATGACCATGACATAAAGATGTCGTCGAGATAGACCAAGACGAAGTCAAATCACGGGTGAACTCGTTGATGGCACGAGCAAAGATCTCGGCGGCGTAAAGCAAGCTCAACGCCATAAGATCATACTAGCAGAGACCACATTGGGTATTGATAGCTGTCTTCTAGATGTTTGCTTGTTAGAAAAATATCTATTGATACGCCTTCACGATGTCCACTTTGCTAAATATGACGCAGCCTTCCCGATTTGTGGTGGAGCCCTGCAAATGCCGTATTTTGTAAAGGTCGCGAATGGTGATCGAGCGGAGGGCATGATAGTCGACGCAACGCTCTCAGTCAGGGGGTTTTTTTTGGGTACCGTGTGCACGGCTGACTAGTAGCTATTACAAGATAGATGTACGATTCCCACTTCAAGCATCTCTTCGAACTCTGTACGAGCAATGTCGCGACGGGATACGGGGAGACGATACGGTCGATTGAACAGTGTGGGTTCCATCGTAATGATTTGGTCGGTGACGGGTTGCTTTTACGAAGACTCCCGTGTGGGTCCGTGTGAATGTCGGAGAATCTGCAAGCACCTTCTTGTATACGGAACGTTGCACACAAGCTCGAAGTCCGGTCGGCGTAGTTGCGAAAGCCATGCATAAAGATGCGCATTTAATGTCAACTTGGCATCGACAGTGCATATCTACGGGAGGCTGTAGAATGCCAAAAAACCAGCAACAAGTATGGATTTCATGACGTCAGAATTGTGAAAAGCCACCGGAAGGTGCGACACTGGCCAAAACTGACTGTGGGCGACCGCTACCTGCATGTGTGGATCGCCGTGTTTTTGAGGGCGATAAACTGGGAGGTCCTGTCTCGGTGTCACCGGTTAAGCCAAGAGGCCTGTAGGACGCTGACTTCGGCTACTGCATCGACTGCGAAGCACTGGCCTGCAACGTGGTTTGTGACGTAGAAAAGGAGGCTTAATGCTTGAAAGGAGTAATTTGCCACCGCGAGTGTCCGGTCTCGCGGTTTCCGGCAGCACTATCAAAGATACGACGGTAAGAGCAGGGACCCGAAGGTCCAGTTTCGCCTAACGGGAGGGAAGCGCGATCTTGAGAACGGACCGGAATGAGGGACCGTTAGCCCGTGCGCTTAAGTTCCCGATTAAGTTCCCACTTACGAATAAGATGCCAATAAGTCGAAGTCGGTCACGGCAAATAAGCCGGTTGCCAAAAAACGTCCCCCGCACCTCCCCGAAGGGAATCGTGCAGAAATGCGAATGCAATGGGTGCACCGATGAGAGTATGAATGTAATCATTTATTAATCAGCACCTGTTTGTGTTATCGTTGTACCTGACGGCCACAATCACTGCCTTGTGATCGCTAAAGTGCACGGTCAAAGGGTCTTTGAGAAGCATACGCGCGTCACAGTTTCGCGTAAAGACCAGATCAATGAAACTCCCGTGAATTGTAGTGGGGCACGTGTCGAAGCCGGCAGAGATACAATACATAGAGTGCCTGGTCTGCATGTACTCGACCAGCCACTCGCCACTCTTCTTGCGCACGTCAACGTTGAAGTCGCCAACCAAGACTATGGGGTCAGAGGGTTTGGACCGCACGCGCGCACTTTCCATAGCCGCGCCCAGCTGCGCGGCAACGGCCTCTCGAGCGAGGTTGGGCGCAAGGTACACGGTCACCACAAAGACTCCGTCTCCGGTGTAGGCAAGGGTGTACAAGTCCTTGTACGGAGACGTGTCTCGAACGGGAGACGTGGCAACGGCGTGCGATATCAAGTTCCCTCGGGTGTGTCCTCTCCCTTTGCCCTCCGCTACTCCCGCCCGAGCTACCACCTGCTCCGGTTGCTAGGCGCGCCACAGCTGTTACTAGGGGTGAGGAGGAGCGCGGAGAGGTAACACCTGCGGGCGCACGCCGACGGAGCACAACAACCCCCGACTAAGAAATGCATTCGCATTTACGACGACGACGATGACGAAGGCAGAACTACGAGGCGCGCGCTCACGTGCGCTCGCGCTGGAGGAATGCAGGCGCACGCCGGCCAACGGAGCAAGACAACCCCCGGCTAATAAATGCATTCGCATTTAAAAACCCTATGGAAACTCTACCTTAACCGAGCGTTTGTATCAGTTTCGGCAAAGCGACTTATTACCTAGCCAGCGCTAAAGTCGTAGTTGAGAACTTATTTACACACCTATCGCCTTACGGCAAACAGGCCAAGGACTACCGGCAGGCGTGCGATGCGCTTTGGCGTTGGCATAAAAGGGTTGGGATGGAAGTCAGCTAATGACTCAATTTATCAAAGCTGCCATCAATTCGGCCTAACTGGAGTCTTCACCTGAACTGTAGGGCGTACGGGCGACTGTGGTGATGCTTGAGGACCCTGACTAGTCGGCGCTTCCGTGAGCCAGTTCAGCGGGCTTCTAGAAGGCGTGTCATCGGCAGCCGCAACTATCAAGGCAAATCTTCTGTGGTTGCCGCTGTTGGACGCGATCCAGAATACTTGGGTCGTTGACGTCCTGCTCATATTCACCCTATAAACGCCGCATGTGATGGAGTGGCTGGAAGGGTTGCCTGTGATCTAGTTCCACAGTTTTCAAACGCTGCTGACTGCTGCTGTGCTCCGACTAAGATTTGCGCTGGGTGTGGTGACGTTGAGCCGGTCGTAAGGTGCTAAAGGATGTCGGGTACCGAGGATGTCGCAAGCTCGTCTTTGTTTGCACTGTGGCAAGAAGGTCACGAGGCTTAACTATTTCGTCTACTGGCTAGTGAAGCGGTGCAGCCGAAAGCACGCTTCGCCTTGCGGAGAAAATTTGCCGGTTTCGATTCCGAAACAGCGATAGCACAGTGGTGTGTAAAAAAGCGGATGTAGCACGAACAGGTACAGTTGCCTAGTGGGCGGGCGGGCGCTTCGTTGTCGGTGGCCTTTAGCTGGCCCGCCAGTTCCGGTGCAGGCGAAGAGCCAAATATGGCGTGGTCAGAAGAGGCGAGGTCGTTCCACATCACCAATTCATGTCGCGACCTGCAAGAGACAGCTGGCCACGGCAGCGTTTAGGCTCGAACTGATTTTATTCCTAGGAAGCTTTAGAGCTCGTCAGGGTGCTATTGTGAGAAACGCCTGGCTTCTTCGAGGTGGTTCTAATTGCACCGCTGTGTGACCTGGCGCGCCAGTTTCTACAGTGACATAGTCCGTTTGGGAAGCAAAAATTATTACCAGTTTTGAAGTGTCTTTCAGAGGTGTTTCTCTGCGTAGCGCCACAGCCAGAATACTGCTAATACGAAGTTTTCTGATGAAATCTAGAACACAGTTTTGGAAATATTCATGGTGCTCTAAATGTCTATCAATAAAAATGCCAGTAGAGTTGTCTCGCCGGTGTTTTTTTTGTTGCAGTTACTGAAGCCCGCACAAGCTCCGTGGTGCGGCAAACGGTGACTTATAAGTTAACTTGTTTTGCATTTGTAGACGTGCATGGAGCAGGCTTCAGGGGTACCCTCTTGATATTCCTCGATATGTGCAGAGATGGCACGGGCATATTTTGCAGGTGTTGGCCTGAAAACGATATAAATCTCTGCTCCCTCTTTGTTGCCTACTGTGGTAGAGTAAAAGTGTGAGTCATCATCCTTTGAAGTATGACGGACCGTTGTACCGCCCTGCCTCACGTTAAAACAAACAAAAGCTTCGTCTGCCTTTCCCGGTGATGCTGGCAGTATCAATATTAGCGTACGGTCGGCAGTCAGCCTCCAAATATTAAAACCCCGCCTATAAACTGCTCTCTAAAAAATTTCCCCGCACCTCCCCGAAGCGAATCGTGCAGAAATGCGAATGCATTGGGTGCGCCGATGACTGTGTGGCGAGTAATGGCGTAATTAATGACGAGAGTGTGAGCGTAGTCATTTATTCATCAGCACCTGTTTTTGTTATCGTTGTACCTGACGGCCACAATCACTGCCTTGTGATCGCTAAAGTGCACGGACAAAGGGTCTTTGAGAAGCATACGGGCGTCACAGTTTCGCGTAAAGACCAGATCAATGCAACTCCCGTGAATGGTAGTCTGGCACGTGCCGAAGCCGGCAGAGAGACAATGCATAGAGTGCCTGGTCTGCATGTACTCGACCAGCCACTCGCCACTCTTCTTGCGCACGTCAACTTTGAAATCGCCAACCAAGACTATGAAGTCAGAGGGTTTGGAGCGCACGCGCACACTTTCCATTGCCGCGTCCAGCTGCGCGGCAACGGCATCTCGAGCGAGGTTGGGCGCAAGGTACACGGTCACCACAAAGACTCCGTCTCAGGTGCAGGCAAGGGTGTACAAGTCCTTGTACGGAGACGTGTCTCGAACGGGTGACGTGGCAACGGCGTGCAATATCAAGTTCCCTCGGGCGTGTCCTCTCCCCTTGCCCTCCGCTACTTCCGCCCGAGCTACCACCTGCTCCGGTTGCTAGGCGCGCAACAGCTGTTGCTAGGGGCGAGAAGGAGCGCGGAGAGATAACACCTGCGGGCGCACGCCCACGGAGCGCGACAACCCCCGACTAAGAAATGTATTCGCATTTACGACGACGACGACGACAAAGGCAGAGCTACGAGGCGCGCGCTCACGTGCGCTCGCGCTGGAGGAATGCAGGCGCCCGCCGGCCAACGGAGCAAGACAACCTCCGGCTAATAAATGCATTCGCATTTAAAAAATTCCTCCAGGCGTAGGATCTGTCTTCCGCGATACATCCACTGGCGGTTATCACAGGGAAGAATATTCCGCTACCAGTGTACTGTCACCAGAGCGTAAATGGGCATCTTGTTGAAATAAGCTCATCAGGAATATATTTATTCTCCTTAGGAGGTTTCCCGAGCTTAATTTCTTGATACTACAGAATTTACGGATGAATCATTTTTCTCAGCTGTTTAGTATTGGTGTGTGGCAGAGCAAGGCTTGCAGTTATCTTTTGATGTTCCTACAAGCAGAAAAAAATATTTCTTTATTTACACATTTTCAGGCTTCAATGCTGAGTTAAAAGCCAAAACAAAGGGCTATTAGCACTTGCATTTTAATAATTTTGGAATGGCCGTAATTTTGTCCGATAGAAGATAACGAAATCTGGCCTCACCGCACAAAACAGGAAGCCTGGTATAGTTTAATACGTATTCTTGAAATTTCAATGCCTTGTAGGGTAAAGCCCACATTAAATACTTCACCGTGACTCCGGACTTCGAAACATCGCCGGCATAAATAGAATGCATCCTTAAACTTTACAACTTGTTTTATTCGTTCGTTTTGTGCCCAGCCAGCAAAACCAGCTGCGCGCGCACGTTTTCTTTTCGGCCCTGTGCGCCTTGATTCTCCCTCTCTCCCCCTCCCTTTACCCTCTCTTGATGGCAACGTTTATAATCACCGTTCTAGCAATAAACGCCGTCGTTGACTGCCCGACCATATTCCATGCTGCTGCGCTGCGCGCGCCTGTGTTACTACAGTGGCGACGAGCAGGGAAACCGCCCATGCTGCCCTGAAAGTTGAAGCACACAGCTGGCCGCAACAAGTACCGTCGACCATGACCAGCCTACAGCTCCCGGTCTTCGACAACACAAGAGATAATTGGAAAGCGTACCTTTTTTGGGCTGAAGCATATTTTGAAGCAAATGCTATTACTGACTCCAAAAGGCAGAGAGCACTTCTGGTGGCAGCACTCAGCACGCAGACTGTGCAAGTGCTAGCGGGGCTAATTGCACCTCGGATGCCCAATTCCCTTACTTACGCCGAAGCGGTCGCAGCCTTAAATGACGACTACGATCCCAAGCGTCACGAGATAGCAGAAAGCGACAAGTTTTTCACCAGGTGCCAACAAGAAGGAGAGTCGGTGCACGCATTCCTAGTCGAAATACGGCGCATAGCAGACAATTGCAACTTTGGAAGTGCGCTAGACCGGATGTTGAGGAACCGGATTGTTTGAGGCCTACGCTCAACAACCTTGCGCATGCAGTTACTGGCAAAGAAAGATTTAACCCTCGAGGAGGCTGAAACAATGGGCATTGCCGCCGATGCAACCGACAGCGATGCGAAAGATATGAGTGCAAAACCGCCGACTGTGCTAAAAATGCAAGCTCATCATCGCTCACCTTCTCGAGGTAACCGTACACAAGGCGCGTCGCATGACTGCGGCCGATGTGGAAGCACGAAGCACGACGATAACTCCTGCCGCTGGGCTAACGCACGCGACTATCGCTCTGGGCGACGCGGTCATTTGCAAAAAATGCTGCAGTGCTTCAACTGATGCAAGGGTTGAAAGGCGGGCAGCCAGTGTAAAGGCACTGACAGTTGAAAGCGCGTCTAGCAACGACGACATGGATAGGGCACACGTGTGGACGTTGATTTTGGGGAGAAAAAACGGTTTGGAACCACCCATGCGCCGCACGTTTCGATGGGGCTACGTAGAACTGCCCATGGAAATGGATACTGGTTCCCCGGTGTGCGTCGTATAGCGCCAAGTGTACGATCGACACCACGCACAATGGCGCGCTTACAACCATCACGAATCAAGCTCTCGTGTTACGCGGGACAGCTGCCGGTGTTGGGTGAACTCGAACTTCCACTGAGGTACAAAAATCTATCAGTGCCTTGTCCGCTGATCGTGCTTGACTGTGCAGGACCCAGCCTATGCGGCCGCGATCTCATCGCTTTGCTTGACAAGACGGGCGTTCCGATTGGAGCCCTGACCACGCCGGACCTTACAACAACTGCCGAGCCAAGCGACAATATGCTGAACCGACTGCTTGGCGAGTTCGAGGATGTTTTGTCAACAAACCTTGGACTTATCAAAGGTCCACCAGCCAGCCTGAAACTCAAGGAGACGGCGACACCAAAATTCTGTAAGCCCAGATCGCTTCCTTACGCCCTCCGCGATAAGGTCTCTCGTGAAATTGATCGGCTGGTGTCACTTGGTGTTCTATGGCCTGTGCAACATGCAGAATGGGCCACGCCTACCGTGGTCGTTTTGAAAAAGGACGGAAGCGTGAGGATATGCGCTGATTTTAAGGTCACCCTCAACCCGGCATGTGAGGTGGAGCATTACCCTCTTCCGGTGATAGAAGACATGTTCGCAAGCTTAAACGGAGGTGAATATTTAAGCATCTTGGATTTAAAAGATGCATACAATCAAGTGTCCCTTGACGAAGTGTCCAGCGGGCTGTGTGTCATTAACACACACCGCGGGTTTTCCGGTATAACAGACTTCCGTTTGGAATAGCTTCCGCACCTGCTATTTTTAAAGAAAGATTGATGCAGTACTCGGCGGGCTGCCGGGTGTCCAAGCCTACCTTGACGACGTGCTAGTGTCAGAAGGCAAGAGGGATAACGGAGAGCAGCTCAAGAGAGTGTTGGAGTGGTTCCGAGAGCACGGCGTTAAACTTAGGATTGACAAATGCAAGTTTCGGCAGCCTTCTGTCACTTACCTTGGCCATCGTATAGATCGGCAAGGCGTCCACCCCATTGAAAAGAACGTAGACGCCGTCATGCAAGCCCCGCGCCCACGTAACGTTAGCGAATTGCGCTCGTTCCTTGGCATGCTCACGTTCTACGCCCGTTTCCTGCCCAATATGTCTACTGTGCTCAGCCCCTTGTATCAGCACATGGAAAAACGAGTACGTTGAGAATGGGGGGAACAGCAGCAGACAGCGTTCGAAAAAGCGAAAGAAATTTTGAAGAATGCGCAACTTCTCGTTCATTTTGATCCCAACAAGGAACTGAAGCTAGAATGGGACGCTTCCCCGTACGGCGTGGGCGCTGTTCTGTTTCACTCGGAGGAAATGAGCACAGACCAATTGGGTTTTGTTCCAGAACGTTAACAAAAGCGGAGCGAACTACTCTCAGCTGGAGCGAGAAGCATTGGCACTGATTTTTGGCGTTTCTCGTTTCCGTCACTACAACCTAGGTCGGCAATTCACCCTGGTAACCGATCATCAGCCACTGCTGGGACTGTTCATGCCTGACCGCCGAACGCCGCCGATGGCCGCCGCGCGCATTCAATGATGAGCAGTGTTCCTGGGAGGCTGAGAGTACAAGTTACAGTACGTTCCGGGGAAACAACTACTGACAGCAGATGCCCTCAGCCGACTACCAGCCCCGACGGCAGCGGAGCCGGTAGCTGAGGGGGACCCTCCCGAGTACGTACCGTCGTGGGAAGCCATCGACGAAGGTATAGTGACGACGCACGAGTTGCAGGAGCTCACTGCCAAGGACACGTTGTTAGCCCGTGTCGCGGAACACATCTTGCATGGCTGGCCTCGAACGACAAGTGGAATGGCGCCCGACTTGTTGCCGTTTTTGATCGCAAAATGGAGCTGTCGATGGCTCACCGGCTAATGTATTGGGCAACAGAGTCGTCATACCAGGGAAGGCGCAAGAAAGGATGTTGCAGCTTCTACATGAAACACACCAGGGCTCCTCGTCAATGAAAGCGGTGGCGCGGTCACTGTTCTGGTGGCCGGGCATGGACAGGGAGATTCAGTAATTGTCGGCGCAGTGTGTAAGCTGTGTAGAAAACCTGCCCATGCCTGCAGCAGCACCACCGGTAAGTTGGCCGAAAACTGCCGAGAGGTGGTCCCGGATCCACATCGATTTTGCGGGCCCGTTAGCCGGCAAGATGATACTTGTGGTGCTAGATGCTCACACGAAGTGGATTGAAGCATTACCCATGGGCATGCGAACACAGCGGGTACCATTCGCTGCTTAATAAGGTTCGGTGTGCCACGCGCAATCGGGTCCGATAATGGCACGCAATTCACGAGTCAGGAGTTCGCCACGTTTGTAGCAAGAAGCAATATTGTGCACCTGCGTACAGCGCCTTTCCATCCTCAGTCAAACGGAGCAGCGGAAAGAGCAGTGCGAACCATTAAAGACGGCTTGCGGAAAATGCAAGATGGCCCACTGGAAGATATCCTCATGCGCCTGGTATTCCATTACAGCAGGACCCCGCAAAAGGAAGGAAAGTCACCCTCGGAAATGCTTCTCGGCTACCAGTTCCGTTCCCGTCTTGACACATGCCTGCCGCCCAGGCATGAGAACTTGTCGCCGGGCGCTGAGGACTGGACCATCTCCCCAGGCCGCAGCGTGTACGTGCGGAAATACGGTGTCGGCAAAAGATGGACGCCTGGACGTGTAAAATCTGTTTTGGGGGCAAGAATGATAGCAGTGGACACGCCAACAAGGGTAGTGCAGCGTCATATCGACGAAGTCCGCCGCCGCCGCGAATCGACGCCGGAGTCTACATCTACGGGGGCGACTGAAGGCGCGGAGGCTGATGGTGAACCTGACAGCGTGACTACTCCGGTCCCGTCTCCTGCGTTGCAACGCACGCCCAGGCGGAAGGAGCAAGAGCGAAGCCCAGAGCTACCGGCACGGGATGGCCTTAGTGGGTATCCCACACCAGCTGCTACGGAACCTCCAGTCGTCACGGCCGAGCACCCTCCTGAGGTGATCCCTCATCAGCCCACTGTGAGGCGATCAACAAGAGTTAGGAAACCGGTACAACGTTTCCACTTTTAAGAGGAAAGAAAGGTTGTATTCGTTCGTTTTGTACCGGCCAGCAAAACCAGCTGCGCGCGCACCTTTTCTTTTCGGCACTGTCGCCTTGATTTTCCCTCTCTCCCCCTCCCTTACCCTCTCTTGATGGCAACGTATATAATCACCGTTCTGGCAATAAACGCCGTCGTTGACTGCCCGACCATCGTCCATGCTGCTGCGCGGCGCGCGCCTGTGTTACTACACAACTCTAATGCGCTAAGTATCCTGTCTGTGTCATGAGGAGGTGGCGCCTACAGAGGTCATTCGACACCACCCTTTCGCTTCTCTAGAAGCTGTGAGTAAATTAACGAGATTTAACTTAACGAGATGACGCATGCACTTGCACAAAATGTCCCACAAATAACAAACAAAAGGCCTTCAAATCAATGTACACAGATCGCGTTAGTTTTAGTGCATGGTTTATTCCGCAAATTTTGTCATCACATTTTGTTGTGGTCTTCTACATGGTTAGGGACTCAAAAGTCAATTCATTACCCGATATTCTTATGACCTGGGCTGTTCTCCTCGTGAGTTGACATTCTTGGTACAAGACGCTCGTACATTGGGCAGTTCTGATGTTCATACTCGTAAGCGTTGTAGGCTGGGTTTGTGCACATTGCCAGCAAGAGAAAGTTACAGTGCTTCAAACTGTTGTTTATTGCAGACTCCTTGACCCAGAGCATGCATCCAACTCTTTTTGAATCACCTGTAAATGAGTGTGTTGGCATAAAACGAGTTGTGTTGTTTCTAAATACATAAATATTGCATTTATATCGCATGTGACAACAGTAGGTTAAAATTGTACCAATCGCGGTTTTGACGCTCCCAGTTTTCAAATACAATATACATTGAAGTGGTCGGTTTTAGTCCTTCGTCCTCATCAGCACTTCGGAGAATTACACATATAAAATATTCGAACTGGGGAAATTCAATACACAAAATACTACATAACTAATATTCTAGTGCTTTTAACTACCTACAACAAAATGGTCACCTCATTAAAAAAATGCCATTTGTTTTTGGGCAAAAAATGTTAGCGGGCGTAGTTTGAACAAATATTGCCGCGAGACATGCATTGCGTTTGTTTATTTATATTTTGTTTTTCACAACCGTCTGTGCCGGTACGTGTTATCTGCGTGCCAAGTGAAGCGCTTGCTCCAATAATTATTTTATGCCACCCTTTATAACTTTTTTATAAGGGGACATTTTGAACTAATGTGAGCAGTCTAGAATATTCTTTGATCGACAGTGTTCTGGATGTAATATGATGGTTCGAGAAACACTCGCACCCAAAGATAAACGCCCGCAAAGCGGATGCCGCGGAATTTGATTCGCCGACACAAATCCGCGCACGTGACTTTGTTGACTGCGGTTTTTGCCGCCTGTGCATTCTTTGAGTTGTTACCGGAGCACACGTTCGCTGCAATACACTTGTTTTTCCTTCAAGGCAGCTGCGTCGTCTTCGCCGTCATGACATCTGGTAGTTGCTCGGCACATGCATGCATCCTAAGCCATTGTCAAGCCGACAAGCAAGCCCAACTCGGGTAAGCCTCTAACAGCAAGGACTTCAGCCAGAGTTTGATCAGCGTCCAAAAAGACGTGAAGAGTGAAGACGCCGTGAAAACAATCATGATCATCTCAGAAACCATGACCAGTGCATCCAATCCTGCCGTTGTTCTTCGGCAACCATGGGAGCCACCATCCTTCCATGGGACACTTTCGGAAGATCCCGAAGACTGGTTGGTGCAAGTTGAACGGGTCTGGCTGTTTAACCGATGGGACGACGCGGAGACACTAAGGCAAGTGTTCTTCTACCTTGAGGACGCAGCATGCATCTTGTTTGAAAACCATCAGAGCTGCCTATATACTTGGGACGATTTCAGGACGCATGTTTTAATGACGTTCACCAAGGTTGTGCGAAAAGAGCCGGCCGAGGTCTTGCATCAAACGCGGACACAATACTCTAAAAAAAGCGTTGTTGTGTTTGCGGAAGATATGAAGAGGCTTTTCAGGCGTGCAGGCCCTTTTATGGCGGAATAAAAGAAGTTTCGCTTCTTAATGCGTGGTCTGGATGAGGAACTGCTTTCTGGACTCGTCCGAAATCCGCCAAAAAGCATCGCCGAATTCGTGACTGAAGCCAACATCATTGAGAAAGCACTATAATTGCGTGTTAATCTCATCACGCAGCTTTTTGTGGCTCGGCCAATGCGAATTCCGTCGACAGCGTGGGCATTCCCGCAGATAGCTTAGGCGAGATTATCCTCGCAATAGTGACAGAGGAGCTGCGGAATTTGCTACCAACGTAGCCGCAACCACAAGTCGCTTCCCTTACCGACGTCATTCGAGAAGTGCAGTAAGCGCTGTGAACATCCACGACGCCAGATTCACCCCGCGAGCCGCAAGCTATGGTTTACACAGTTTCTGTCCGTCGACCTCGTCACCTACGCTTAATCGTCACGACGCTCCATACCGTCGTCCCCTGTAGCCATCCCGAACACCTGCGGTGCAACCCGCACCCCAAGGAAGACCACAGGTGACTAACGCCCGACAATCGTCCCCTATGATATCATTGCGGAGTGGCCGACCACGTCAACCGTCCCTGCCCGTACAACAGGATCGGTTTGCAAGGGTTCTCCGTCGAGGCACCAGATTGCTAACATCAGAAATATCTAACTTCCCAGGACCAACAGATAAGAAGATCGTGCGAAGATTTCTCGAACTGTCCGCATACTACCAGCGCTTCGTCGCGAATTTCGCACGCACTGCAGAGCCACTAACACGCTTGACGAAAGATAGCACCCCTTTCAGCTGGAAAAACGTCCAAGAAAAAGCACCCTGTGAGCTGCAACACCGACTGCAAAATGCATCCGCGCTCCCTCATTTCGACAATAACGCCGAAAGAGAAATGAGCAAGGATGCCAGTGATGATCGGTTGGGTGCCGTTCTCGTGCGAAAGCGGTAATCGCCTTTGCCAGCCAGGTCTGTAGGAGGAGGAGAAAAACTACCGAGACCATGAGAAAGAGTGCCTCGCCATTTTTTGCACCATTTCACAATTTCGCCAGTGCGTGTATGGCGCACCGTTCAAGGTTGTGAGAGATCACCATGCCCCTTGCTGGTTCGCTATTTTGAAAGAGCCCTCTGGCCGTCTTCGGCGGTGCAGCTTGCGCCTGTAAGATTTCGACGTTACAATCGTCTATAAAAACGACAGAAAACACTCCGACTTCGATTGCTTGCCCGCACCCCGGTCGACCCACCACCACAAGACTCCGATGAAGACAGCAGTCGTGACGGAGAGCGACCTAGCCGCCAAGCAGCGTGCCGTCCTGACTTACGCGTCGTGATCGACTACCTCGAAAGACATAATGTCGCCATGCCTAAATCCTTCAGACACAACTAACCAGCATTCAGCTTGAAAAACTCCCTCCTCGTGAAGAAGAATTTCAGCCCGAACACGAGAGCGAATTATCTTCTTGTCATCCCCGCGGACTGTCTTGACGAAACATTGGAAGCGTTGCACGACGACTTGCCTTTCGGACATTGCGGCACAGATCGCACAATAGGAGAAATCAAGGCGTGGTACTACTGTCCCCGCCTTACCTCTGACGTAACTCACTACGTCCAAAGCTGACGTGTCTGCAGCGACAAAAACTGTGGCCCAAGAGACCCACCGGACTTAAGAAGTCATTCGCTATCCATCGAAGCCTTTCCAACAGACTGGAATGAACCTTCTTTGCGCGTTTCTTACGTTACTATCGGAGAACAAGTGGATTGTCGTAGCGACAGAGAACATGACGCGGTACTCAGATACAGCCGCTCTTAATAGAGGGTCGGCAGTAGAAGTCGCGAAATTCTTCAAAAACCAAGTTTTGCTTCGACATGGAGCACCTGAAGCCCTAAACGCGGACGGCGCAACGGCCTTCACTGCGGAATTATGCAAGGAATCTTACGCTACAGCAACACGGATCATTGAAGAAGAACGGCGTACCACCACCAACCGAACGCTTTTAGGGAACGTCTGAACAAGACGATCGCGGATATGCTGTATATGTACGTCGACCTGAGACTAAGACTTGGAACGGAGTCCTTTTGTATGTCAAGTTTGCGTGCAACACGGCTATCAAGGAAACTACGCAGATGACACCATTCGAGCTTGTCTACGGAAGACGGCCGACTACGATGCTTGCTGCCATCTTTCTCCACGTAGAAGACGACAACCTCAACGCCGACATCCAAGGATTCCTTCAGCGGGCGGAGGAGGCCCGCCAGCTGTCTCAAGTTCGCACAATGAACCAGCAGCTGGTGAATGCCGGATGCTACAACCTCCGACGCTGAGACGCCGAATGCCGCCCTTGTGATCTTCTGTGGTATTTGACTCCCATCCGACAACGTGGACTCAGTGAGAAGCTTCTGCGTCGGGATTTAAGACCCTACCGGTTTCTACGATGTGTTGGCCACTTTACCTACTCAAGTGATCCCCGATGTGATTACGGAACATCACGACGACGCACGCGCCACGAAGTCGTCCATGTGGTTCGATTAAAACCTTACTACGAAGATGATTGATTATTTTTTTTGTTTGTTTGCATGTTTGTGTGTTCGGACTTAGGTTTTCTTTTAACAGCGGGTCGATGCACTGTTAGAGGGTGGCGTAATGCCGCGAACCACTATTGTGTTTGTTTATCTGTGGTTTGTTTTTTTACCGCCTGGCTGCGCCGGTCTGTGTCATCTTTGTGCCAATTGAAGCGCTTTCCATTCTTTATTTTTGTGCCGCATGTGTTATCTCTTTTGATAGGAAGAGCGTTTAGAACTAACGGGAACAGTCTAGAATAATCGTCTTTGATCTACATTGTTCTGGATGTCATTCGATTGTGCGAGAAACATCCGCACCAACAGATAAACGCCCGCAGAGCGAATGCAACGGTATTCGATTCGCCGACACCAGTCTGCGCACGTGACATTGTTGAAGGCTGTTTCGCCGACTGGGTATTCTTTAAATGGTTAGGGGAGCACAAGGTCATTACAATAAACTTGTTTTTTCTCCAAGATAGCTGCGTCTTCTTTGGCTTTATGACAATATGAAAGGATAGTATATACACTAAAACTTCACAAGTTAACTTCAAATGATATCTATTTAATAGTGAGGATGCAGTATGCTCATTCGTAGTAATATAGATTATTTGATGAACCGGCGTACTCTCTTTATTATTGATTCAATACACCTCAGAAGCAAAGTAGCGAGTGGGGAGCATCCTGCTTCGAGTAGCACATAATCTATGCGGGAGCTGTTTAAATATGGTGAGGCTTTTCCTTTATCAGTGACATTCATGTATATCTACCTACTATACATAAAATGTACAGCAACAAGCAGGAGTTTGAAAAACGTTATGGGCGGATAAGCCCATGTTTTTTGTCCCATATAACAGCACAACGTAGAATTTGTACTTCTGGTTTTCTCTAAATACTGTACCTCAATTTTAGTAGTGAGCAGGGCAGTAAACGATAGTAAATCCCACTGAACTTTCACATTGCAGAAAAATGAAGACAATAGAAAGAACACGGCGTAATGCGGAGCTTGAACTAACTTTATGGGGAAGAAAAACACTTATATACAATCACCTCTTATACGAAGTCGCGCTATCCTTTTCGCAACGCGACATTTCTGTGTCAAGTGTGCATAGAATACAGTCAATATTATGCAACACCGTGTCTTGAAAAAGTCCAAATATTTCTCAGCAAACTAAGGGAAGAGCGTCGTAACACAATTATCGCTTGTACAAGAAATTTACTGTGCCTCCAGTATTTTCCGAGTCCCCCGGCTACCATGTGTACAGATAATAGGTCTCTGATGCATGCATGGGCACGGAAGTGGCTGGGCAAATGGCCAGTTATGCCGTTATGGACATTGTTGGCGTGCTCACGGAGTCTGTCATTGTGGCAACTACTGTTGTCAACCAATACATCCCCGCTTACATTACAATTTGTTCTACATTGCTTATTATGCCTGGAAGAACCACGTTGAATCCCGGCCTATGCTTACCCTCTGCAAAAGGCTAACAATATATTGTGGCATCTACTAAGTGCATTATGCGCACTAATGACAAATGACGAAAGGTGGAATGAGACGACGAAGCTTTCGCAACCACATATTCAACAGCCCACTAGAACAGCCATCTCGAAGTCGGCGGGACGTTGTCGACGGCGACACCAACGTGAAAGTGGTGTTTCCACCACTTTGAAATTGCCTCATGACATATACTTTGCTGTGCCCTTTTTTCATGTTGCCACAACAATTCAATCTCGCTGGGTGTGTTGTGCTTTCCTTTGTCTTATGTTTATAAGAACTTTGCGCGGTCAGTAAGGAATTTAGAAACAGCACCTGCTAAAGCATATATTTTTAGCTGACAGTGTGTAAGGGTGACTGCAGGAAAACGAAAACATGTGGGAGAACTGATAACACACCGCCTACGTTTAGTTTCTGCCATCTCAGTAATATAAAACGGCAATAAGTATTTATTATGGTTTGGTAGTATTGAATGCAGAGACAAGAAAACCAAAATAGCTTAACCCAACGGAGCATTGCATGCAACCGCCAATAAGCGTCAGCGAGCTTTAAACTAAACCTAATTTGGTTATTAGTCATTTGTTGCTTTTCGCCTTTACCATTTTAAACTGATACTGTCGCGCTTCATACGCAGTATTACTGTTTTAGACAGTGCTCAAAGTAGTCTTTTTATTGTGTTTGAGTGTGACGGCGTATCGGGTTAAAGCTAAGAAGACATTACTATGAAGATTTCGTTTTTCCGTAACTTTATTGAATTTTAAGAAAAAGAACACGTAAAAAAATAACTTTTGTCACATACCTCTACGAACTATCAAATATTTTATTCAGGGTGCGTCCTTTTTCCACAATTACCTATCTGTAGGTGGACAGGAACATCTGTGCCTGTATTACAGACTCCAAGTATTACAAAGTGCCAAGACTACCATGGTGTATTGTTGGACCATTTCAAAACAAAAGAGAAATGCAAAATCTACTCTACCCGATCAAAACTGGTTAAAATATTATTGTAAGTGCCTTATTGCACAAGCATTACCTGTGTGGTCCGTGTAGTTATACATTCCGGTCAGGATGCACTTGTTGTCAGCAAACAATATGTCATACGAATCTGGATTCTCTGCTAAAGCACCTGTGCAGAGAATTCCGCATAAAATATAATACCCGAATGTTATTTACAATAAGTGCCACTTTAGCTTGTGTGTACAAATAAGACAGCCAAACGTAATTTAGATTGGAGGCTTAACAAGATACTACAACGAAACGGCGCAAAACTTTTATAAGGAAAGGTACACAAAAATCCCTGTAAATAGAACCAACTCAAACCCAGATACATTAACGTTTTCCCAACAAATCGCGTCACATCAGCATCGAAAGTTCGCTAGCTATCTCAACGCACGTTCAGTAAGAGCAGCCATAAGCCCGCACAAATATACCTTACAAAACAAGCAAACACGGTGACATATATGAGAAGAGTTGACATGTCTATTTCCTCTCTTCTTGATGCGGAACGCTTGAATATTTCCTCTCGTAGAACACATTCTCCCCGCATCAGCCGGAAACGTAGTACCAACTTTACCTAGCCGCCCATACTCTTTGCAGTTCACCCCTAGGTCACCTTTTAGATTTTATTTGCTCGAAGGCGAAGGTTGAAGCAACGGCCACCTGTCGCCCATAGTTATACACGCTTTCCGAAGGAACACAATAACTTGCGTTTCACAATATACAGAATCTCCTACGTTGCTGATTGTAACATCCAGTTTTTTTTCGTTTTTCTCTAAAAGCCTTTGAAAACAGGCAGATTTTTGTATTTTTTGTTCTCACTACCATGAATTCATGCCCTACCATGACGATTCTTTTTCTTTCCGAAGTCATATGCATGGATGATATATTTGACCACTACTTTCTTCAACCGACCCCTTCTTCGATTTTCTATTGGGTTATTTACACCCGATATTTTTTCATACGCCAAAATACATAGTAATCAGGGTAATACGCTTGTTTTGGCAAGTATGTGGGCAGCAATGTTTTTTGAGAAAAATATTTTCACGTCTTCGTCGTAGTAAAATTGATGCACAAATTGGTCGTGGCTTTTTTTTTGGATTTTGAATGCACAGATTCAATTTTCCAAGGAAGATTTTATCAGTCTGGCCGGTTGACCCACGAGTGCGAAAGGGATTTATTTACGGTATTTAAAACTAGGTCTGAGCATTCTTTGCTACTCTTGATTGGTACATGGTAGGCGAAGTAATCTATTTTTTACTTTTTATAGCATCGGCGAACCTGAAGCTTTTTTACTTTTTATCGCATCTGCGAACCTGAAGCTACGAAGAGAGCATTTAAATCGCGAACATTTTTTATCTACAACAATTAATATATTGAGATTGAATGTCTTTATATCTTTAATAGTTCTACATAGCCGACAAAATATACGAAAGCTCCGGAAAGGCGCCAACAGTTTGAGAATCCGAAGGGTACAGACCATTTGAATAAATTTCTTCGGCTTTGACCCTTGGCTGGGTACCCGCGGAATCTTTTACTGTGAGCTTCAAATGTTTTGTGCTGAAAGAAATATAAGTGCGTTATTTTTATTGTGATTGAAAGTTTAATTGCAATGAGTCGAGTAATATTTAGGGGTTATTTAGCTCAATCTTCTTCCTTCGCATGTTGAAAAAGAGGCCCTCCGCATGGAAGGTATCACGTCAATTAGCTGGGCAAACTGGACGCAGAAAAAACGAGACGTTTAATATGCAATACAAATAACCCGCGCGACTCCACACATCACAGCGCTTCTCACTGCAGTAGCGTAAAACGTTCGGGGCGCAAGCACTATACCCAGTTAAAGTGGCCGCGCTCTGGAGGCTGGCAAGGCGCCTTTCAAGGTTCTGTGCCTAGAGCTTCCGTGCAGGTGTCGCCATTCCTCGCTCTCCTCTGTCCACGCGCCTACCTTCTTTTGCGTCTTCCAGTCCCCTTCTCGAGGGGGGTTGCCCATGACATTCCCCATGTCTCCTTTTTCCTCATCTTCTTCTACTAGTCTTCTTCGGGAGGGTAGTATCTTGGGGGGATTGCTCATGGCAGAAGGCCCTCCTTCAAATTTATTTGCTACAGAAACACCATACAGCAGAGTTTTTGTTAGTAAAACACTCGTCTTGGATATTTATTTACCTGAAGCGGCCTAATTGAAGTGAAAAGTAAGCGGAACGTGTTTATGTCATGTGGGCCCATGTCAGAACTGGTAAAACACGTCCTACAACCTTGTTTTCCCACATTTTGTTTTCCTACTACAGCCTTATGAAGTGGCTATAAGATGGTGCGCTTATAGGTATTGTTTAATATTTCTGCATTTGCTGCAAAACCGGTCTTTGAGGGCATCGTTCCTTGCCCATCCACTGAAATCCTTTTCAAACCTAGTAAAAACCAATTATCACCGCGATTTTTGAAACTGATGAGTAGCGGGTATTTGCACATGCCCAAAGTCCTCCCTGTCAAGGCAGCCAAGTGCAAAATCAACGAAGAAGCCTGAAGCAAATCGAATAAGGGAGCCTACTAACTTCGAGTTCTTGTGTTTATGATCACCGGTTTCCTGATAGGAAACTCCTATACTACGCCGTCCGCGCGGAGTATTGGGAGGCTATCTAGTACCTGTACACAAAATTGTATGTCTCCCTAACCCAAACAGTATGATTGCAGAAAAGCCAGTAGATAGAGCTCTGGACATTACGCCGGTTTATCGAGTTCTCCGTGCCGCAAAAGCCAGAGTGCCCGTGCCAAGTAAAAAAATGTTTAGTTGCGATATCTCTCTAATCATGAAATAACCTATTAAACTGCTGTCCAGCCTTCTAATCATTCCTTCGTGCATCCAATTATGACACGCGGCAGAAACGCAGATATGTGCAGTGTTAAGATGGGTGTTTTATATAATGTCGACACTGAAAGTTCTGGCTCTGCGAGTAGCCTGCGGTAGAGTGACACGAGATAAATGTCTGTGCCCGCCCCCCCAAAAAAACGACGGCTTTATTTAAATCACCGAGCTCTACGAAAGCCTACTCAATACTAACTACTGTTACCGCAAAGCATAGCCACATTCAATAGCGAAACCTCTATCAGCTTCTCGCAACTCTTGGAGCAAGTGGTCTTTCAACATTATGCGCCTAGTCGAACGATAACTCCTGGTCCCCCCTCCACTCCCCTCCAACTTCACCTTTTAGCCCATGATTGCACTTTAGCGAATATGGTATTTGCCTGCTGTGACCTTTACACGATTGCAAACTGAACAAGCATTTATGTAGACGTTAAGTGTGCCATCTTTTTCAAGCTTTTGTGTTATTTAGAGCAAAAGTTTTTATAAGACGAAAATCAACCGAAATTCACGCGATCGTGCTCCTTCCCCCCAAGTTTGGATGAAACATTGCATCATTTGTCAGTAATTTGTAGGCTTTATTTTTAATTCATAACCAATCATAAACTCAAACATTATGACTTAACGCACCCTAAAAAATTGCCCACAGTAAAGGCTGCTGGCGCCTCCATATTAAAGATAGTTTAACAACTTGTTACGTGGAAAAGGGCAGAAAAAAAAGGGATTAAGCCCCTGTGGCGGTAGGCCGAGACGACATGGCTTGCGAGATAGTGTACTACTATTTTGTATGCGTAAAATGCCAGAATACCCGTTTATAAGCGGCTGTACAATCTTCTCATGGTGGCAGCGGTAGAAAAAAAGACGTTTTTGGTTTTGTTGTTCCTTAAAGTGATGCAAACTGGTTCATATTATGTTCAGCAATTAGGACCATGCGAGGGTTAACGTGCCAGCTTCAAACAAGCTACGAAACTATGAATCCTAAGTCTAACAGTTCCACAAGACTGCCTCCCCGTAAGATTTCAACGCGACGCTACGAGGACTCCAGAGAAAATGCCGATAAAGTCACTTCACGCATAAAAACACGTGATGTAGAAATACCAGTTTTTTCAATAGGAATACCTAGGCTTTCGCATAGAAAGTACGTAAGTGTACTCAAGAGCCCCCAAATAATTAGTAACGGCCTTGATTGAATATTTTGCGGGGTTATCAAAAACAGATAATACGATACTTGGCAATCACGCCAGCGTATTTGTTAGCACGTGCGTATATATTGATATTTTTTCAACTACGTACGTCTGAGAAAACGTTCAACTTTCCAGTGGGTAACTGATAATAAAGTATAGTAAAACACCTCGCGCTATAAATTTTACTGTTTAAACTGTGGTTATGAGCAGCCCCGCTATCTTGTCAGCTTGTGGCCAGAGCAAAATTGATAATTCACGCGGTCCGCAGAGACCACAGAAAGCGATGTTCTTCGGTTTGCCGTGCGCAAAAGACCATGTGACGTTTTATAGCAATGATACATTCAGACCACTCAAGCTGCGATTTCAAATAAGGATTTGATATCTTTTTGACAGGCCAGAGAAAACAATATAGAGCGACTCCAGGTGTTCCTAATCCTGTTTAGGTAGGTAGGGGGTAGTTCTGTCTGCTACGCCCTTTTGCGTGTTGTCGGCAAACCAGAGTCCTTGCAGTCCTGCTTTGTGGGTTTTTTGTAAGCAATCCCGTTTTGTGGGCAACACCAGCAAAGCCTTCGGCCATGTCGTAAGCAAAGAAGGCGTACAACAAGACAAAGATTAAATTACAGCTGTGCCCAATATTGGTCGACTGCTAACGCGAAAGGCCCTGCGGAGTTTTCTTGGCCTGGCGTCCTACGTCTGCCACCTTAATTTCTGTTTTGCCACCTATATTTCTAATCTACTCCGATGTTCCTTTAGTCTGGCCGGACGACTTAGAAAATCTTTTCCAGCTCTCAAAGATGCTCTCAAGTCTCGCAAATCCTGTGCCACTTTGGTGAAACAAGATCCCCACTTCTCCATACAGACGAAATCTGGATACCCGATGTGCTCCAACAACGTGATGATCATTGAAGAGAGGAGCTTGTTGTTTGTGCCAGTCGTTCTCTCACGTTACCGACCAAAGAGGCAACATGACAGAAATATATTGTTTAAGGGCGTTTCTGCTGTCGGGATAGCCCAAAGCTACTTATACCGCAGTCATTTCACGATTGTGACTGACCACCACGCCCTCTGTAGGTTGTCCACTTTAAAACCGGTCTAAACCCCTTTAAAGATGCATTTTAAAGATACCAGCCAACGGTTATTTCGTGGCGTGCGCGACAAGAAACGCCCAATTGGGCCGGGGAGGGCGAAGGCGCTTTTAACTCACGGAGCGCAGTATAGATGACGCTGCGAATGCTTACACAGGGTTACAAGCGAGCAAGGACCTGCTCGCTTGAATAAATGGTCTAATACGGCCTCCAAACAGTACCTTAAATTGCCAGTAAACAAAGTTTCAGCTCCGTCGCCTAAATAGCGAGCACAAATCATGACCCCACTGATGAAAAATAGGTGCACGGTGCACCCCAGTTATACAGCGTGGAACTTCAGAAGCCTTTCAATACAATCTGAGTTAAATCAACCTCGGATATCAGAAAGCATATCAGCGAATCAGCATCATCACCAGCCTATCTACGCCCACTGCAGCGTAAACGCCTCTGCCATTGATCTCCAATTATTCTCGACCTGTGCTAACTACGACCAATTTATCGCTGCAAACTTCTTGATCTCATCTGACTATCTAATTTCCTGCTGCCCCCTGGCACGCTTGCCTTCTCCAGAGATCCCCTCTGATACCCTCAATGATCCACGGTTATCTCGACTTTGCATTACATGCCCGGCCTGCGTCCACATATTCTTGTTTTTCATAATATATCCTTAACACCCACTCCCCTCTCTTATTGCTCTTAATGTGAATTTATCATCCTCCGTTTCATTGCTCGCTGAGTCGTCCTCAATTTAAGGTGAAACTTCTTCGTGGGCCTACAAGTTTGTGCCCCGTAGGTGAGTACTGGTGAGATACAGCTGTTATACACGTGCTTCTTCATGGACAATGGTAGGCTGCCATTCAATATCTGAGAATGTCTGCCGAATGCACTCCACCCCATTGGTATGCCCTGATTATCTCTGCCTCATGGTTGGATCCTGGGTCACAACTTGGCCTAAATAGACATTCGTTTTCCACTTCCAGTGCCTCACCACAAGAGCAGGATTGGCCAAACTGGTTTAGTAATGGTCACAACTTTCCATGAATATGCCAATCACAGCCATACAGTGTTTTTATTGGGGCCTGATATGCTCCAATCTCGCTCACGTAGGTCGCGTCCTGTACCTGGTGCAAGCGTCGAAAGGACCCTAAACAACCTTTCGTAAGCAACTAAAGCCAGTTACGTGCAACGCTAAGGTTTTCGGGATCATTGGCATTCATTTATATGGCTCGCTGATTGAACGCCTACCGGTTACCGCTGTACTGTGACAGGTGTGGGTCATCTGACCCGATGTTCTAAAACTGGGCTACTGCGTAGTATATGTGCTGAAGTAGTGGACAGAATTGTTTTACATAAAATTGTTTTTTGCGAAGGAGCCCCATATGTTCTGTTAAGTGTCCGAAGGTCAAATTTTCTTTTTGCCATCGTTTCAGAAGTCCTGAATGCCTCCCAAACTGTTTTTGAATGGACCACCGGATATCAGTTGCAGAAGAATGGACACACTGAGAGATTTTATCGCTAGCTTTCGGACATAATTTCAATGTTCATTGCTCCTGATCAACGTAATTATATTTACTCCTGTTCAAAACCTTCGCGCACAATACCGCTAACTACTTCACCACTAGGTATTCCCTATTATTCCTCCAATACTGGCGACAACCATGTTCTGCCTTCAACAACTGTTTATTTACCTTCCCTATTCCGAGAACGGACCAGTTCAATTCTCGCCTTAAGTGCTGCCGCCAGATTTGCCGTGAACCCGCTACCATGTGTGAGCAGGACCGAGTACAACCTTACGATGATCACACCGCGATGTTGATGCACAGTCGGGATCGATTTGAAGGTTATCACGGGAGCATAGACCGACCGAGACCACAGTGCCATAACGTCACACTTCTTAGCATAAGCCAGAACTAGATTATGCTACGTTTGCTTCTGCCTTGGCTGTTCCACGCAGTGCGCCCAATACCATCAGAATCGATAATGGCAACGCTAGTTTATTTTTCTTAATTCTTTCCACCCGTAATCGGCATACGTCCCACTGATACGCAACCTTTTCCGGGCGACTACGGCGGCATGCCGGATGATTCTAGTATAAAAAAGTTGTAATTTGCTTCCGGGATGCCGCAAATGTCAAGGTTAATAAATCGCTGAAAAACTAAACGCGTATAGGTCATCCAAAAAAGAATCAATAAAAAGAATGTGGCAGTAAGCCTTCGCAGAAGGGGTGAGCGAGTTCTATGCAACAGCCAGCGGTTGAATAATGGTAGCATAATCTCGTCTTCGCCAATGCAAAAAGTGCCACAGAACGGCACTGTCGCCTTGCTTGGTCGGTGCTTCCTCGATAACCATTTAATTATTCCTGACTGTACGGCCGGCGAAGAAGTTTTGTTATAATACCTTATCTCTGTTTCTGGACTTTCCGAACAGTTCAAACACCGTTGCCTCGGACCGTACGCCATCCGAGAGAAAATTCAACCGGTAAGCGTCCCCATAAACTACGCAACTCTACCAGCGGGCCACCGCTGCCGAGGTACCGAGATCGCGGACGTGTCTTTATCAAACGCGTTGTATGGTCATTGTTTCGGGCAATCGTGGCCGGGGTCCTGCCTTCTGAATAGAAAAAGTAGTGTGAGCGTGAAATTCTGAAGTGTGGAAGCTCAAATATTTCACGTTCACATTAACCCCATCATCAAACACTTCGAGGAACACTGCGACTACATCCTTGGCGGACCGCCACAATCGCTAATTATATCGGTGTTGGGAGACGCCGACACCACAGAATTGACGGCCTGATTCACCAGTTACCCAAAAGCATCACAATATCTTTAGTTATCGGTTGCCCACTCAACTAAAGTACGTATGTGTTTGGACGATACCGATGTTTTAAGAAATGTAAAACGGGGTGAGAAGTACCTCTCCATGTAACAGGGTCTAATTCGTGAAATCACGTTGTGCATCAAATCAAGTATTGTGCGTAGCTCTGCCTGTGCATTTTAAGGGTTATGTTATAGCTAAAGCATGAGTCGTTTATTAGATGCGACGCTCAGAGCATATCTTGTCGGCGGCCCTGTCCTTCCTGCGTGCGTCCGTTGTCCGCAGTCACTCTCCCGCTCTCCTCTCCGATAGCGAACACTCTCTCGCCAGGGGCATTGGATTGGATTCAATTGGATTGGATTGGCTTGGCTTGGCTTTGATTGGATTGGATTGGATTGGAATTGGATTGAATTGGATTAAAGTGGATTGTGTTGGATTGTGTCGCGTCATAGCCGCGGCAGACGCACTGGCGCCGGCGCGTGCCCAGGTGAGAGCGTGTGCGGCCCAGCGCGCTATCACTCCGCCGGTGGGCGGCGTTGTGCGCTGTGCTGCGCACGGGCAGTACTCTCTCTCTCCGCGGTTCCCTCTCCTTCGGGCGCGCTGCGCATATCATCATCATCATCATCACCAGCCTATCTACGCCGACTGCAGGACAAAGGCCTCTCCCATTATTCTCCAATTACCTCGGTCCTGTGCCAACTGTGACCAATTTATCCCCGTAAACTTCTTGATCTCATCTGCCCATCTAACTTTCTGCCGCCCCCTGCAACGCTTGCTTTCTCTAGGGATCCACTCTGTTACCCTTAATGACCAGCGGTTATCTTTCCTTCGCATTACATGCCCTGCCCACGTCCATTTCTTCTTCTTAATTTCTACTAATATGTCTTTAACACCAGTTTGCTCCTTGACCCACTCCGCTCTCTTCTTGTCCCTTAATGTTACACCTATCATTTTCCGCTCCATTGCCCGCTGAGTCGTTCTCAATTTAAGCTGAACCGTCTTAGTGAGCCTCCAAGTTTCTGCCCCGTAGATGAGTACCGGTAAGATGCAGCTGTCATACACTTTCTTCTTCAGCGACAATGGTAGGCTGCTATTCATTATCTGAGAATGTCTGCCATATGCACCCCACCCCATTCTGATCCTTCTACTCATCTCCGCCTCATGGTTTGGATCTGGGGTCACAACTTGGCCTAAGTATACAGGGTGTTCCAGCTATCATGCACCAAGATTTTAAAAAAGAGGAATGGCGTAACTCGAAGAAAACCTACTGGATAATGTTTGCCGTACTGTGGAGAAGCAGACAGCATTTTTTTCGTTAATGAGACTTAATTAATTAAGTGTAATTCATTATCTAACTCGCGAAGTACTGCCCTAATCACTGAAGTGTCAATGAGGCACTTGCAGGTACCCACGAGGGGCATCTAACTGCTGTATCTTCAGCGACAAACTAATTACGTACACATTTATTCTGACTGATAAAGAAAACCCGCGAAATATGAAAAATACCACGTGACGGCGCGTCCGCGCGCATCGTACAGCAACGCCCTCAAACAGGCTGCCTCTGAGTTAGCCAGAATGAAATAAACAAAAGAAAGAAATAGGAAATCGCCACCGAGTTGGTGCCTTATCTGCACACGCGCCTTATCAAGGTGATGGGCTGTCTCTTCGGGTGGGTAACACCGGAAGCAGTTGCTTTCAATCAGATTATTTGGGGATGCTGCTTTACAATGCGCGCGGAAGCGCCGTCACGTGGTATTTTTCATATTTGGCGGGTTTTCTTTATCAGTAAGAATAAATGAGTACGCAATTAGTTCGTCGCTGAAAATACCGCAGTTAAATGCTCCTCGTGGATACCTACAAATGCCTCATTGACACTTCAGTGATTAGGACAGTAATAACCGAGTTAGATAATAATTAGAAACAATTAGTTAAGTCTCATTAACGAAAAAATTAGTCACCGCTTCTTCACAGTACTGCAAACATTATCCAATAGGTTATCTTCGAGTTACGCAATTAATCTTTTTTTAAAACTTGGTGCATGATAGCTGGGACACCCCGTATATATTCGCTTACCACTTCCACTGCCTCGCCATCTATCTCAAACTGCTTTGCCGTCCCGAGGTTATTAATCATTACTTTAGTTTTCTGCATATTAATATTCAGGCCCACGGTTCTACTCTGTTCGCCCAGTGCGGAAAGCATGCTTTGCAATTCGTCCCCCGAGTTACTTAGCAAGGCAACGTCATCAGCAAATCTGAGGTTACTGAGGTATTCTCCATTAACCCTTACTCCCACCTGTTCCCAATCCAACGTTCTGAATACTTCTTGTAAGCATGCTGTTAATAACATTGGAGTGATTGTGTCTCCTTTTCTGACACCCTTCCTTATAGGTATTTTACTGCTCTCCCTATGGAGAGCTGCGCATATATAGTGCTTAGAATATAACCGGTGTGCCGCTCTCCGGCGGCCTTTCCGTCGACGGTTGCTCTCCGCTTGCGCTTGAACCCCTTCAGCGTCGCCTCACACCAGGGTTCCCGCGAGGGGAGGTGGGCGTAATTTTTATTGAAACATTCTGCGTCATGGCAATTTAGCCAATTCATGTCGAATAACGTCGCTGACGGACGGCACGAAGAGAGACGTGTTGAGGAATATCGCCTAAACAGTGACATTGAAGTGAAATAATAATTGATTTGTTTATTTTTCTAAGGGTAATTCTGAAATAAGGCTCCTCTTGAATCTGAAACGAACATGAGGGGTTTGGGTATGAGGTGTAATTAGAGAACGCGGAATAGGAGAATGCAAAATGTGGTGGTGGAGGAAACTTTGTTGCTCTTGCCTTCGCCACGTATATTACATGTATACTGCTATCGACAGCTACAAGTTTACATGCTGATTACTGAATTTCTTATTACGTGACAAACAAAAGATGTTTCCCTTAATTGTGGAAAAAAGGATAACCACAGACCAAGCGTCCGAGCTTCAGCAACGCAAAAATGAAGGAAAAGGTGACATCAAAACATCAGCGGATTGCAGGCATAAACGGGCCATTCTTGTAAAGAGAAGCTTTAATGAACGTTTACTTCGTCATTGTTGTCAATTTCCCAAAATTCGCAATCAAGGTCATGTAGCAATAAAGCCTAGATCGGTCCAGCCTAAAAGGAGGGAGTACACACCATTAATTCCGAAACCGAAGAATATGATGGTGCAGCAATACACAACCAGTCATCAAACTCAACAGCCACTGCAACAGAACTGCAGATGTACGAAGAAGCCTCGCCGGATGCCGTCCAACCTGTATCATCTAATTGACAATCAGCGCACAACAACGTTACCGAGAACTATTGTGGTGGCGCATACACTACCTTCCAAGTGCAATTGTCCACTGGGGCTTGCCCATTTACTGCACCACAGGAATTCCTTAGGTTGGGTGGAATTTTTGTCTAAATAAAATGTTTTGTGGCATTGTGGCAAACGTGTTTACATATATTATCTGCTTGTTACTCTGCAGAACTGTAAATGGATAGGATCAAGAACCCAATTTTTTTGTTGATAACATGAAGAATACCTATTCAGGGTACACTAATCATATGAATGCTTTCAACATAACCAGTTAATTTAGCATACAGTTTTTAGGCCCCCTGGAAATTATATTAGGTAGCTTTCGTTCGAGCCATTCTTCGTGGGTTTCATATTCTTAGTTGCTGACCTTTTTTCGGCCTAATGCATAAATACGTCAGCTTTTCCAGTGGCCAAGGAGACTTAAATTTGCTTGAATAGATGTTGCTCCTGAACACCAAATATTTACCAATTTGTAAAGAGAAATCGTTTGATATCAATGCTTATCGAAGGGCGCATCTCGTGAGGTAGCAGGAAGCGGAGGCCAACAAAATATTTAGGGCTCTTTCACTGTGCGAACAACGATATCCAGGGACGGCGGGCGCAAATCAAAAACTGCAGGACAAAGAACGCGCGTGTTTAATACCTTCTATGGAATATAACTCCCAGACAAATCGATTTGATTTGATTGATTGGGGGGGTTTAACGCGCCGACGCAACGCAGGCGATGAGGCGCACCGTAGTGGAGGGCTCCGGATTAATTTTGACCACCTGGGGATCATTAACGTGCGCCGAAATCTTGTACACACGGGCGTTTTTGCTTCCATCAGAAAAGCGGCCGCCGCGGCCGGGAATAGAACCCGCGACCTTGTGCTCAGCAGCGCAACGCCTAAGCCACTGAGCCACCGCGGCGGGTCCAGACAAATAGAATGATAACACTTAGAAAGACTCGACCTTTATTCACGCAGACAAACATAGGACCCTGGTTTATTCCTCGCCTGATAGGCATTCAACTGTCTGTCTGGCTTATACAGCGACCGAAATCGCTCTACCACGGTGCGCAGGAGACAGGCATTATAACGCTGTGAGATGCCCACACATATATACATATCTCCCATAAGCAGATCACGACTCACCCGTGAGCGCATCAACCGGCAACCGGCAATGTGCAAGTTCATAAACGAAAACCACGACAACATTATTCGTCGAAAACCCTTCCAAGCTCGACATAAATATTGGCTGACGTCGGCGCTCCACAGATGCACGTTGCTGCTCACTCAGGAGGAATTTTCAGCTGCTAGATGACCCGTCCGCCGTCATACCCTAATGCCTGAAATGCCGACAAGGCCAGGTATCCCAGATGCGTGGGAGCTGGTGTAATGGTCCAAAATCTGTTCATTGTAGCTAGTCGAATGAATGTTTTACGTATTTTCAAACGCGGCGACCCTATGCGGCAAGTTGGGTAGCCACTTTCCCCTCCCTGCATTTTTTAATGACCCATCTGAATACTCGTGTACCTTCTCTCTCAGGGGAAGATGGCCTCCACCGAATCCGCTTTAGGGAAATAAAGCCCACGAGTCCACAAGCCCAACGCTCCATGCTTAAAGCCAGAAACAATGCTTGCGTTTCAAAAAGTATTGATGCAATCAAATACATCACGGGCCCTCACGGCATTGTGATATCGACCACAACGGAACCATGAGGTTTTGTGCCGCAGATTCGCCTGCTGTTGCAGCTAAGCTCCTAACGATCGTAGTACGATCGTTGTGAATTACATTTCGTGCCCCGCTACAAAAAAACGGACCTCAAGTGGTGTATATCACCGCTTATCTGTTTCAATGCTGCAAGAACAACCAATACCTGAAGGCAGATTTTGCTTCTTGCGCCCAGGTTAAGAGTTTCCTGCAAAAAAATTCAACAGCTGGCCTAGAATTGAAAAGGACCCGCAACTCATCAGCAACGAAAGGAATTCGCAACTCCTCAAATTCCTGTCGGTGCGAGGGTAGAAGGTTCAGTCAGTCATCATCCCCATAATCATCATAATGAGCTTATCTACAACCACTGCAGGGCAAAGGCTTCTCCTATGGATCTCCACTTATCCCGGTACTGTGATAACTGCGACCAAGTTATCCCTGCAAACTTCTTCATCTCATATGCTCATCTATCTTTGTTCCGCCCCCTACCAGGGTGGCCTTCTCTGGGAATCTACTCTGTTACGAATAATGACACATGGTTATCTTGCCTTCGTATTACATTTCTGCCTACACCTACTCCCTAATAATTTTTACTGATATGTCCTCAACGCACGTTTGTTCCCTTACCCACTCCGCTCTCTTCTTGTCCCTTGATGTTACACCCATCATATTCCGTTCCATTGGTCGCTTATTCGTCCTAAAATTCAGTTAAACCCTCTTAGTGAGCCTCCAACTTTATGCCACTTAGGTGAGCACCAGTGAGATGCAGCAGTTATACCATTTCTTCTTCAGGGACAATGGTAGGCTGGTATTGATTTTCTGAGAATGCCTGCCGATGGCACTCCACCCTATTCTTATCCTTCTAATAATATCTGCCTCATGGTTGGGATCCGGGGTCCCTTCTTGACCTAAGAAGATATGTTCACTTACCACGTCCACTGCCTCACTACCAATTTTAAAGGCCTGTGCTCTCCTGACGTCATTGAGCATTACTGTCGTTTTCTGCATAATAAGTCTCAGGGCAAGATTGTGCTCTGCTTGTCCTGTGCGGTAATCATACTTTGCAATTCTTCCTCCTTGTTACTTAGCAAGGCAATGTCATCAGCAAATCTGAGGTTACTCATGTATTCACCATTAACTCTTACGCCTACATTATGCCAATGAAATGTTCTGACTAGCTCTTGTAAACATGCTCTGAATAACATTGCATATCTGGTGTCTCCTTATCTGACGCTCTTATTTATAGGTATTTTACTGCTCTCCTTATGCAGGACCATGGTGACAGTGCACCCGTTGTAGATATCTTCTAGTATTCTGACTTATGGCTCGTCTACATCCTGATTCCTCAATGCCTGAATGACTGTTGAGGTTTCGACAGAGCCGAATGCTTTATGATATTCTCTGACAGATATACATGGGGGTTTGGTATACTCCTCGCATTTCTCTATCACTTGATTGGTCGGGCCAATATGGTGTGTGCGTTCGTGCGTTCTTGTGTGTGCGTGTGCGCGCTCTTGTGCGTATGTGCACGCGCCCGAGTGTTTGTGTGTGTGTGTGCCTGTGTGTATGTGCGTGCGTGAACTTTCTTGCGGATACATTTTATGGCGCCGCAGCTTAAGAAATGATGGAAACAGACTAGCGTTAGCTCCTCACCGTACCGACTTTTTACTACGACAGAAAAACAATCATAAAAATGGGTGTGTAATTTCCAAGTCTGTCTAATTTAGCTTGCACCTGCGAACGTCAGCCGAGGTTGAAACCACAATTTCTTTTGTGAATGAAGGGGATTACCCTGTGCCCCGCCTAGGAGCACGGCCTCCGAGTATGAACTGACCAGGTTATTGATACCCTGTTCAAAAGCTAACGTCTTGCTGAATAAACCTCCATACTGTGTATGAGCCCGGTGAAAAACCAGCATTCCCCTATACACTCAATGGTTCTTTACCACTTATCTTCCATTATTCCGCCCCGTCCTTCAATTTTGGCATGCTCTGAGGCCATGACAACGTAACGTGATGTGAAACTATATTGCTTTTGTGTATGCGACATGGTTACAAAGACTGCTTTCCCATGTTCATAGAAACGATCACTGAAAATATGAATGCATTCTTCCAAAGACGACAACCCAAAGACCTGGAATACGTTTTCTTCTTGAAATTTACCTGTTGTCATTCATTAGCAGCTGCATGTTCCCTGCGTTCGAAAGATTGCATGAAACAGAAGCGGTCGCTTAGATGCAACTCTTCGCGCTCCGCACAGGACTGCCTTCGCGAGAAATGGAGCAACGCGGACAATGTTTATTCGGGAGTGGTATCATAAACTCTACTTTAAATAACGCCTTCAGCTACTGTTGGCCATTCAAGTCTTTTGTTGTCATAAAAAGTTACGCACACGCGAAATATGGTGGGGGCTGGCATCAAAAGTTAACAGAGCGAAAATTATCAGAAGGGAGACTGAGGCCAAGTTATTCAGACGACACATGCGGGAATTCGTTAGACAACATCACTGAGACGCCCTTCGGAGCTCCGCCCGTAGGCGCGCTCACTGGCAGCAGACAAGCGTTTTGCCTTCTGAATGTCAGCATGCGACGAGACAGTGTAAATCTGATACTTGTTTCAGTAGGTATACACCGATGTCATAAATATATAAATGATGAGCCACAGTAAGCTGTGCGGTTTCAGAATGAATTAAGGCGTAATTAAAGTTAGATTTGAACGTGTTCCAATCTGGAGAACATTACTCAAGTTTTTCTCAATAGGACTCTCCTAAGTGAACAGTTTTACAGTTTTAGATGCGTTGCGGCAGTTAGGTCGCTGGAATCCTAGTGATTTGTTTTACGGTGATATGAAATTACTGGCATCTGCTGCCCAAGACATATTCGTAAAGAACGCAACTGAGTGACAGTGTATGCTTGACCTGAAGCAATTTCAGAAAAGGTGGTTACATTTGCAAAGGTAAAGTTTCTCTAGTAACGTCCCACCGTTTTTACTCAGGGTTTATTGGAGGTGGACCCTCCGCAGGCTTTCCACGGCGAGCCTCTTAGGCTGATTGTTTATGTACGAATAACAAGTGTACCAAAGTTCATTTCGGTATTAATGGTTGTGGGGTTGCCCTTACAATGAATCGTGTGTCATATTTCGAAGTTGCTCCTTTAAATAACCTAATGTAAGGTTCTTAAATTACCCTTTGGTGTTATTAATGGCATGCAGAATATATATATATATTAGTTTTAAGTAACGTGTGTTAACATTAAACTTTATGCTTTCACACTCGGCGATAACGCAGTATGGGCGTGAAAATTTTGAGCTAAGTTAAAATTAAGGCAAAAACTAAAAATTCGCTACCATCGCTGCCCAACCCTTCTTAAATACGTTTGTCAGGCCAGGCAGCAATTGCGGTAATTTATCTCATTGAAGCAAGGAAACACAGGAACTACACTGAATCATTGTGTTTCTAGTGAAAATAAAGCATACGAAGGAAATCGCTATTTTTGGGGGGGGGGCCTATATATCACGCGCCATATATAACGGATCAAGGTGTAACTTGCCGTTATAAACATTTTATTCCACGGTTAGTTAAAATCACCCAAAGTGGATCGCAGCACCTGGCCTGATGAAAGGGGCACTTCTTATATTTTGCCTCCCCAGTCTTGGAGGGATGCCCCGCACTTTGGCAAGTCAGCCAACGCATCCTTGTCAGCCACGTCGCAGTTGAAAGACTTTTCAGCTAATGAGAGCGAGTTCTACTGGTTTCACGATTTTAACAGCGGAAATGCTTAGGCAGAGCAGTATGCGTACGTCGCAGAAAAAAACTTCGGAAGTGTCATGGAAATTGGCGAGGAGGCATGAAGCCCGTGAGCAGATGTTGGGAGGGCGTACCTCAAAAACCAAATGTGGTAGGGCAGGCACCAAGGATCGAAAACGGGAACTTCACGTGGTGAAACTGGCCACATAATTACCTCGCTAACCCAAAGGCACAATGGGTACGTAGTAGGTGCAGACGGGGAACAGTAGCATCTCCAGCCAGTCACAAAGCAAAAAAAAACTAAACGTGTCCGAACCAAAGTCCTTCATCTTGAGAAACCGGTGTGTATCCGAATGAGCTACCATCGCATTCTGAGCGCAATCCATTTCCTCTACCTTCGTAGCGTTGGCTACGCCGGCTTTGGAAATGGCAGCGCGTTCTAGCACGTGCTAAGGCGATTCACTTTGGGAGAGATGTGTAAGCATGACGACGAAACGATCCGGTCCTGCCAGTCATAGAAAAACTCAGCAGCAATTTCACAAATCATTATTAGGTGCAAACGCCGGGTCCCCAACGAACAGGGATCGGTCAACAGCTCTACTGTTCCTCCCACGTTGCACCACCAGTGCAAGTTAGTTCAATGTTTTGTATGGTAAAATGAAAAAGTGAACGTCGCCAAAAAAGCGCAGGAAACACGGAAGTTTGCAGAACGTTTCCAGTTTGTTTCATGATGGCGGAAGTTCGTTGCGTTTCTTCAGTGGCTGCGAGAAGTTTCGAAAACCATAACGCTATGAACCGATAAAAATGTTTGCAGCTCCAGGTTATTAGTTTTTATTCTGTTTTGGCAAGGTCACCAGATGTTTTGGTGCGGGAAAAATAGCACACAAAATGTCCTCGCATAGGCTATTGTTAATTTTTAAATTCCTTGTATTTTCATTATTATACTCTTTCACTTGTAATCAGTTGTACCTGTGCTACACGGTCGTTTCAAAGAACCTTCAGAAGGCCGGTAAACCGATTGCCTATCGCGTGCCTTGTTGTAAATACATTGGACGCAGTTGTGGGCGAGAGTCCATTTGTCAATTGGAAGTTAACGTGTCGCAAAGGCATTAGTTTTATAACTTGGCTGCGGTTGTCTGGGCTGAATAAGACTTCTACTTGCTCGCCACAGTTAGCAGCAATGCTTTATATTCCCGTAACAAACCCTGAGCTCTGACGACTGACGACTACGCCGCCATGTGCGGCTTCTCGTGTTGATCTGAAAGTCGAAGCTTTTCCTACACAAAACACATCTCAATAAATATCATCCCAGCCTAATTAAATTTGAGACAAGAACAATAGCTGTTTGGCGATGAGACGACTCTGTGGCTCCACTTGCGCCTGACGTCAGCTGAGGGACTCGCTCTGCTATCGCCTGCTGCGCTGCGCCATGCGGGAGTCGATTTCTGCCATAGGAGCCGCCTACTTTGGCGATTAATCAAGTAATGCTTCATGGTGCGATAAATGGCTCATGCCCCTAAACATAGATAAGTGCAAATCATTATCATTTACCCGTAAGCGTGGCGTACTTGCCAACATATATTCTATTAACACCGTGCCCATCGCTTCCGTATCATGCTAAAAATATCTTGGCGTTTACTTGACTTCATCGCTATCCTGGACCACCCACATCGATTCCATCTGCTCTACAGCATCCCGTACACTCGGCTACCTTCGACGCAACCTCAAGTGGGCATCCTCCGACATAAAAAAACTAGCTTTCATCACCTTCGTCCTACCTAAACCTGAATATGCTTAAGCAATCTGGCATCCTTCACAAGCTTACCTAACAACTAAATTAGAGTCCATCCAAAATCGTGCAGCTCGCTTCATATCTTCGCAATATTAACACAAAACCAGGGTTACCGAGGTAAAACACTCTCTTTCCCTCCCAACTCTTGAATCCCGCCGCTCGATCACCCGTCTATGCCTTCTTCACCGCTTCTACTATCATCCACGCTCAAGACATCAATTGCTTTAACCTGCACACAGAACTTCGTCGCGCATAAATCACAGCAGACCCATTGCACGTGTAAATGGCCGGACGGCAGCATTTACCACCTCATTTTTTCCTAATGCAATAGCCCTCTGGAATGCCTTACCGGATGAATCCGCATCATGTGCCGACAGGGAAGCGTTCCGCGCAAAGCTGAACGAACGTTTTTTGAAGCATCTCTCCTGATAATTTCAACTACTCCGTGTTTATCGCTAATCGTTTTAGAATTGTACTTAGTTTTGCTCTCCAATTGTTTAACATATGTAAACATCGTTTATTCTTTTTTATTTTTCTTCTAGTTTGCTCATGGGATTTGTGATTCCTGTATCCTGTGTAAACTTATTTGCTTTTTTTTGCTTTTTTCTGTTGAACAATGTACCCTTCTTGTCACTTGTCCCCCCTTATGTAATGCCTTCGGGCCCTTAAGGGCGAAATAAATGAAATGAAATGAAATGAAATTTCGGAAGACCTTGAAGCCAAGATTACTCTCTGAAAAAACAGAAGGCTAAGCTGAACAAGGCCTCTTTTCCGACCTTAACTGGCCTATGCCGGCACACTCACAGGCCATGAGAAAGTAAGGTGATGATAAAATACTTTGGGGCATTTCAAAAGGTTTCGAGTACTCTGTCAGCTGTACTTGCAACCATGAAACCACAATTTCTTTGTTAACCAACAGAAGGATATACTCAACTCAGCCTACATTTTTTTGCGACCTTAGCCAGTGCATGCCGACCCATTCACTTGTCATGACGACGTGCTGTGATAATAAAATACTTTCGATCATTCCGACGGGTTTAAAAGTACACGCTTACAGTGTACTTAAAGTGTGCTTACAGTGTAAAAGGTTACTGACAATCGTAATACCTGCTTGCAAAGCTGAGACAATTTTCAATATTAGTTCCTAGAATTCGTGTTTGTCGGGTACTTTCTTGATTGTCAGCAGCTGGCCTGTTCCTAATCTTTTAAATGTTGCTAATATAGCACCCGCTCATGCTCTATTCGTAGAATTAGGAAGCTAGAACTCTGCGCATTCCCAGTGCGTCGTGTTCAACGTTCACTTTGTCGTGTTCAACGTTCCACGTTCTTAGGCTATTCCTTTAAAGCGTAGCTTTCGCCCTCTCACTGAGATTTCATAAGGTCCACTGAAAACGCACTGCAGAAATTACAGATTTCTCTGATCAGGACGATGATTGTGGGTGAAGTGAAGAAAAAAGGCTCGCCTTCCTCGGATTCCAAAAGGGATCTGGCCACGGCGTAATGAATCTTCCGGTTACCTGATTGCACTATTCCAGCGGCGTCGAAGTAATGTGCATTTGTAGAGGGCTGGAATCACGCGAAAAATTCTGGACCTACCAAATCAAGCATATTTGTTTGTGATGCCCGCTATGGTTTAACACAAAAATTTCTTCGTGCGAAATCAGATGGCAAAAGTTCAAAGCCATCGCCGCTGCGATGAAAAGTCGAAAATATGTGCGAGTAAAAGTCAAAGCTGTTTGAGTCATAGTCCAAAGCATCTGCACTTCAAACTACACAGTCAGACACCCACCATGGAACTTCTCGTGAGAAAGCTACACCTTCAACAACTGTCATAGTTACAAGTAGAGGCGGAGGAATTTTCAAGCGGAAATCGTAATGTGTATTGTCACAATGCGATGAAAACTAGCACTAGGTAGTAATATTAACTACTTACATCCATATGAAGGGAAGCTTTCCATGTGTAATCCTGAAAAAGAAAATCATTTGATGTTAGCCTGCGCGGCAAAATCAGGTATGAAACGTCTGGTTAAAAAGTTGCTTACTAATACTCCACTCCCTAAAGCGACATTCGCGCCTGCGCCAATGTCAGTGTACTCACTGGTCGCGAATCGCATCGGCATCTAAGGAACTGCTCGCATTAATAGCCAAAGCATGGCAGCGCCTGCTACTCTGCCGTTAAATTGCACCCCCGCGTGGCCGCCGAGCACGTTGTTTAAAATCGTGGTTCCCCCTCTCGCGCACAGGCCACGTTGTCGCGGATGGGCCACAGAACGATGAGCATGTCTCAATACTTTCCCTGACACCTTCACCAAACTTCGGTACTGTTGAGCTTCTCGCGATTTCGCCGCACTTTGACCATTTCGCCAAGCTTCCATGCGCCATTTTCTTTCTGTCTTCGATCGCTCGGTTATTACATCACCGCCAAACCACATTAGGAGCCGGTGAAGTGCTGCGCACTAATGAACACGTTGTGTATCAGTAGGCTTCAGTGCAAATGCCGCCGAAGGGCAATAGTCATCAGCGTGTACCTCGAAACCGCTCATCAACTGCCGCTCTAAATCTCAGATGTTCTGTTGCCTGGTAGATCCTCTCGTGACGAATTGAACAGGGCTTGCTCACTTTCATTCTATTTATCCCGCTTCGCGCTGCTACCGTAGCGCCTGCTGGGACAGACCACATGTTTTTGCGGCTAAGTTGTTTCATGTTGTGAGCAATTCCAAACAAATATTGCAAATAATAACAGAAGTCTTCAACCGTGGCCATCCCTAGCCATTTTCGGGACATTTCTGTACGGCGCCCTAAAATCAAGTTCGCGCAAATTTGCGGCCGGGCGACTAAGCCTCCGCCAAGAATAAGGAATGAAAGGTTGCAGTTGCGCTTGTAGTTCTGTTTCATTAAATTCTTTGAGTGCTAACACGCATTTTAAACCTCTTTACAAATGTTCTTAGTGGCAGCCCGTAACACGTCAGTCACGCAGGTATTACGTCTCTAGGGCGCAAATTTTGAAAGTGAAATTTTTGTCGGTCTTCGATGTTACAAAACGCCCCTGATAGATGTATTGAACATGAGTGAGCCATCAAAGTGTACTTATTTCAAACTGAACCATTTTTTTTTCTTCAGGGCTCCTTTCAACCGAAAAATTGTACATAGCAGATACTCGTTGTAGCTGCTTTAGTTTAACTCTCTTCTCCAAAAACGAAAATCCTGCTATACCGTTGATAAATATAAAAATCTTCCTCTAGGGTATCAGCCGAAGTTTTCATAATTTATCAGCTTTTTGGTAAGTCTGTTAGTATAAACACATATAATAAATTTTAATTTTCCTGATAAAATAACCCACGAATGTGAACTCTACCTAGAAGTGTTTTTATGTTGCAACTTTATTACACTAACACTGATACGGTTCCTTTAAAACAGGCGAATTTTACCTAAAACAAAAACAAAGAACAATATAAGGAGAACCAATCATTTTAAAGTGAAAAAACTTCATGGTAAATGTTTTACTATATTTTTTACCAGTATAACGAACTTATTGTGCCATCGCTTTTCCCAAGCAAAATGTACACAACGCATACAATTAAAGCCGGTCGTGTGGGGAATGTTAAAGCTAACCATCTGGTTTCGAACTTTCCAACCCTGTATTTTCAGATGTAGTTTGTCGTGATTATGCAGCGCACTGTTACGTACGTGTGTGCGCCTCAAAAAGGATATTTTTTTGCAGTGTGTGCTTCTATCGTAAGAATGCATTGGTTTGTTTTTGGTTGGAGAGGAGTAAGGCAACGTGGGTTTGCCTATCAAGCGTACGGAATAATCGTTGGCAGCGAAACACGTTCCAAAAAATTCCCAGCCTTTCCTAGTGTTCTTGCTTTAGATAGGGAGGTCCATGCTAGTTTAACTACGATCATATATCGGCATGAAGTAGCGAGTTTGACATATGGCAAAGAATGTTGTACAGATTTTCAACACACTCGCTGCCAAGCAATTTGCAATGGGGCTATTGCATTCAGTACCATCGTCTTGACTCTCCACATGGTGTGGTTTTCTTACCTCTGTTACAATGAATGAGAGGCCTGAACATTGATGTTGTTTCTAATATGTGCTATGGGTGTAAAACACGTGTTCCGCAATTTTTGTAGTTATTCTCCGGTCAATGTGGTAGGCCTCATATTTTTTCTGCGTTTAAGTACTCTAAGGTAAACTTCACACCACCTACGCTAGGTTTTTACCTGTTTAGAAATTGCCAAGTATGGTTTGATGCGTAGCGCCTCCTCGACCCATATTTCGCACTGGCCCAGTCCCGGCTCGAATATTACACCCAAATTCACCCCAATTTTTCCCAACACGATCATTTGGTCGTATTCTCTTGAAAACGTCCACTGTTTTCAGAATCCTATTTTTATTTATTCCTTATTTATTATTGCATTCATTTATGTAATTATTTAAAATTATTTTTATTTATTTTATTCTTTGCTATTTTTATTTATGTATTTATTTTTACATTCTGCAGCCCCAATTAGGGTTATGGCGGGAGTGAGCATTAAACAGAACATATAACAGAGAAATTCATAACAGCAACAAATACATACAACTAAAGCTGCAATGAGGACAAATAAAAAAGGCCAAGTTCAATTATACAAATAGTACAATTGTACAAATTGTACAAATTGTACAACAAAAATTGTACAAATAGTACACAACTTTGCAATTACAGCTATAACGAACTAACAAAAGTTCCCAATAATATCTTATATTCCGGTTTTATATACATGCTGGTTACGAGTTAAGGCACGCGTGAATGACGGGAAAACTGAATGAAACGCTTGAAACCAGTGACAGTGAAGTTACCTTTCACGGAATGATTTTCTTTTGAAAAAAATGCGCGATTTTCTCCTCTTGCTTTCCCGGGAGCTTAGGCACTACACAGACCTACAAAGAAGCGAGTACACTTATCCCGTATTGGCCACACAACTTAAGAACCAATTTTCCCTTTTGACACTTTTCGATGCCCTAATGCAGTAAAAGAACCAATGGTATGCTGAAAGTGCGCGTCTTCGCAAACACAAACTTGGTGCTCTATTCGGCACTTAAAATTGTTGTGAGGGTGCTAGGTGGGATTCTGCACAGGGCGATGACAATTCCATTTATCGCCTCCCGATAGGACGTATAAAACTGCAGTCTTGTCTTTAAAAGACAATACTTTTCGTTTTCTTGGTATAGAACTTATCACCGATGAACCGACACAAGACATCCCTGTATATACGCGCGGCTACACGCCGACAGGCAGCCTTCAACCTTTTAGTTTTTTAAAACACACTGCACTGACACCTGGTGCGAACTACACAAACAATCCTGAAGTGCCTGCTACATTAGCCTCTGGATGGTGCTAGAAGATCTGTTCAGCCATATTACCATGATGAAGTTTGTTTATAAGCAATATTAGACATTTCAGTTCCTGCTGTGTTCTTGCATTGTGGCCAGTATTCCATAGGTTACGCACTTCTTGGACCGATGTTTAGGTAAAAGTGCAAAAAATACTGACTTATCTGGTGGACCATTTCTTTACAACAAGGTTAACCACCGCTTCGCCTTGGTTACATAGGGTAGCCAACACATGGCTTTTTATGGGGTTGCAATAAGGAATAGAAAAACGTCGGTAAATCCACGAATTCATTACATAAACGTTCGTTATATCTCTGGTTAAACTGGTCAAAGTTTTTAGCTGAAGGGACCGTATACCACCAGGCCATCCATTCTGGCCTTCAGGAGGTGAAGGGAAGAAACTAAATTTGGATATGTCGGTACGACAATTCTAACGTTTGTTCTTAAGTTCGTGTTTATTTTTGTTAGTAGACGCTAAGGGAAATCGGTTGTATTGCTCATCGGAGATGCGACACGTCGAATGAGTCAGACAGTATCCTCATTTCTTTGCCTCACTGCTTTGCCGCATGCGTAGTGTCGTACGTTCCAGGAATAATAGAGCAAAGCAAACCAAAAAGTAGCCATCATAACGATTGCCAAAGAATCTCTTAGCTTTTTAATAATGGTTTGATGTGATCGATTTTGCCCTTCCTTAGAAAGATTCGAAACGGGACATGCGTAGCCACGAAGTGGATGAATTAGCGGTTGATAGATAAGTAATTTACTTATTTTTAGGCAATGGGAATATGTTCATCTTGAGTCCCTTATTGGTTTAGACTTTTTACCGAAAAAGGTAATCAACAGTGACCAAGATGGTTTGCTGGAAATAATAAAACACGGATATTTGAAGTCTGGTACTTTTTCAGGATTGATCTATTAAAATAAATACGCGATGGTAGAAGAGGAAATGCCATTTCTGGAATACGCAGGTATAGATTTCTTAAAACAAATGGTCATTTACAGGTTGCTCACCACACAGGAAATGTAGTAACTGAACCAAGTAGACCGTAGGTTACTTCAAAAAAGTCAATATACTGATTCGAAACTCAATCATTTGAATAGGGACAAATTTTAGAACTTGTGTTAAACAACAAATCAATATTACATAGTAAAAATGCAGCAATCAAGGAAGGAAATCGTGAGTAACGCTTCAACGCACATAAACACGTGGCTGTCGGACGAGTTTTAAGAAACGTATTTAGACCGGCTCAAAGAAAATGAAAAGTGAAAGGCTATCTTCTGGTTGTTCAATATGGTGTCCAATTAGGATAGTAATTTAAAGTAAACTACAGTGTCAAACGTGTTTATAATTCAACGAGAAGGACGCCAGGTGTTTTCCCAATATATGTTACAAAAAAAAGTTGCGCCAATGCACCCTGTGAATGTGGGTGGAAAACAAAGCTGTAAACGGCACCCAAAACGATCGCCCATGTGACGTCACTTACATTCACTCACGTCGCTCTACAATAGTAAAACCCAAGAGAAATGGAATGCACATTACAACACCATCAGTTAATTCAAAGAGATATTCCTGGTTTCCTGGTAAGGGTAAATAAATAATGCATGATGCATGAACTGTGGTTGGTTGAGTTCTATGTGTTTAGCACATGAGTGGAAATTCTTTTTTTATAGAATAATGGGAAGCTCAAAACCGTTGTTAGACGATCTCACTTCACCATCTCTGCCGTCGCGGACGGAGGCGACGAGATCGGCGTCAGAGACCAAGGGGGAGGAGAGGAAATACTTCTTTTCAGATTTCAGAACTTCCCAGAGTGTTGCCCAGGGGAGTGGTTACTTATTCGCTGGATCTCATATACACTCCGTGCCGCCTTTGCTCTGTACACCAGCTGAAGCTGAGTAGGGAGAGAGGGACTGGACAGCAGCATCTCCCATACTTTTTTTCAGTAGTTCACGGAAAGAGAGGAGGGTGCTCATGGCAAATGTCGCCGACCTCGATAATGCGGTGGTGTGCTCCTACGTCTGAGCAAAATTTACAATCAGCTTCGTAGCGATTCTGGTGCTTTAAGTTAAGAAGCGTCAGATGTGGTGAGGAGCCGGATTGTATGAGCCCTAGGGCAAATTGTTGTTCTATGGAAAGGTGAGGGTGAGGCGAAGGTAGGGTCTCTCTCAGAAGGCGATAATGCTGGGTTATATTCCTGAACGAGACAAGCCGGTGACTATTCTCGTGCAGATCTATAGCGCGGGGGTTGGTGGGCGCATTCATTGCCCTCCATGGAAGCGTCAGCGGGTGTCCAGATGAGCTGAATGAAGTCGTTTGGAGAGTGGGTTTTTAGCACACGCATTGCACGTCAGGAGACTCCACTGGTAAATTCGGTAGGCTTGTTGGAATTCGGTGACTACCTTACGAACCCCTGGTTGAGTAAGAGACAAGGCGATGGCTGACTCTTCTGCTGCCGTCATGTCTTCGGTCTTGAAAGAGACACAAGCAAGGAGGTTGGTTCTGGTGGTAGCCACGATGATAGCGTACTGCTGCCCTCGATGTTTGGAGGCGTCTGTGGAGGCGTCTGGAGGCGTCTTGAGCCCTTGAGTCCATGCTTGTCGGCGACCATCGTCGTGTGAGGGATTTATATTTCTGAGAAAAAGTTGCGTCTTTAGTTCTTATCACCAAAAGTCTAGGAGTATATCAAGCTGAGTGACATTCTGTGCTGCCCAGCCACCAGCCAATCTGGTGAAAGATGCGGCGACCCGCCGCAGTTCTGCTCCTTCGGAGTTTCTGAATAGAAAGGTGGCCCTCTATCAGCTATCTCACCGTGTTGTAGAGCCCCGTGCTAAGCAGCCCCTCACTGGACGCACTCATGGGAAGACCAATGGCTTGCACAACCGCCTTTCAAATAATGATATGAAGCATCTTTATGTCCGCCTTGTCGAAAAGGAGACAGGGGGTTTACGTAAGTGGTTCTCCAGGGAAAAAAAAGGTTGAACTAATCGAAAGGTATTGGGTTTCTTGAGGCCTCATGTAATGATGACAGCGCTGATGAACCCCGTCTTGACGATGATCCCCCTCCCTTTTCGTGGCCTTGTTGGGTCTCCCCATCCGGTGGCGGAATGTTGGGGCGGCCTCCGCCGCCGCCAGCCAGTCGCAACCCTTTGTATGGGCCTCGCCGGTGGCTTTTGCGCGGCGTCGGGGGAGGCTTTTCTTTCATCCTGACCTTCGGGGACGGCTATGGGGGGAGCGGAGGTCAAAATCCTTGTTGGCATGTGCGCTGCGGTGGGGGAGGCGGCATTGCTCGCGCCCTGCTCGCGCATGCTTCGACGAGTTTGTTCCGAGCTGCGGCCCAGAGTGGTCGCGCCAAGACTTGCTCCCGTGGCGGTTTCTGGGCGCCAGAGCCCCACGAATTTCTCGCCAACCGCGCGGCGGTTCGGCACCCTTTTGGCCTTTGGGCCCCCATTAGGGATCTCGCCGCGATACCCCCATTTGTGCGCTGCGGCGCCTTTTAATTGTAATTCAGTTTTTTTTCTTGTCTTGTGCTATGTTTCGTCGTCTCTTGTAAATACCTGTAAATAAACTTCTTTTTCTTCATCAACTACTGGCCTCGTCTCGTCATCGGGTCCTTCACCACCCTCTACGACGACACCAACCACCTTCAACAACGAACCTAACTTTACTGGCGCAGCCCGACAGCGTCGTGGATATCTTCGTCGCTTCAAGGGACGAACTCGTGAACGAAGTGTGACCCAAAGGTGACCGCGAGAGTAGAAGAAAAAAGTCGTCTACACGCAAGGACAACGATGAAGCAGGGCGGCTGCGCGCCGCCTACGAGACAACAGATGAAGTAGTTCTCCTGCCGGGGAAACTTCACTTCAGCACCTTCCGATCCCCGCGGGACGTGTGGGACTGACGTGTGTGGTGCAGCGGAGCGGCCGTATCATCGACGGTGAGTGGTCCGTCTCTGCACCTTTTCTTTTTTTTTTGGTGGGATATCCTCATTGCCAGAGCCCAGCATGGCTAGGGGCAAAGTGCTCGAAGCGGAACGCGCAAAAACGCGAGAGCTCGAGCGGCTTGTAAGGTTGGCCGAAACCGAATACCGGGCGCGTCCGGAAAGTAATGACGTAGTACTGCCGTGCTGTAGTTGCGAGCAAATCACGCATTCGTCCACCGACTGCCGCCGTTATCGTTACCTCGATCGTGAACGTGATCCATCCCCGCAGAGGGAACAGTGGGTTGAGGTGGTGGTTCCGGAGCCGGGAGGAAGACCTCGTGTGGTCACTGCGGCGATGTCTGGCATTTCCAAAAAACGACCACGCAAGGTGGGCGGCGGGCTAGTGGGGCCGAGAGTCACCGCTATGCCGTTCAAACTGAGTCTCGACACCGTCAAGGCATTTGCGGTGTTTAGAAAGATCATCACCCTGATCAGCTGAACAGGTCAGCTAAACCTGACTCGCTGGCAGAAGCTTCTAATGAAGGGGTGACTGCAGACCCCGCTATTCTTCCGGCGCCAAAGCCTATGGCCGTTGGCACCGCGGCTATACAGCTAGGGGCAGCGGAGTCGGCCCTACAGGCGAGAGGTACGACAGGTACACTCGTCTCGACGGCACGCACCGTGGAAGGGGTGGTCTACTTTCTAGGAAAAACAGATGAGCCGGGCAAATGGAAGGCGTCTCCGCTGATCGCCCCGGCTACAGGAGTAGAGGCGGGCGGTCAGATTACCAATCCTCACTTGGTTTCAACAAAAGATCTGCCGTACCGTGACCAGGCCGGCCAAAACCTTTTGCTGGTGGAAGACGCTCCCGCGGACATTTGCGGGGGCGGAAATACGGCAGGCACCGCTGCGGGAGGCAGAGGACTGACGCAAAGGGGTGTTGTCTTGACGGGCGACCTGGACTCGTTCAGAACTGAACCGCTGTCCGCACAGACCGATACGCGCCCACAGCAGTGCCCGCTAGGGCTCACTTGCGTTGGCAATTCGCCAAAGGGCTCTGACAAAGGCTCGAACGTTGCGCTCGACGGGTTGTTGGGGCCTTCCAAGTTTGGGTGCAGCTCCGAAGCGCCGAACGGGGAGAACCCGCTGCTTGCGGGCGCAACGAATCAGCAGGGGTCACAGGGAAGAAGAGGAGCGGGCGCAAATGTGGCGGAGAACAATTTGGCTTGCGCTGGAAGGAACATGGTCAATTGCGGACAGGAAAAGGGAACCGACTTAAAGCCTTGGATACTGGTCCGGTACGTGGCTCTGGCATTGCGGACCTCCCGCACGGGTTGCAGAGGCGGATCACCTGACGCCTCGGCGACGATCGCCAGAAACCGTGGTTGGTGCAACAAAAGAAGTGTGGACTCTCACATCGAAGCTGCGCCCGATTAAGTCGAGTGTTATAGGTGAAAAAGAGAATGAACTGCGGTGGACTGATTGAACGCTCCGATACGGTTTTCATTTCGCTGCTGAGTGAGAGTAACTTTTCACATTGTGTTGTTTTGCGATTGCGTTGTCATGTGGCTGGCGTTTTCTCTTGTTCCTCCCTTTGTTCTCGCGAGTGAGCCTAACGGTTGCCTTTGTTGTTGTATATAGTATCCCACACGCGGGTATTTTGCAGGGTGTATGATGTTCCCCTGGAGTGTTATGCATCCTTTGTGTTTATTTCTTTTGCGTAGCATTTTACCTTGTGCTTGCTCTCAAGCGAAAATTTCGCTTGCACGCATGGAAATCTCAAGGGATATTCCTCGCAGGTTTTTTTGTGTGTGTTTGTTTCGGTTACAGAGCTGTAATCACTTAGTTTTGGAGCCTGTAGTAGTCCAAGCAGTCCTGACACAGTCTTTTAACAGGGGAGCTGTAATGATGACAGCACTGATGAACCCCGTCTTGACGATGACCCCCCTCCCTTCTCGTGGCCTTGTTGGGTCTCCCCGTCCGGTGGCGGAATGTTGGGGCGGCCTCCGCCGACGCCAGCTAGTCGCAACCCTTTGTATGGGCCTCGCCGGCGGCTTTTGCGCGGCGTCGGGGGAGGCTTTCCTTTCATCCTGACCTTCGGGGACGGCTAGGGGGGGAGCGGAGGTCAAAATCCTTGTTGGCATGTGCGCTGCGGTGGGGAAGGCGGCTTTGCTCGCGCCCTGCTCGCGCATGCTTCGACGAGTTTGTTCCGAGCTGCGGCCCAGAGTGGTCGCGCCAAGACTTGCTCCCGTAGCGGTGTCTGGGCGCCAGAGCCCCACGAATTACTCGCCAACCGTGCGGCGGTTCGGCACCCTTTTGGCCTTTGGGCCCCCATTAGGGATCGCGCCGCGATACCCCCTTTTGTGCGCTGCGGCGCCTTTTAATTGTAATACAGTTTTTTTTCTTGTCTTGTGCTATGTTTCGTCGTCTCTTGTAAATACGTGTAAATAGACTTCTCTTTCTTCATCACCTACTGGCCTCGTCTCGTCATCGGGTCCTTCCCCACCCTCTACAACGACACCAACCACCTTCAACAATGAACTTAACTTTACTCCTCACTTCTTGGTCGCAGCTCGCGTGATCATGTGTACAATTTTATTGATTTCATTGTGTTTGAGGCGCTGCAAGTATACGTCACTCGTGGTTGGCCTGAAGATGTAGGCCCAGGATCTTCATGCTGGGGATTGGAGTGATGGCCTGGCTACCAAGGAGTGCTTGAATGTGTTCCTTGACGCGTCCTTTGGTGTGCGGGTGGACGGCAAGGAGCTGAGATTTTTTTTCGTGAACACCGGAAGCCACAGTGTTTATCAGATTGACGTCCTAGAGGTTAGAAGCCATGGGTTCACGTGATCTTCCATTATTCGCTATCGCGTGGCATTCAGCGACAATGCAGGGGTTAAACCCGTAGATGTGCTTGGTAAGTGCAGCAGTTGCCTTCCCCGTCTCCGCGTGGGCTGGTAGCTAAATCGCTAAAACAACGAGTTTTGACTTTGTTACTCTATCAGTTCCAGGTTCGAGTCCTGGCAGTGGGGGTAAATTCTTTTATTTGTTCGTTTAAGTTTTTCGTTGACACCAACGGTCGCCAAAGAACCCTTGGGGGGTAGAGGTAAAAAGCCTTGCTTTAAAATATCCTGTAAAAACATCGTTTCTTGGGTAACAGTACATAAACGTTGCCTTAATCTGTATAGGAATTTGCACTATTGATTGTTCGCCATGAGGAATCTAACGTTGTGAATGTATATAACATGGGGAATAGCTTACAGAAATGCGGCGGGAAGAGACATTGGCCAAGAAGACGTCCTTGTCACTGCAACTAAGGAAAAATTGCGAGTTTGATGTACTCTAACGATTGGGCAAAGGTATAAAATGTGAAGCATTTACTAAAAATTATCATAGAGTAGCGGTAGGTCAAAGGAGAAAAGGGAACTAGAAACAGGTAAGGGACACATCAGCGCCTCATAAAACAACCAATAACAGCAAGCAGCGTCTGCACTTTTACCGGCGGCAGACTGACAAGGCTATGCGCGACGCCTCAAAGGAGGCGAAGTGATAAGGCTTTACAAGGGTGCGCGCACGAGGGAGATATTTGAAGAGTCCGCGATCCTCAAAAACGGCGAGGATTTCGTCAGTTCACCGTCGGTGTCCCTACTAAGCACCGAGATCGCGTATCTCGACAGGACTATTGGGGGTGAGTTTTTGTTCATTTGGACTACCCCAGCGCTCGCCTTGTTTTGTTTATGTACGAAGCGATTGCGTATGCCACGTATGTTGCTTGCCCCCCAACCCCCTGTTGCACCTAGTCTTTTGGCTTTGGTTTTGGTTGTTTTTTGTGTTTTTCTTCGTTCTGTGCCCTATGTTAGCCCACATGCGTAGATCGCAGGTTTCATTCTGGTGTGTTCTTCAATCAAATAAAAATCAGTTGCTAGTCTGCGCTCTGTATGGCTTGTCTTCTGCTGTCCTCGTTTTATGCGCAGTTTTGCTTTTGGAACGTTTTATAATGCTCAAAGCATTTAACCTTAGAAGGACCAACTATCCTTCCTGCCGGGACGGCGTCTATCGGAGCTAGAGGGCAATAATACCGGCGAAGGATCCCTGTTAGGGAAGATCATCTATGCAAACGTAGGCAAGAATGGCATCCTATGGGGTTTGTTTGCACATCAGGTGCCTTTATATGAATATGTGATGCTTCATGGGAGAACCACAGATAAGGGATACTAGACAAAGAAGTTGTTTTGACAATATAGATTATTCTTTCCGCCCTGCAGTACCCACCGTTATTTATAACATTATATCCCCGCATAAAACTAGTAGAATTCCCTATTGCAAGAAAAGGGGCAGTGGCACCTCACATGTCTGTACGCAGAGCACAAACTCTGGTATCGAAATCTTCGTTATTATAACCTCTTTTTTATTTTGACTGTGGTGCATTTTAACAGAACATATTTTTCCCTGAGATTCAAGAAAAACAAGAATGATTGGTGGGCTGTCAGCAAAGTCTGTAGCAGCGTTCAAACAGATGGCAATTTGTAACTTTTCGAAACGAAAGGACGCGATCTTAGCAGCCGAGAAATCACCGTCTGCGTTGGCTTCCTCTGTTACCCCGTGAAGTTTGATATTGCTGCTCCATACCGATTTTTAAAATCAGCCAGCTTGAAAGTGCGTTGGGCAAAGCGTGCATCAGCAGAGGTTATCTGTGAGCGCTACCCGATATACCAGAGATAGAGCTGGAATATATGAAACAATTTTCTAGCACGGACACAGAACACTCAAGTGCTCCAAATACCATGTCAAAGCACAACCTAATTGCTGCAATGTCGCTATGAAAAGGCCTGTTCAGTGGCCAGCCATATGGAAAGCATGGCTGTTACGTAAGGTGTGTAGGAGATAACATATACTCCACTATTCGACACCTAGCACCAACATCTCGTGTAGAGCGAGAATTAACGAAAGAACACGTTGCTGTACAAGTGTTAAATGGCACGCTTCTAGATAAGCGCGAAGTTTAAAGGAGGGCAGTGCGCCAGTTTTTGGTTCGACGTAATGACTCTATCAGAAACCTTCAAAATAACGGGTAATTTCAACAGTAAAAAAGAAACACTTGTAGACGAAGCACCAGCAGTATATACAACAGTCATATTAAAGAACTACGCACGCATAACTTTGTGACACCTGCGTCACCACAAGGTATTGTTTTAGCTAGAGTTCTCGCAGCTGCAGCTAGGCAAACTGAAGCCAAAGCCTTTAGCGGGACTCTTTGCAGCTTGACTCTGGGAACTGACACGCCGAGCTGAGTTATGAATGTGAGATTGTTGACTGTGCTGCAAAAGAGCGGGAATTGTAAACTTCCGGCGGGCAAGCTATTGCGCACATCGCCGCTATCGCGCATGGCACGCTGGGAAATTTTGGGTGCGTGCCATTAACGGTCGAGATGACCTTTTACCCTAGCCACAATTGCACAGCAGAAGACAAATAAATCATCTTATCGTGAACGCAGCTGTCCAGAACGGACCCTATAAAAAATGGCGATGTAGGTTCGTAGAAAAGGCATCCTTTTAGCTACACTGAACTAGAATGGCTTGACCCAGTGGCGCGAACGGAAGCCGCTCTGCAGCGTTCGGTTGAAGCTAAACGTGTCTACCGCCGCCAGTGGTGCCACTGCGCCTTCTTCGAGCGGTGCCGCCGTTAAACGGGCCGTTGCTTGTGGCGCTCTCCAGGTGTTGCCGCTCCCATTTTTAGTGTGGTACATTAAATAACCTTTAGGAAGAATTATGCTCACTTTTGTTCTCCGTGTACCTTTCTTGGAACGTTTTGTCGCTTATCAGACCCGTTTGAGCAATCGGGCAATGGCTACAAATAAACAGAGTTTCTAGTATCCGCTCGTATCGTGTGCTAGCGGCGCGCAGACGATACGAGCGGATGTGAGAAGCGTTGGCGGCGCGCTGTCATACAGTCTGTCCATCTATTTATGGTCGAGGCCTTGCAATTTCTGCGTGTTTTACGTTTCCATGATTCTCCCCAAGAGCAGCAAAAGGTACGCAATCATTCAAAAAATATTTATTGCGAGTGTTGTCCATCAGAGACAGGCCGAGTAGCCGCGATGCCAAAACGAAGGACGGACACCTAGGCATCTGCTTTGCTCCAGGTGGCCACAGTGGTTACCCAGGGGCTCCCAAGGCGTCTTTGTTCGCCGCTCCCCTGGACGATGAACTCCACAGAAAGTGGGAACAAGCCTAGCTGAGTTCACACGTATGAAAGATAACGGAGGCCTTCCCCTCTGCGCTTCTCTACCAGTTCCTGGCTGATTTGGAAAATGCCTCCACTAGGTTTTTTACACTTCGGGAGTTATCCTCAGACAGCATTGTGAATATTGTGGAGGTGGTTAAGGCGAAATAGGAGCTTTAGCTTGGCTGCCCTGACTGCTGCAAAAATGTTGCAGCCGAGCTCACTGCTTTTTAGCTAACAACCCGGCTTCATTTTTTCACTCAGATCATTAACAGCAGAAACACACAAAAGCACCAGGCGTCGAAGTACTTGAAACTGAGTCGCACAACTTCAAACTTCCAGGTGTCTTGCTTTGTTTTGAACAATTGTAATCGACATAACTTCGCTTGGCTAAGCCCTTGTCGTGACTCCCGCAGAGGGAAAATGCGTTTTTATTTTTATTTTCCAAATTTTTTTGCACTTCCAATAAAACAACAAAAAGCTCGCCATTCTTTTATTAGCTATCGGCCTGGCAATGTCATGCACATTCTGCAAGTGGGACTCGAAAACATTTAGGGTGCAAAATATAGAAAACAGAATAGGCCACCTAAATTAAAAATTTCTTTACTCACGGATGCTGTACTAGACACGTGAATGCTGGGTATAATTTGCTTCAGTAGAGGCAAATTCACAAGTAGGTTCATGCCTGGACTTTATTACAGTAAATACAAAAAAGTAAATCCATTCTTATACAATTAGACATGGCAGTTGTCCGCCGGTAGCACATCGAACGCGTAAGCTCGTATCGATCGTCTGCGCAGATAGCAGACCGCACCAAACAACTCGATTTATAGCCGTTTCCCTACAGCTCAAACGGGCAGATTTGCAGCAAAACTTTCGTAGCACGGTACGGGAATGCCAGACGCGAGCAGCCCTTTTTTTTGTAAAGGTTAATTACGGCCCTACATCGGAACAACGACAGCCATAACCACTGCCGATCGCATGAAGTACAGCGACTGCCGCAGCGGTGCCTCTCGCAGAGGGCGCAGTAGCGCCACCTGGCGTTTTCTACATAGAAGAGCACGCCCCTTCCTCGCCGTTAACTCCACTAGATCATTCTAGTTCACTATAGTCTTAGCTTAGTATACCTGTTGCTGCCACTATGCCGACTCAATCGAAAGCCCCTGGCCGGCTTCTTCAAAGCTTTTCTTTGGGACGTCACACTGGAAGCGTTCGTGATGATTGGACGATCGCTGACGACGCTGTGCAATACGGTGAAATGGAAACTTCCGGTATGTGCGCTGACAGACACAGCGTAGCTGTCTCGCACGGGGCGTTGGGAGAGTCTGGGTGCAATGGCCGGGCCGATAGCGGCGGATTCTTCTTTAATAGGGTATTATTGTTGTACAAAAATTAGCAATTTTGGAGGACACAGTGAAGTACCTCCTGGCAGTTGCAGGTGCAACTATATAAATTTTGAACAGATCAGCACGTGAACCACTCCTGCGAGACCTGTATAACAAGGAACCCCACTTTATCAACCACACATTGTGATAGGCACGCCGAGAAAATATCCTTGACAATTTGGCTACTGAAGATATCTTATTCGTTATGGAGTATTCTGGTTTTTCTTTTCATTGACGTCATATTTTCAGTTTCTTCTAGGAAGCCGGGATTGAACATCCACATTGGCTGAATAAGAAGTTTTCTACTGTGATGCTCTAGCTTTCTGCAATAGTGTTTCTCGGAAATTACTCCTATTGCCTTTCTCTATTGCGGTATATATTTTTTCGTAAAGTTTATGAGCTTACATTTGCGGTGCTTTGATTGTATGACATGTCACAATTCACGTGCGTTTACTTCACCCTTATAAAAATGCAGTCTCCTCTTGAGGTTTTTGCACTCCCATGCCTGCAGAACACGTCCAGAGTCTCAAGACAAATCCCCAAATATATGAGAAACGTACGAAATTGAACTACATACCGACCGCAATAAGAAAATGCGATGGGTAATTGTCCCCCCTTCTTAAGAGACCGCCCTGAAGCAAACCCATTTTACGTCCGAGAAGGACTTCTTGTAAATTTCGTACTTTGTTGTAAAGGATAACCTAATAGTTTAGAATGCTCTCGATTGTGGGATTGGAGTGCGCGTGGGCCGTCTATTGACAGAAAAGAACCACTTTAGGTCTGCTGAATGATTCAGATTAGTAAAAAACTTTTTTCAACCATTTTATTACCCTTGTTTTCATGAACTATTGGGCTAATTTCTTCAATGCCGTAATTCATTCCGTTCTCCTTGATTTTCACGTCGCCGGCCGACTGCAAACAAGCCCATTATATTATTTCTCCACATGCATCTCATGAGTGCTTACATCTTGGCTTTCATCGTGATCAGCGGGTCTGTGCTCTGCCCAACCGCAGATCCTCTTACATAAATCTCATCATGCTTTTTGGGGCACCACTACCAGGTTCAAAAGAAAACTTAGGACCTTTGTTATCAATACCGATTGGTGAAGACAGCCCATTGCCCTTCTCTTATGATCCCATGGCGCGAAGGCCTAGTGTTTGTTGACAAGACACCTGTGAGCACTTCCTTGCAAACAAAGTACAAGATCTAATGCTGCTAGTGTACCGTGCGGCTGTTGAGGTGAGCTACACGTTAAGTGTGCTTGATCGAATCTTCTGTGGTTTCAAAGACGTTAGCATTGAACGAGGGAGAAATACCAGTCCAGATATTTCACTAGATAACCGGAAACCCGAACACTTACATTTGCTGTTGCTTTTAAGTCATTGCAACTGTACGCGTCTCTATTAATGTGGGGGAATATCGGTTTCCTGTCCGAGACGGAATTTCTGTACTATAACTTGGAGGAGCTGGCTGGTGCAAATAATGGTTCTTTAAACCAGAATTCATCAGTCCGGTCTTTTTACTGGTGGTCATGACATATACGGTGGTGCAGTGGTACTCAGAATAACTGCTGCCTACCCTCCTACTCCACAAAAATTGTCACGAATGACACGGCAAATTCAAACGACGAAGGGTATGTAAAGCTTCCCTAGCTCTACATTCATTCAGCTACACCCCATCATTCGTGACACCAAGCGCTCGCACGACCACTCCCGTCCTTTTTGCTCGCTACTCATGCTAGTAAAGAGATCAACAGAATCTGCATCCGAACATGCCATCACAACATGTGAGCGCCGGACTGCCAGAAATTCGGGAAGCACTTCCGAACCTCACTTCGTTTGCGCAAGCGACATATTATCAGACAACAATGCCCTTATTCCGCTCCACATTAAAATAAAAGACAGCAGCTCTCAAACCTTTCCAAGGTCGCCTGGAGCGCTAGGCGGTCACATACTAGATCGCCTCAGCATGAGGAACAGGTGGACCCCTTAGATACAAGAAGACGTCAAATTCTCAGAAAGAGTCCACACAACTCGTATACCCAAATGAGCCCCGACCTCACGGGCACCAGTGATCAAAGGGCTGCTCATAAATTTCTCTATGTAACAGCCCTTAGACCCGACCAATCTGTCGCAGCATGGAATTCCAGACTACAGCAAAACCCGCCTCACAGTCTCCCTCTCCTGATGCAAGCAATGGCTCAACCGGTGTCAAAACCTGCATAGCTCGTCTTACTGTAATGAGAAAAGCCCATCCTAAATCCTAGCAAACCAGCTTGGGATGCTGCCGAAGCGCTCTCAAGATGCTGTAAGTACGGTGCGCGCGTGATCCCTTTGCAAGATTTTATTTAAACATCAAGTTCTCCTGAACGATTCACAGTAGGCGTACACCCGACGTATCTCCCCACGTCACAAGCTCCGACACACCTGGCCTAGGGTAGTCACAAAACAAAACACCTAATGAGCACACCCAATCACTGCAATCACAGACCACCGCCTAAACATTCTTCTTACCTACCATTCTCAGAAGTGGAAGTTGGGCTGGTGCGACATCTTCTCGGACCCCAGTCAGCTTCTCTGGTTCTCGCATTACGTTATTCAAATGCTCCGTAATTTAGTTTGTTACAACAAACCAATCTCCTACGGCCGTGTTCATATTCCCTGGGACGCATGCAGCGTGTAAACGAGTTTACTTTCGCTGAGGCGAGCGCAATTCTTAAAGCAGGGAATCTCTGTCCAACTGTTCTACCAAGCTCCCCTATATAGCGTTTCCCTTTTAGGAAAACTGATTGAGTGCATTGTGCTTTTCTAACTAAATATTTTCATTGAAGACATGCAACCACTCTCCCCGTAAAAAAACTTGATTCCACGGGGGCCTCGCGAGGAATAACAAACTTTCATCTCTAGAAGAATCTCCTCCAGCAACCGCCTAAACGTGATTCTTTAGCCCCCATCGACCAAAAATACTAAATGCGGCTGAATACCTGACTCATCTAGCCATCATTGGACCCCACCAAGTCCAATGCATCGTCAACGTTCCTGAAACTTCATAAAACATTCCTGCCAACTCGTAGGACGTGCTAAAACTGCCGCGACCTCCACCGTCTGCTCTGCCAACTTTCGTGTACCGGTTCTCTCTGAGCTTACGTATTGTCTCCAATTTTTCATCACGCTGTAATTTGTGCGCCAACGATATAATGCATTTGGCATCAGGTGTGACAGTTACGCCGACTGATCTAGAAAGGACACGTAAAGTCACGTCAGCAAAATATGCTGGTTTATGAATTTGGCCAACGAAACCGAACTCGTCATACTGTCATATAACAAATGTGCAGCCTAAACCAGCTCTAAACATGCAGGTGCACCTGACTAATGCTTCTATCCACACAGTAAATAGCATCAACTACGGGGTTTAGTCATCCGATACAACAGCTCAAACACAGCAGTCCGGTAGACTCTCTCCTTTCATGTAGCGGAGAACACAAATGACATAAGACACTTTACTGGAAATGGTCACATCTCCAAAGAAAGGGAAAGCTGTCGGTCATCTAGTAATTCATGTTGCGCGGTATTACATGATGGCTCTACTATCTATCACGCTTTGCCATGCGAGTCACCCGAATACGCGGACGCATACGGAAGGCCTACCAGACTTCCATCAAGCAGGCTACTCACGGCTCCACTGCGCAAATATGGGCCTATGGTACGTGCAACTCCCTGGTGGAAATATTAGAAGTACACGGCATAAGTTAACTACATCGCCTCGCTAAGTGCGAATTTTGCCGAACCATACCCAAGCCGTACAGTCTGGTACATCAAGTGCCACAAATCGCAGTCCATGTAATTGCAACGAATGCGTACCTTATGTCTACCGTGGCAAACCATAGACCGTAATGATGGCGCTGCATGGCGAAATGACCAACTGCGGGCTGTGCTCTATACTCCACTAGTCGTTCCACTTCGTATACGTTGATGCCTTGGCACAGCGGCAAAAAGTGTGTCTTTGCTGTCGCCGTCGTTCCTGTGCCAGCTAATACTTTTGTCGCAATATTTGAAATTCCTTCTTGTCTATACTTTGCGGTTTGGATTAAATTCGCAAACACTTTGAAATAATGTCCGCGAAAAATTCGCATTGATGGGACTTTGTGTAGCTATTCACGAAACCTAATAGCACTTGCGCTTCAAACAAATATATTACTTCTCGTTGTATGTGCACTTGATTTTTTGTTACACATTCTTGCAGATCACTGGGGGACTGTGTGTGCAACCTTAAATGGTCCTACTTTGGGAGCATTGGGTAATGGTAAATTTCTTTTTTGAAGTTTTAAGTTCCTCAAAGACATGTTCTTTTTGAACCGAAAGCTAAGTTGAGACCATTGCTTAAGGTATATCCAAATTATCAGTCTATTGCTAATATTTTACAATTCCGCAACACATTCCGTGTGTTGAATAAAGAATACACGATAACGTCAGCACTACTGAACGATACTGACTTAAGGCTAAAAATTGTTCTCAAAATTACCGTAACTTTTTTTTCAGTGTATGTTCCTCTCTCATCTCTAAATTTCTGTCCTGTGAAACAACTATTGTTATTCAATTCCACAGAGGCTAAATATATCATAAAAGCTACCCTGTAGGATCTTCGCTGTAACACTTTTATCAGTGGTGACACTTTACAGAGTTTCCTTCATTTTTGCACAAGGTTACAAATCCTGTAAAGCTCCCTTTTTAAGATTGTAGCTAGATAGTCTAGAATAAAAAAACCGTAGTACATAAAGCCTAGTACATAATGCAGAGATAACCAACAAATTTCACCCTGGTTTTGAAATTATACTGGGCATGAATGCTCCAGGTGTGGGATCAGGAGCAGCGACCATCTGCTACTCAAAGGAAAATTGATATGTGGCGATTTCTCCCGTGCACCTTCACAGCCCCATACAGTGCCTCACAGGCAAGGCCGGAGCCGTAGGGTGTTAGTCCGAGAACAACGGGATGTGTGGAAGTGTGCCTTGCACTCGTGTGATGGTAAGGTGAGTATTTGCTTCCTTATGTAGAGCATGACAAATACACCCGTGAAACCACATCTTGGTATCATCAGTTGTGCAGGTAACATCGCAGTTAAAATGTACCCTGAAATCTACAAGAACAGATGCCCTCGCTGCAATCTACTAGGCACTCTCCAGCACGTCATAGGAGAGTGCAATTTCTCCAAAGACCGCCCCCCACCTATACCCATAAGTAATTCGCCTACTATCCTCACCGTTGAGGAGCGATGGGAGATCTTGCTATCCAGCCCCGCCCTGGAAGACCAGCTCCGACTGATCCACAGGGGCCAGGCGGCCCTGGAAGCATATGGAACCCGTGAAGAGGGAGCCACCCCATCGGGCGCTTAACGCGCTCTGTCTGACAATAAAAGTTGTTTCCTCCTCCTGCTCCTCGCAGTTGATTCCCATACGAGGCCGATCTGTTATAATCACGAACTTCACGAACCCAAAACTAGCGGCTGATTTGTCGTCAAGGGCGATTGGCGGTAAGCGCCCATGAGCCCCCCTTGGCGACACAGGGAAAACAACCCGTTTTACGCTTGCATTCAGAATCTCAGGTCGGCTTCAGGTCGGCTGCCTGTGCGTATACTATTCATGGGATTGTCTCCATCTGTAGGCAGTAAATGCTAAGGCGTATGAAGAGTGTGTTTAATGTTGAGCATTTCTAGTGGGCCATAGATGGAGACACTCCGCGAACCGTGCGGTCAAAAAGCCTGCTCGATGAATAGCGGATGGTAAGTTGAAGTATCCGGGCTTTTGCAATGCAGGTATGCCTTCTTTGTCACCTAACAATTTGGACTCAGGAGGTTAAACAGGTGATTTCGTGCAGTTTCACCCCTGTCCAAAAATAAAAGTGTACTGTTACAGCTTACAAATTTTTTACCTGTCTGAGTCCATTGTAAGGTACTCCAGCGTCCGAAAGTACGATTTGCCCTCCATGTCTTTGAAATGTTTTGATTTCATGCACCTTGTATTTTGCGTGTTCCAGTGATACGATGTACGAAAAAGGAACAATGTCTCAGTAGATTTGAGTAGCTGTAAAGATTGCGATTAGAAAACAGGATTTCACCACTTACAATGCCCACAAAAACTAAACCGAATTTATTTATTAGTGGGAAAAACATTTTAGCAATATAATTGAAAAATACTGCAAACATAACTGCACGCATGGAGAATATTCCGCAACATGCGCACCAAGACGAAATTCGTACAATATTTTCGGCTTTGTTGTGAGTTTAAGCGCGCTTATATTTAGTGTTCTTGCTTTTATACAATCGCGAGTAGTGTTAGGTTTGACTTATACTTCAGCCCTGTCATCTCACTATATAGCAAATTAGAATTTGTCCGCATTTTACAATTAGCGAACATAGTTTTTAATTAATTAAACAATCAATCAATCCTTTATTCGACGAAACCCAAATACATAGTGTTCTACAGGGACAGAGACTAAAGGCTAAATCGCCTGACGAGGACTTTGTCCCTCTGCAGTTCAACAAGGTTGCGTGTACATTTTAAGCAATATATATAAACAGTTTGGGTATCTGTACAGAGCAAAGTTTGCCATGAAAAAAATCTAAAGCAACTTGTACAGTAAAAGAACACCAAGAAAATAACTACATCCAAAATATATACGAGCAAGTTCACAGCATAATATAAAGCAGCTGATACAACCGATACCAAAAAAATAAAAAAATATAACAAAAGGTTAATAAAAAAACGCTTACAACTGATCAAGTTGCTACACCAATAGTACATGCATTTCTCATGACACAGTGTATAACTATACACATGTGTATAATATTTCGCTAAGCACGGTAACGCCACTCACAAAAATAAAGAAAGCAAGAAAAACAAACCGGAAAATATCAGCAAGACTTCTTGAACAAAAAATGGCAGGCAATATCAATTGGTAATTGGAGACCCAGTGACTGCCATACATTCCTAATGTGCTTTCTAAACGCACTTACCGAACTTTTGAAATCTGGTTTCCATTTAATTTATTAAGAATAAAAAGTGTTTGATATCCAGTTGTGTGTTTGCCATAATTTGTCCTGGTTTTCGGCATTCGCCTCTTTTTTTGTCGTATTGAATAACCTGAATTGTGATCTACGCCCGGCCTCCAAAGGTTATTTTGTTGTCTGTACTAAAGCAGCTTAAAATAGTAAAGCTGGTCTGCTTTTAATATATCGTGTTTCAAAAACCGGGGAGATGTCGGCAGACTCAGGTAGTTTCCGTGATAGTGGGCAGACTCTGGTAGTTCCGTGTCATCTAAGCACTTTCTTCTGTAGCACAATTATTTTACTATAATTGCCGGACGTCGTTGTTCCCCAGAGTAACATTCCAGAACAGAGCTTCGAATAGAACAAAGACCGCTAAAGAAGTTTTTTTTAGCGAAAGCGGAATTAATGTTGTTATCTTGTAAAGAGTGCCAAAAGTTCGATCCAATCATAGCCATAAGTGTTCAACATGTGGTTTCAATGATATTTTCTCCTGAAACCAAACGCAAAGGAACTTTTGCTCTCTCACCCTTTCAAGGAGCTGGTTATTGAACATATCTTTAAAAGTGGTGCATACCGGTTTATTTATAGGGCGAAATATGTTGTACGTAGTTTTTTTGGCATTCAATTGTAACATGTTGATTTTCAGCCATTTGGCCGGTGTCGCATGTAATCGTTAACGCTGTTTTCAAGTGACACAAGATTATTAGACATAAAAAAGATATTAGTGTCATCTGCATACATTATGAGTTGTGGTGAATGGGGTACCGAAACAATATCATTTATATATGCAAGGAAGAGGAATGGTCCTATAATAGAGCCCTGCGGGACACCCTGTTTCAACATTAATTTTGCAGACACAGTGCCATCAACATTCAATGTTTGGTAACAGTGTTGCCCATTGGACTTATTAAAATCTTGGGAAATTCCACGTACACCATAAATGAACAAATTATTAAGGAGCAGGTCATACTATATGGAGTCAAAGGCTTTCTTCATGTCTAAGAACAGTCCAATCGTGTATTTTCGATTTTCCATGTTAGCTAATATTGCGTCCTTGATAAGAAGTAACGCCTGCTCAGTCGAACGCCCTTTCCGAAAACCATATTGGCTGTCTGTTATTATACCGTGTATATGAAAGAGAGAAACGAGTCTGTCCAAAATAACACGCTCAAAAATTTTGGATAGCATTGTTAGCGCAGAGATTGGGCGGTTATTTGATGAGTTTTCTGGATCACCCCTCTTAAATATGGGAGTGAGTTTTCCAACTTTCAACTTTTTTGGAAGACACCAGTACTCAAGGTCAGGTGTATTATATATACTAGAACTTCGGAGATAAAAGGTGCAATTCACTTTACCTCAGACGGCCTGATGTCATCAATTTCTGCGGTGGCGTTTAGTTTACGCTTTCTTATTACAGATTCTACCTCCATAGGATCAGTAGGTCTTAAAAAAATTGACTCGGAAATACATGTGTCAGATGTCCTAGTTTCGGCATCTTCGCTATCATTCCAACTGTTATATTAACCTGCGTTCACAAAATGCGCATTCATAGCACCAGCTACGGCCTCCCCACATATGCTCCTACCGTCCAGTGTAATTGTGGTCGTTTTGCGATACGTTTTCCTTTTCCCGGTGAGCCTGTTGACCTCATCCAACATCTTTCTGTGGTTTCCCTTTATATATTCAAACTTACTGTGGAAATATTGTTCCTTCGCTTTCTTAAGATCGAGTGTCAACATATTTCGGTATTTTTTATATTTTGTAAACAATTTACCATCTCTATTTAAAGATACTCCATATAATTTGTTCTTTGTTTTTATTCTGGGGTATAGGATTGAGGTCATCCACGGTTTTCAAAATTTCTTTGTTTTCTTGGAGGTACATTTTTCTAGCGGAAAAGCAGCGTAGTGACACTCCTTTAACATTCCCTCAAAAACATCGTAGGCGTTCTCGGCGTCACATTGCAGGTAAAAAGGGTTCCAGTCCACCGATTCAATCGAGCGAAGGAATATTCCTAGACCTTGGTTAGTAATTTTTTTGCCGAAAATATACCCGTTCGTTAATTGCGTGTATGTTTGTAGCAAGAGAAGGTAGTACAAAAAATATTGGTAAATGGTCGCTCAGGTCGCATGATAGCACACCCCGGCGACATTCGTATGGACGCATGTTCGTAGCGCATATGTCTAGTAAAATAGCACTGTGCGTAGTTATCGGTGTGGGCACATAGATAAGATTTGCAGCATCATAAGTACAGGCGGCCACAGAATAAACCGGACCAAGCGAGCAGTGCGCGAAGACTATTGGCGCGACGCCTTACGGCCCAGCGCCTGCTGTCGAGATAGGGGAGGGCGCATGCGTGTCCCTCCCTATAGTTTGTGCATGTCGGTTTTCTTGATTGCGGCTGCAGCACTTCGTTTCTGTCGAATGCGACGCGCGGCGGCGCCTTGACAGGCGAGCCTACCGAGCAGCGTGATGGTTGGCAGCAGCCGCGGCAGCGTGAGCTATGCGCTGGTGCCGCGTAACTGTGAGTTCATCCGAGAATATTTGTTCGGCGCTCTTTTTATCACTTTATTCACTGGAACGCAAACTGGCGTTGAAGAAAGGCTACGATAAAGATTCCCACGTGACTGAACTAGTGCTGGTCATTATGTGACGAACACACAGTTGATAGCAAGAACTGAAAACAGCCATGGTTTATTCGCTTCGGAAGAATAGAGTGAAATACACAATTGTGCGTTGTAAGTGAATTGCTATCGAAAAGCAATGAGGCGTTTCTTTCCATGTCACCCATTGGACAGTGATAGCTATGAAGCGCATAAAGCAAGTAACTCGACCTCAATGACCAGATTCGTGGAGAATGCCGTCCCGCGTCCCCATCGAGCAACGGAGGCACATCGTGCAACTTTTCATCGAAGGGACTACTCAGCGGGAAATTTGCCGCCTCACCGGGAGGTCTAGGACTTCTGTAAGCCGCATTATTCGAGTTTACCGCGATGATCAGGGCAGACTTATTGACGCAGAGCGCAGCGGGCGGCTTAAAGTCACCAGTGAGGAGCAGGAATTGTCGCAGCCGCTGTGTCAGATCCCTTCCTGTCAGCAGAAGAAATTCGACAGGAGCTGTCATTGACTGTCTCTTGCGAGACCATTCGAAGACGATTGAAGGAGGTGGGGCTCGGGAGTTTCGTGGCAGCGCAGAAACCGCATCTGACGGACCGCCAGAGGCTGGAAAGGCTCGAGTTCGCCCGGGCGGTGGAGCAGTGGACAACGGACGAGTGGAAGGAAGTTATATTCACAGACGCATCGACTTTCTCCACTCGCTGGGATCATCAACGGCGTGTTTTGCGTCCGATGAGCTGCAGGTACGAAACTGAACTGTGAAACGTAGCTGGTAATGTGCATTTTAGACGATACATAAAACACTATAGCGCACGAGGTCAAATTGGGAGCACGGTTTAATGTGACAATTGCTGAGCATTCCTTGGGGGGTCCCGAATGCAACGCTAAGCGTAATTGTTAAGGCTAGCAATTCGTAACTGCCTGTTAATACCTATATTTCGGAGCAACCGATATACAATGTCCGTGTAACTTTTATTCAGCTGGGTTCATTTGAAACGTTTTAATCGTAGTTTTATAAGCACCGTTTGTGAAGCGTTTCTTGTCGCTGTTTTTTTACGAAACACTTCAGGTGACCCACATCAGCTAACGGGGCATTTTTTTAATTCCCGCAATAGAAAGTGGATGAAATTGAAGCCCAGTTTTATACAGGATACTGTTCGCTTACGTGGCAGTGAGGGTTCAGCCTCGCGCTAAAAAAGTGTGTCTGTAATTTCAATCGATATAAACTATCAAACACGGCGAGTGTCGACCTTTCATTGATTTAGCTAGTATACCCTCCGAATATCTTGGGGGTATCTTTACTCGGAGATATCCTTCTTGAATGTATTTCTGTATTTAGAATACGAATTCACTTTATTCATTTTTCAGATACCAGCCAAGCTGCATCCAAAGCGTCCTTTCCAGTGGGCGGTGCTCCGTCAGCGTATGGGGCGCAATGAGTGCGGACGGCCTGGGACCCCTCGTCAGAATTTCTGGGCCATTCAATGCTTCCCAGTACTGTGACATTATTACTACAAGTATGCTCCCCTACGTGCTGGACGGCCCGTTCATGGACGGGTGCTTCATCCGGCAACAGGACCGAAGCCCTGTCCACACAGCACGAGTCGTGAGCTCACTGCTTGAGGTCCACGCGGTGCGACAGCTGCGGTGGCCTCCGTGCGGGGCAGACCTAAATCCGATAGAAAATGTGTGGGGGATTATGAAGATGAATCTCGCTAAACGAAATGACAGCGGTCGCACGGCGGACGAGTTGTGGCAGGCAGTGGAAGATGAATGGGGACGCCACCGCTCCCGTCCCGAAATCATAAAGTCACTTTATGAGTCGCTCCCCCGACGCATTCGTGACGTTATCGAAAACGACGGAAACTTCACACACAATTAATCAGGGGAACCACTAGGAAAATCACCGATGTTTTTTTTTTTTTTGTTCCGAAGCGAATAAACAATCGCTGTTTTCAGTTCTTGTTATCAACTGTGTGTTCGGCGCATAACGACTACCACTGGTTCAGTCACGTGGGTATCTTTATCGTAGTCTTTCTTCAAGGCCAGTTTGCGTTCCAGTCAATAAAATGATAAAAAGAGCGCCGAACAATCATTCTCAGATGATCGCACAGTTACGTGGGATCAGCGGATGGCGCACGCTGCCGGCAGCTGCCCTGTCAAGGCGCCGCCGTGCGTCGCATTCCACAGGAATGAAGTGCTGCAGCCACAATCAAAGAAACTTACATGCACAAACTATAGGGAGGGGTACGCATGCGCCCTCCGCTATCTCGACAGCAGGCGCTGGGCCAGAAGGTGTCGCACCGATAGTTTTCGCGCACCGCTCGCTCGGTCCGGTTTATTCTGTGGTCGCCTGTACATAATAGAGCATTCAGTTCCTTCGCATAGTTATCACTACAACACAGATCAATAATAATTTCAACCAAGACAACATAAGAATGGTGTTCACATATTGAAGAGGACAAGAAAATCTCGAAAAATTCTAAAAAGTTGCGTTTTCGCCCTTGCGGGGGTCGTTATAATAATAGCACTATCAGTATCGATAGCCGAACAGCCAAACATTCCACATCTGCCTAGATAAAGGAAAAATCATGTAATACTTCAGAAGTCAGTTCATCTTTGAAATAAACGGCTAGGCCACCGCCTCTTTTGGTTTTGCAATATAAGTGCTGGGACGAATAGCCATTCGAACGCGGCGCATTATCAGGGTTTGTAACGCAAGTTTCTGAGAAGGAGAGGATGTCGTAGCGCTCATTAAAGGATGTAAGAAAAAGGGTAAGTTCATCCATTTTGTCTTTTATACTTCTGATGTTCACTTCAATGACTGAAAATGAAGTTCCAGTACAACCGAATTCACGATTAAATTTTTCGGTGCTGTAGCAGTTCCTTATAACGTCCGAGTTCGTCGCCATGTCGCTATAGCGTAGCTGTCATCCCGTTGAAGTCCCGTTTTTATTTTTTAAATGCAGAGCATTTTTTTACCTGACGATGTCACCCGTTCTTGGTGTCCGTAGTTGTCCGCATCGCTCGCCTCGACATGCCGGGCTCAGACGTTTCGCTATCGGCGCGATCAACATTCGATAGCGCGCCCAGGCACGTTTCAAGGACACTCTATCCCCTCTCTCGGACCCAACGTGCGCCGAGTTGCCAATTTTACTACTGACGACCGCTCTCTCGTCAGCAGTTGCCACAAGTGCAACAACATTAACGTAACGCAAACTACTTACGTCGTGCGCCCCCGGAAATGATCTGCATTTCATCGTGCCGCTCGCGAGGGGGATGTTCCACTGCGTCGCCATGCGAACAGTTTGCCCCGCTTTAGTTTCAGTTCCGTATCTCCCCGCCGCGGCCGTGGAGAGAAGGCGGCCGGCCGCGACTCTCGCCACCGCGGCGCTGCGGTTGCGAGTTGCGCTAGGAAAGCGAGCGTCGTCTGCTAGCGGGGAGCGGTTTCTTCCTCCGTGGCTTGGGCGATGCACGCCGTGGCCAGTGACCAGTCCGAGGAAGAGATCACATACTCGGCACCCTTGATCGCTTTTTTTCCTTTTATTTTAAAACCAAATAGTAATAGAAGACACAGCTATAGCGCGAATATAATTAAAAGATAGACCTGGGAAAACAGCCCACGACAAGCTTTCGTGTTGATTGCATGTTCGTTTACGTGAAGGTTTGTTGCCACTCACCACGCGTTTTGTAGGGCAGTTTTTACCTTTACGCGATTTTGTTCAGGTCAGCATGGGTTGAAATTTGGACGCTTCTTGCTTTTTCTTCTTTGCGTGCTAGCACTTTGCAAGAAGCCGTCCAAAGGAATTTCTATCCCAGTTCTTTTTTTTTGATCGCCGCAGAAAGCAAAGCCTCAGTTGCCTGAGTCAAGTGCACGTTTACATAGATTGCATCTTTTGCTTCAATGCCCAGAACAGAGGTGTCTACTCTGCTCCTCCGGCATTTTGTCATTGCTGCTATGAACAAACCGTGCAATAATGTTTTGCGCATCTGAGTTCTTTGTGGGCACCCAGTGACGCGTGTCGATGTCCGTGCTATCAACTTTGATGCCAAGGCTTGTGCCTATATGATGGATGACGGTGAGAGGGTCGTTGTCAGATGGCACGCCTTTGATCTCAAGATTATTAAGGTGTTGGTATCGTTCTAGGTCCTCGCACTTGTTCGCTAGACTGTTAGTCTCAGCTTTTAGGTCACTTTATTGCTTCACAAGCGCATTCATTTCTTGTCTCAGTTTTTTATTTCTTCGTTTGCCCTCTTTACGCCTTTGCAGACGTCAGTGCAGAACGAAATAGACTTTTTCAGTTCATCAAATCCCGCCCTTAGATCACGTGAGAACATGTCAAACGCTGATAATATCTCACGCATGTCCTTCGTATCTGTAACATCTTTTTAAGGAACCTTGCTATTGGCTCCTCTTGCGCCGCCTTTCCCCACCCAAAAACTGACAACACCGCAGTGAGTTCGGCAGCAGTGCAATCAAATACGACCAGTGGGGTAGATAACTTGATACTAAATTACTCACCTGCAAAAGGTGGCAAGCGTAGTTTAGGCAGGCGTTCCTTGTTCACTGCCACCGAACTGAGGGGTGCGTCCTTTTCACTGCCTTTCATGTTGCAGCTGGCCTAGGAGCACAGTCGTCGCCGTCACGTGTTAAAGCGAACGTCATACATTCCGGTGTAAGGTTACGACCGAAGTAGCCACCACCGACGGTGAATCCGAGATTCGACGATCCGCGTCCCTCTTCCTGCCCAGTCAGGATGTGCAGGAAACCAACGCTGCAAAAGGTGGCAAGCGTAGTTTAGGCTGGCGTTCCTTGTGCACTGCCGCCGAACTGAGGGGTGCGTCATTTTTAAGTGCGAATGTGCTTTATAAGCGACCCCAAACCATCCACCGCCGGCGGCGGCGGCGGCGGCGTCGGCGTCCGCAGTGCTCCTCTATATTTAAAAAAGAAACAGCATCCGGCGCCAGGTTTCGATCCGAGGACTTTGCGGCCGCAGCGCGACGCTCTACCGACCAAGCCACGGACGCGATGCTGATATCAGAGTTAGTGACGCGTCTTATATCTTTAACGCATTCAAACTACGTCGTCAGCGGCGTGCGTTGGCGACTCAGCGGCGTTATAGCGGCTTGATAACTGCGTGGTGTACACGTGATACTACAAACCCGATGGAAGAGATGGAAGAGAAGGCGGCGAGGTGGTGGGCTGCGGGGGCCGAGCGCAAGCGCCGCAAGCGGGCCGACAACCGTGCATTCGCACTTTCACATTCTCCCCCTCGGGGAAATGCGGGGGAATTTTTTCGGCCTCTTGTGTTGCAGCAGGCCTAGGAGCGCCGTCGTCACCGTCACGTGTTGAAGCGCACGTCGTAGATTCCTGTGAAAGGTGACGCACGAAGTAGCCACCCCCGACGGTGAATCCGAGACTGCGACGATCCGCGTCCCTTCTTGTGCAGTCAGGATGCCCAAAAACCAATGCAGCAAAAGGTGGCAAGCGTAGTTTAGGCTGGCTATCCTTGTGCACTGCCGTAGAATAACAAGAAAAAATGCATATTTCCAAGATGTTTGTACAATGCTTCTCTTTTTCCTCATTCCATTACAAAATAGAATTTAATGGCGTTTTATACTTAGCAAAAGTTGTATTTTATAAACATATCCAGGGACATCTCCGCTGACGTGACACCGGGAAGGTGCGATGGATGCAATGTATCAGCGTTTTCAAAGAGTGTAAGTCTCCCTCTTGCCACAGGGCGTGCGCTATTCGGGCGCCGGAGAAGGGCTGGTGGGACGAGGAATGGAGTGGTCGCGTCGTTGGTGGCGTCATCTTTTGCGTTGAACCGTATTTAAGCAATTTGCATGCTCCATCTGCCCCAGTTTTGGGTAGTGGCAGTGTAATACGCAACCCGGAGGCTCATGCTTGGTGAATAATGATTCATGTCACCAAAAGAGTGTGGCTTTTTTTGCTTCCACCGACACCACACGATCAGGACAAGAGTGAAAAGCCGGTGGGCACATGAGTGTAACGGAAAATATAGCCCGTCTCCAAGCAGTTCAGTTTTATTCTTGGCGATCGCCTAGAAGGGAGCACATTACAAACCGTTAATTGTAGCTAATGTATTTTAATCAGGTTTTACCCATTACACACTTTCTATACGCGTTGCATTGTAGCGCGAAAGGTTAGAAAACGAGTGTACCGGTGTTGAATTACCGTGACCACAATATGACGACATGAGACGCCGACAACCCGAGCACATGAGGGGATTCACCCCTAAGAATCCAATGAATATTTTTCAAGACTTCTTTGGGACTTTTGTCGTCCTTCTTACACAACTGCTCTTATACTCCGCATTTTGCATCGCTCTCCGTCTGTTGAAAAACACATATTAATAATAAAATTGGTGCCATGGGAAACCTCGGGAATGAAGCAAACATCAACCATTGCCAGGCCGCCCAGAATGACTGTGGTATTTTATATAGCACACATGTCCCACATATGCTTACGGATTTTATATCCTCATGCAAGCATTATATCTCGCATATGGCAAGCGTTGTGGTTCCCTACATTTGAACTTTGGAATAACATTGTTTCATCTGTTCCAATTTTGTGTGAACATTTGCGATTGCCTAATGTACTGGCAAACAATTTTGACAACACCGCTATCTGATGTTCCCACTGGTAGTGAAGACTGCTATTTTTGTAATGGTTTATTAATGCCCTCTTTCATTATCTTCTACTTCGTCTAGTGCCGACTTTGTCATTGGAGTTGGTAGATTGACATTCAGGGTGGGTACTTGTGTCTTTAGCTCCGCTGCAGCCGGCGTCAAGGTCACCTAAGAAAAGTTCCAAAGTTGCAGCTAGCGGAGAGCTTGCGTAAAGCTGCCGCGTAGTCACTGACTGATTCTCCGTGCAGTTGATCTCGCCGCTGGAACACCGCCCGGCCATACACTTCCGGCGGCCGCGGATCGAAGTGCGCCTGAAGCGCGGCCACAATTTCGGCGTAGTCGACTTGGTCCGGCATGAGAGGTTGCAGTAGCGCACAGACAGTCTCGTACGTTTGCGCGCCGCACAGCGTGAGAATGTGTGCACGTTTTTTCACTGCGTCCCTGACGTCGTTTGGTTCAAAATAGAACTGTAGACGCCCGTACAATCATGTCCATGACGCAACGTTTCCGCCGAATTCTCCAATGCGGCCTCCGTAGTCCGTCGTACGCGCTGCCATTCTCACTTCTTGTGTCGTTTCTGCCGCTGTGGGTGCTCCGCCGTTTCAGCAATGTTAAAAGATTCGTGACGCACTGCTATAACACAGAAAAAGGTCGTTTATTGAGAACTACCCGGGACGTGGCCGGCGTCGTCGATGCTTTGGCGCGCACTGCTGCTCTCGGCCCGCGCAATCTGCGCCATGTTTTGAGATGCGTCGCTCAGGAGTGATCCGGTTCTTCTGAGCCGCTCTTTTGAAGAACGAGTGAGCCGTGGCTCAGTAAAAGTGAGCGGCGATTCTTTTGTAGAGCGCCCCTTCTCACCCCCTCAGTTATCCGTGTCGAACGAGCCAACGGAGCCGAAAAGACGTGTCAAAGCTCTCTGCGCCAGCTATTGCCGGCGCGAGAAAGCAACTCCACTGCCGGGCTAGCTGGGGCTTATTTTCGAAATTCCTCCAGCGCCCCCTGCCGTGGGAGCAGACCGTTCGAGCCAGGAGAAACGGATGCAGTTTCGACCATTTCTTCGGCTCTTCCGGCTCTTTCCGCTCAGTTACTGAGCTGAAGAACCGAAGACCCGGGTCAAATGAGCCGTCTCTCTGCGCCATCTATTATCGGCGTGGAAAGTAAATGTACTGCCGGGCCAGCTGGGGCTAGTTTTCAAATTCCTCTAGCGCGCCCCCTCTCGTGGAAGCAGACAATTTGAGTCAGTAGAACCGGATGTAGTTTTGACCCGTTCTTGGGCTCTTCCGGCTCTCTCCGCTCAGATACTGAGCCGAAGAACTGAAGACCCGGGTCAAATAAGCCATGTCTCCGCGCCATCTATTATCGGCGCGGGAAAGCAACTGTACTGCCGGGCCAGCTGGGGCTAATTTTCCAAATTTCTCCAGAGCCCCCTGTCGTGGGAGCAGACAATTCGAGTCAGAAGAACCGGATGCAGTTTTGACCCTTTCTTCAGCTCTTCCGGCTCTTCCGCTCAGATGCTGAACCGAAGAACCGAATAACGGCTCCCGCCTGCTCTTTTCGAGAGCCGCTCTTCGCGAAGCAGATCTTCTGAGGCGCCATTTGTGAACCGCGGTGGCGGCGGCGGTGAATGACAGATCGGGAGGCGGCAATGGCAATATGATGGGAAAATCGGGAGGCCGCAAAGTAATGGGAAAATAAACTTCTATGACCATATGATTCACTACAATCACTACAGGGACATTTGTGCGTGCAACTGTTGTCCGAGCCAGGAACGAGCCGGATGTTCTCAACCGCTCAGTTCCGCGGCGATTCTCGGCTCCCGGCGGTTCTTTGGCAGAGCGGCTCTCCTAAGAACCGACGTTCAGCGGCTGCTCGCTCGGTTAGAGAATCGTGCTGAGCATGGCTCTGAAGGAGTCGTGTCGCCACGTTCCGGTAGAGTTATTACAGGCGTCTCGGCCGACCCAGCTGCGTCTTGTGTGCAGCTTTCGCGTCATCTACTATCGCTGCCAAAAATCGGACCCGTCTCGCTTCGAATAAACTGAACAAAGTGTTGTTCACCACCACAATATTAAAATTAGTTTCGTGTATCATGTTTTCCAGAATAATTTTTTCTGGCGTCACAGCTCACTAGTAGAGATCATATTTGTGAGGTTGTAAAGTTGACAAAAAGTTGCATTTTTTTCTTTTCGACGGAGAATGTTTTTGAAATACCACTGACAGATAAAAACTTTTGTAATGATGGTGAGGCCAAATCTTTTCATTACAAATACACCGTATGTTCTTACAAAATAAATGACGCAATAAAAATTAAGTAATATTTTGGATTATGCATGCTTAACACAGGTTACAAAACTAAATGAACCGCTGAACCGTTTAAATGAACCTATTCACTTCAGTGCACTGAGCCATTCTGAGCCGCTCACTAAAGTGAGCCGTTTTGCCCATCTCTAGTCATGTGAGTGACTGTTTCAAGTAGGCCCACCAGGTGGCGGTACTTGTCCGCTTACGGCTTTACGGAGCGCAGTCCTTGAGTTGGTGCCTGCCGGGGCGCGGTAAATCACAGAAATTTAGTGGTATGATTGCATTAGATTGCTGCTTTTACAGTTGGGTAGATTGCTGACGAGGGGTTGTAGGTTTACAAGAATAAAAAAAAATGTGGATTCAACAAAGCTGTGACACGCGCCGCGGTGGCTCAGTGGCTAAGGCGTGGCGCTGCTGAGCCCGAGTTCACGGGTTTGATTCCCGGGCGTGGCGGTCGCTTTTCTTATGGAGGTAAAAAGCAAAAACACCTGTTTGTACAAGATTTGGGAGCACGTTAAAGATCGCCAGGCGGTCAAATATAAACGGGAGCCCTCCACTACGGCGCGCCTCACCACCTGCGTTGCGTCGGTGCGTTAAGCCCTACAATCAATCAATCAACAAAGCTGTGGCGCGCTGGCGAGGCAATCCTTCTGCGAGTGGAGGGAAAGCACTGTATCGGTTTGGAAACAGCCTCTATCGGCGCCTCCTCTTCTCTGTAGCTTGCAAGCGCTGCGGGAATGGTAACCACAATCCTGGCACACCGCTAAGCACTGTTTTACTCTGTGGAGTTTTGTACTGGTTACCACTTTTCTCTCGTTCGTGTTCTCACGCTGAAAACAAAGCTGAGGATCATAACAATATTTTTATTGTAATCTGGTGGTCTGTGTGTTTTACCTCCTGAAAGCAAAGACGAGTTTTTGAATATTACGTGATCTATAGCTTCACACAATGGCAGATAGTTGGATTATAGCAGAAGTAGGCATTGAAGCGTATTTCCTGAAACGCAACCTCCATTACCTGTGTACAATATTAATTGCGCACGGGAGAACAGCACAAGCGCTAGAATACAATATACAAGCTCATTTATTTTGTTTTGTTCTGTAATGTTCTGCTTTCTCCAACTGAAAGTAATATTTTTTTCCCAAGAGTAACGAGCTGGCAAACACCCGTGATTCTTAACTGCGTTCTGTTTTTTGCATGCTCTGGGCTGCCAATATTACCGGGCTGGTAGTATTGCGGTTGCATTTTGACACTTTTTGTTTATCCATACAGGACCACCAACTTTCCGAATAACGACGCGCCGAATGATACATTCTCATAACTATATTCCCTGATAGTTCTACCGCTTACGGAAAATAAACAAGTAAGCCTAAATTAAAAACGGAAAAAAAATCTCCTCCCGCTTAATCCTGGCAGTAGAGTGGCAGCTTAATCCTGGCAGTGTGTGGGGCGAGCGTGCGCCCCGCACGCTGGCGCCACCACATGGGCGGCACCTAAAATGGTTTTCTGAAGAACCAAACCGGAAGTTGCTGACCTCGCTTTCAGCATGCTTTCTGGGAAGGATGTTTAAGTTTTTGGTTGTCGCAGATTCCAATACAGATAATGAGCACATTCCTGAAAAAAAAAAAAACGCGAGCAATTTTGCTGAGAATATGTGGTTAAGAAGGGGCATAATATAGAATTTATGGATTTGGTGTTGTCACTACATTCCAGCGTTTTGGGGGTGGGATGAGCGCTCGATGGCGAGAAGGGCAGTGTATAGGTATTCCGAAGTAATTGCAGAAACATTTTACAGTTCTCCAGTGGGATGAGAAGGTAAACAGGAGGGCAGGCAGTCGTGATTTGTTCACCTTTGTGAATGTCCGGAGTATGAGTTCTTGTTAAGCAGCGTCACCGGCTAGTTCACCGTGAGAGTAGTGACACAGCGTACATAACAGTGCGGTCAAAGGGTTGTTTCTTTTGCCCCAGAGGAATTTTACACTAGGGGTAATGTCCAGCTAACCTTAAGGTTACAGCATTCTTCGCAGCATTAAGGTCAGTTTGTCATAAAGGTTATGAAGTATGCGGGGTCTTTCGTAAAAGGCAGAGCGTTGGCTGCTTCTTCGCCGGAGGCTGTAGTGACAGTGAGAACGACAGGGTTCATGATCAGCGTAAAAACAGCGCAGCGCGTACACGGTAAAAGGAATACTGCGCGCACACGGGATTTTGTTTGTCTCCCGTGTTCTCCTAGTGAATGTGCCAACTGCGCTGTCTTTCCCATGATCATGTTGAACCAAGACACAAAGATAGCCAATAAAGTGTAACCCACGGCGTGAGTTGTATTCCGATTTTGTTATAGCCAGCGTACGCGTTGAAATATGTGGGTTTTCTGCGTAGTTCATGTAGCGAGAATGCGTTTTCATGTGATTTATTTACTGCCATAACCCAAACCAGGCTTTTGGACTTACTCATTAATGAGTTCCGTAAAATTGATTAAACCGTTGCTAAGAAGTTGATTCATATCCCAGTTATTCATGTATCGGCTGACAGCCTTCGTTATAATAGACGACAGGTGCAGAAAATGGAGTTAACTGCTTAAAACCAGCTTCTCCGTGTAGTCATGCATGAGAAACTGAATGAGATTAGTGGTACAGAGGAAGTTGTGTTCGCATTCTAGAATATTAGGTGGTTATTGTACTTGCTTTGTATAGCGAGGAGAGTTTGTGGCTGAAAATGGGAGAGGTTATTTACACAGGAGCTTTGAAGGTATTTTGTGCGTTGTAGACGATTAGCGGAGACAGCAGGAGAAACTTCGGCTACGGCAAGACATCTGATTGAGTAAAATTAGATTGGCTAGGTTGACTAAGCTAGATTGACTAGATTCATTTCTTTGGGCCAGTGTGGTTTTAGTAAATTTCAATGCCGAGAGTTTAGCATTATGTTAAAACAAAACTGAATGAAGATGCGGCAGTGTGAATAACTTTCGAACGGGGCAGCTGTCGCAACGTGTTTTGTGATTGATGTCTACATAGCTGTTCCGGCTGAGGAGTGGTGCTTTTACCGCTAGCCACGAGGAATACTTGCGAGGTGTATATTTTGTGGCTATTCATGTAATGACACGCGACCTGGGTGACTGTAGCGTTAAATGCAAACGAAGTTCAGCATGCGAACCGTATGCGTGTAAGTGGATGCAGATTATATTGAGTTTGGTCAATTGCACAACGGGAGATGCAGGTCTCTTCAGGATTTTGGCGGAAGGGGGGCGCGGGGTGCGTGGTGCTCATTGTGTACATTGTGTTTGGTTTACGGAAATAGCCAAAAGGAAATTTAAAGCCGCAGGTTTCGCGGCATTCAAACAGGGAATGCACAGGCATCATAATTGGTAAGGAACCAACCGATCGTATCTATGGCAGACGCAAGCTCTGGGTTTGTGGTAAATAGCGTCTGGTGCTCTGCGGCCATCGTAATGATTGCGGGAAACACGCCACCACCAGAAACAGTGTGCGATGACTACTTGTCTTCGCTGATACGGCTATCGCTCCTCCACACGCTAGCCTGAATATCACCTCTGCCTTCAAAAACGCCTGCCTGCGCATCCCTCAAAAACATCGACAACGTTTCCGACGCTATACACCGCTGGCTGCCGCAAGAAGCGAGATAATTTATTTCTGCATTTTATAAGACAATTTCAGCCCTTCTCGTGGCTTGTGATCGCTTGTTTTACCACCGCCTTTCACATTTATTGTTTATTTGTCCTCTTAAGCTTCTTCTGTCGTAAAGGTCCACCACTCCAGTTTCTGTAGAATCTCATGTTGCGTTCAGAAATTAGCATCCGCGACAGGACCCTCCTTTAACGCCCTCAAGACTGAGGTGAAGGTATAATTTTCAGCCGTTTCTTGTAGTCCAGTGAGAATCGCGAGACTCAAACTAAGGTTATATGGTCAGCAACTACGTTCCTAATATTGATAATGAGTGCAGAAAACATGGAGCGCGGCTTGAAGCTGAAAGGGCAACCACGGAGCGGCAGGGTGCCCAGGTTTAACCGCAGTTGCCTGATTCTCAGCGGAAACGGGTTGACTGTGGTGATAATAGTCGTCCACGACAATTTTCAAGGAGGGGATACACTGCAAAGGAACGTCAGATTGTGCAAAAGTCGATGGTTCAGACACGACCCCAAATGACACGTCGCTGGTGATTGTAGCCGTCGGATGTAAAGGACATTCCAATAGTGAGCATCGTCAACTTGCACACATGAAAACACAGTGAGGTGAAAAGTTTAGCTAAACTGAAGGAATGTGCTAAAAAATAGGCTTAAGCATACCAAAAACTAATTGCTCTCGGAAAAGCGAGTGACAATGCTGAAGCACCGCCCGCACCACTACCCCCATCATCATCACTATCATCACTACCATCAACCTCATCATCATCATCACCAGCCTACTCAGATCCTGGTCAATGTAGCCGTCGGATGTAAGCGACATTCTAATAATGAGCACCGTCACCTTGCACACATGAAACCACCGTGATGTATATATGTCGTCTAAAGTGAAGCAATGTTAGAAAACGTAGGCGGAAGCAGAACAAAAACCTAATGATCTCGAAAATGCGAGTGAGAAAGCTGAAGCCCCACCCTTCTTCTCCTCCTCCTCCTCCTCCTCCTCATCATCATCATCATCTGCGTCATCATCATCAAACTACTCGGGTCCAAAGCAGGGCGAAGGCCTCTCTTATTGATCTCAACACGCTTCTTATCGGCGCTGCTTGACTCAACAGCGTACCCCTAAATTTTGATTTCTATCCACCATCGGGTTAAAGCCTTCCCATTTTTCTAGATCAATCTCTTGGTATCCAGTCTGTTGCCCCAATGGTCCACAGATTCTAGGTTTGCCCCGCTACATGGCAGGCCAAGCTAATTTTTTCCTTTATTTGAACTGCCGCATATTTTACTCTAGTTTGTTCTGTGATTCTGGTACTGGTTTCCTGTCCCTCAGTACAATATTTGTTCCACGGCACGTTGAAACAATCTAAATTTGTTTCTAGTTGTTTAGTAGAGCCTAAGGTTACAGATCCATATGACGTCAGCGGAGTATGCTAGTTGTAAATTTTTTCTGTGGTAGACAGAGGTAGCCTTCTTTTGGTTGTTAACGAGTGCTTGTGAGTGCTCCGCATCCGGTAGCTGTTCTGTGGGGCATTTATCTCTCGTATTTGGGGTCGGCATTCGCAATCTGTCCGAACTAGTTATATTTTACTACTTTTGGCGTTTCATTTCCTAAGCTGAAGGTCATCCTGTGGCGTGCTTTTTTCCTAATACTTTAGAAATGTTCTTATTTACTTTTAGCTCAACAGCCATGCTTTGTGATTGCAGTTCCACAAGAATTGTTTGCATAATTTAGGGATTAAAAACCAGCCAAGAAGACGAAGACACAAGGAAACAAACAAACATGACGATGCTGGATCGTCCTGTCCGTATTTTTTTCTTGTGTCTTCGTCTTTTTGGCTGGTTTTTAATCCCTAAATCATGAGCCAACAGGCCCAGTTTTCCACGTTGTTAGCATGAGTTCTGCAGTCTCACTCAGCTAGAGTATGTCGTATGCAAACGTGAAATGGAGCAAGTGTTCGCCGTTTACGGGTAATCCTATGTTATCCATGTCAAGCTTTGTAAATACCACCCGTATGCAAGCTGTGGATAGCTTTGGCGGGACGGTAACTCCATCTCTTTCTTTTAGAACAGAAAATTATCGCTCCGCTTCTGTTGTGCTATTCTGCCCGTGCATTCCGCATATATGTCTTCTAGATATCTTATGTAGGTCTCCTCTATTCTCTTATTTTTAAGTACTTCTAGCACGTTGCTACCAATGCCTAAATTTATAAATGCGATGTAAAGTGGGTTTAGTGTCTTCTGGGAATTTTTCACAACTATTCAAAGATGTAGTCCGGAAAGTCATTTATTTGTATGCTTGCAGCGATACAATTACGTAAGTGCCCTTTTTAGCGCAAGCTGCCTTAGGATATCTCGTTGTGACGGCAATTTATTTTGCTTTTTATTACTCGACTTTAGAGCGCATTTAGTACCAGCCAAGCAACCCTGGCAAGGGGGGTACTGCAGTGAGGGCGAGAAATTGGAATAAAGAACAATTACAGCAAAATGTACTACCGAATTCATGCTGACAACGCACTGCCATCATCATCAATGTAAGAAGTTTTGCTTTATTGAAGAAAGGCAAGAAAGGTTTGAAGACAAGGACTAAGACTAAGAAACCCACGCTTAAGCCAACCTAACGGTGGCACTGCAACTGATTCATGGCCAGTCTTCTTGTTGGCGGGGTGACCCGTCGCGATCATATAGACACCGAAGCAAGAAGTCTCCCCAGGCAACGCTGGGCCGTTGTGATGCTTCTATTGCCATCCGTTGACACTTGTCCTTGATGCCATGCTTATCCCTCGACGAGAAATCTTACCAGAATAACTGTGCACTGATAGAACTTTGACCTGAACAACCTTTGAGAAGCGCGTCCCGAGCTACTAATATCCGGTGCGAAAAGTAGTGAAACACTTTATTTCTGCCTTTAGGAGAATAGTTTCAGCTCTAGTTGCTACCTACTTCAGATCAGTTCCCGTTAGCCATTTAAGTTTGGTTTATTGTTTATTGGTCCTCGCTTGCTGTGCACTGTCCAGCAAATTGTCTGGAATATTGTTTAACATAATAGTTTGTACCGAAACCTCTATTGCAATCTCTCATTTCTGTATTCCTGCTACTGGTTGTCCGTCTCCCTTATCCTAATAACGTTCCATACGGAAATAAATGAAGAGAAACAGACAGGGAGTGTCGGAGCGAGTGCTTACTCGCTGCTCTACGTAGTTAACAAAGTAGGCAGTAGCTCCTCATAGTGGGTGTTGCTACGAGCCAGTCAAGCCAGTAATAATTCAGAATGTGTGGTTGTAGAAATTTTGCTGTGGTGGAAATCGAGTTGGGTGAGATTTTTAAGTCACGAAGATGGATCACGGGGCCTTATGGTTTTTTTGCCGGGCGTATCGAAGGACATAGGACCTAAGCATAGAGCTTTTTTTGAGCTTGTGTCACAGAGGATACGATTGTCTGATGCATTTGAAAGTTACTATGTATATTGAAGTTTTACACCGTCTACAGCCACCGGCAGGTGGCTGTGGATAGTCATTTTGTAAAATATTCTTCTTGTGAGATTCCACTTACATGTCATCTCCGCATTTTTTTACATAAGTCACTGCGCCTCATTGCAATAAAACCAGTTGATAGCACTTTTTATGCTTCCTCTCATGTTTTGTTTTCTTAATCTTTCGAATGATCGGGCAATGACTAATAGCGGCAGGTAGGCTTATAATAAATCGATGTTACGTGTCACCTTGATATGGCAGTGCTGCTTGTTTCGCTTGCATGGTCGATTCCACACACCCTCGAAGATGACTTTCGGGACGTTTAGGCGCATTGTTTATCGCAAGAGATACTTGGTACTCGTGGAGTGCTACACTGTGCCGAGCCTCATATGCCACCATTCGCCAATATTCAATGTATCTCAGTGTCATTGTGCCTATCATTTTTCGACTGCTTCCCAGGCATATTCTGTTTCTTAGGAGTACCATTACCGCACAATGTCCCCAAACTAGCGATTGCAGTAGTTTTATTGTACCACATCTTGCAAAACTCACAGCTTATTAAACTAACATCTGAGCGTGAACTCCTCTCATTTATTATCTCCAAAATCCCGTGATATGTACTGCACCCTGTATGAATCCCAACGCAGATTTGTATGAACTTATTAGCCATTTTGAGCTACATTCAGCCGCAATGGCATAAATACTTTTATTTACATTTTGTGGACAAACAGTGTTCACCGAAAATGTGTCGTCGGAGTTGTTGAGATGTCTGAAACCTAGGTTAGGTTCTCATGCTGCACAAAAAATCTTCTGGGAAACCAATGTTTAGGTACACTGAAAGTCATATCACAAGAAATCTTTTAAGTGCATTCAAGCTTCGCATGAACAAAACGGAATAATCGAAAGAGAAACCATATAAGCAAATCCCTTATAAGTTCTGCATTGCCCTCGACATGTGCAGAAATTGCACATTTTGCCGAATATTGCATCAAATTCATATTTTGCGTGGTGCTTGGTGACGAGGCGAGCGTAAGGGAAATTCTCAAATTTCAGGGTTTATATTAATTTAAAGTGTGCAAAACGAGTGATGTCGTTCGGTGTTTTTGTAATCAAAGCATAGTTGACAACTGGTGCATGTCTATTGTGTGCCGTGTAGAATTTGAGCCACAGCAGCGCAAATGCACCAATATTTTCTAACGTTGTCAGAAGAAAGGACAAAAAAAAACTGTAGAATATTTACCGCTAAAAGGCATGGAGGCACTGAATAGATTTATAATGCGGCTCAGTGGCTAAGGCGTTGCGCTGCTGAGCACGAGGTCGCGGGTTCGATTCCCGGCCGCGGCGGCCGCTTTTCTGATGGAGGCGAAAAGCAAAAACGCCCGTGTGTTCGAGATTTCGGCGCACGTTAAAGATCCCCAGGTGGTCAAAATTAATCCGGAGCCCTCCACTACGGCGCGCCTCATCGCCTGCGTTGCGTCGGCGCGTTAAACCCCACAATCAATCAATCAATCAATCAATCAATCAATCAATCAATCAATCAGATTTATAATGCGGGTAGGATATGGAAGTCTGGCCCGACGTCTTAATCACGCTGTGCTTCTAAGAAATATAAAACTTTAAAGGAAATGAGGAAGCAACATGTTGGTTTCACTGCGGGAAATGTGAATTCACACGTTACACCCGGAAACATAATCGCGATATAAAAACCAGGAATAACCGTTGCAGTTTCCACTGGCTGTAAATATTTATCATGACCTAATGTAATGAGCAGAGGACAACCTGAGCTTAATTATGTAAATGAGACTGTACCTGCCCCTCTAAGCAAAAAACACAATCCATGGCGTCAAATCAAATTAGTTTTATGCTCCATCATAGAAACCAAACTTAGTTTTGAAATGCACTACTTTATTGAAACTATTGAGACATAATAAACCATAAAAGCAATTTTGGCCTTAATGGCTGCTACAAATTGTGTATTGAATGCTTTGCGGTATTGGTGAGAAGAGCTTAACGCAAAAATAATTCTTATTTTATGCTACCTGATTCAGCTAGGCAATCAGTATGCAACTTATAGAGGCAGCAGTAATTTTGAATTGCTTTTTATTTATTTGCGATACAACTACACAGTCATTCATTGGTTGTTTATAACTTAGGCAGCATTTTTATTGCATTACATTTACTCTGATATTTGGCGTTAACTGGAAATGCCAGTTTCTTCCGTCAAATATTGGTGCCAAGCATTACCACCTTGGTGGAATCTCATTATCCGGTGTTTTCTTTATGAATTCGCGCAAACTGAAATCAGTACGTGTCTGATAAATTTCTAATACGACCAATAATATAGAGTACCGTGACTCTCAGGAAATATTTCAGAGCCCCCAAACACTACAACGTATTTAAACCAAAGGGGATACAACCAATGAGTTGCGTTTCCAAGAAAAACGTTCGTTTTCCATTCAGTGTTTGTTATTTTGTTGTATGAGTGTATGGAAAGCGTCTTGAAGGCACACCTAGTATATGAGTTGCAATATAGTGAAGATTTGTTGAGTATTATCATGCCTGTTCATCTTAATGTGTTTTGATATTCGCGACATTTTGATTTTTGACTGCACCAGAAAAGCATCTACAGCGGCCGGAACCCGTCGGCTTCGCTCTGCCCAGTACGAGAACGCCTTAACTACGGGTAAGCATTCTGGGTGGCATCTTGTGTCCATTTTTGTACAACAATTATGTCAGCTAGGCCAGAACAACGAAAGTGCGACCTTGTCATGAGTCAAGATAAATTCCCGTGGAGAGTATTTGCAAAACATACCACCAGAAGTATATGACGGAACCTGAGAAACCAATCTGGCAGGTGTATCTTCAAACACTTGGCTGCACAGAGCGCGCACGTGACATGACTGCTTGCGAGATGCAGAACGGTAATTAAATGTAGTCATTGGCTACGCCCCCAACGTCAAGCGGCCTAAAACATAGCGAATCACTATTATCAACAAAAACAACACGTAGATTTTTGTTTTAAAAACAAACACTAAATAAAAAAAACGGTAAGCAATAAAAAAAACTAAGTTGAGAAATATACTGGGGTTCGAACCGAAGTCGTCAGCGCCAGTACTCAGTACCGTACATGGTGGCCCCAAGGCGCCAGCGGTAACAGGCACTAAAAAGAATAGCGCGTGCAGTGACATCACAGATGTCACGTGCGTGCTATGTGCAGCGAAGTGTTTGAAAACACGCATCCAGGAGTGCCGCGAAAGAGCGCGAAGTCAGTTGAAGGGACAGGCTAAAAGGAGGAGGAGACGAAACAGAGAGAAGAAAAAGACGCGGCAGGAGGAGATGATTTTCAGGATTTTTTTTTTCCTTTTCCTTTTTTCTCAAAATTTTTTTTCAAACCGGTCTTAATTATCTTTCCTAAACGTCTCGTGATTAGATAAGAATTCCATTCATTTTAACCATCCTCTGTTGATTGGCCGATCCCCTGATTGGGTATGTGCCATACCTAAAGGCGCAACAACAACAACAACAAACAAGGTCCGGTACGAGGAAACCGGACGTGACGCTGCCGTGACACAGCCATTTCAACCAAAGCCTGGTCTGGAGCAGCCGACGCCGCATCGGCTGCAGTCTCCCGGACGCGCCTAGCAACGACTGGTCGAGTGCCGACGAGGAGCGTGATCACACCGTCGCCGAGGGGCTCGACGGCCCACACAACGGCGACGCCGCCGGGACAAGTCGCTTCCTCCCTGCTACGCGGCTGCGGCGGAAATAACACGTGAGTGCCTACCTTACCTAGGTACGGCGGGAAAGGTTCGTCCAAGGCTCCCAGCCGCTTGTCGACAAGCCTGCCTTCCCCGAAAGCCATTTTAAGACGGCCCCATCAGAACAACGCCGTGGCGACAGTGTCTAGATTGGCCTAGTGAAGGAGAACAGATGGGCCGGGAGATGGTTGGGGCTTTGCATTATAATTGGTTTATTGGTTGAAATGTAAATATTTCTTGGAGTTTTGTAGTTATTAGTTTCATTAAAAACGTATGTTTTTTGGGTGGTTTTGATCGTGATTATTATTATTGTGAGGTTTTCATAGTTCTTACAAGACTGCATTTACTGTCGAATGTGTCCCAATCCATATTTTCCTGCCCGTCGAGACATCACGTGAGAGCCCTGTACGTGCGCTCTCATTTTTAGCAACCTCACAATCCTTCACACAATGCTGCGTCTTTGGTGGTCTGCAGGACTCGGGCAATTGTAGAGGAACCCGAATACAGGATTGTAAAATATTTCGTGCATCGCTTATATAATTGAAAGAACAGGTGCACTAGATCCTTTCTTCCCCATTAAACAATTACTATTCCAGTCTCTTCTTGTATGCGGAGCATGCATTGTCGGTATGGAAAATATTTGGAAGGACGCCTGCAAGCGGAAAGTTTCACTTTCCAGCCATAATTATCCGAAAAGGCTGATACAGACGCTCAGTTTACTACGATTGAGTTTATATAAAAGGAGTGAAAAACATGTTTGCTATGGTTAGGTGTATTGGTTGGCGCGCTCCCGCATAAACCCGTTTTCGAGCTCACGATGCTTCAGGTGCATCCAGGTAGATTCGATTTACATCAGAAGAATACGGTTTACAATTCCTAAGCTACACGGTTAAATTGCGTTGTTCTTCACATGAAGAGTGCTCCTTAATAAAGCGTGAAACATCATACGCCTTTACAAAAAAAATCCAGAAGAGTTATAATATCTGTGCGAAATACAATACGTATTCTCAGTCCTGCTTTTTTCAAGCGCACGTAACTAGGCTTGAAGTAGCTGAGAAGCGCAATGACGTTATTAATGGTTTTCAACGCTACCAAAATAGCAGGCCGTTAATGGAGGAAGTTAAAAATGAAGAATTGCATACCTCGTTTGGAATTTCATATTCGTAAGCTCCGCTGGGAAGCAACCACTCCGGTGTTGCAGTCTGCGCTAAGCATGGAAGCGTTAAACCCATACAGCAAAGAAATCGCGCGATATGGACAAACATCGTCCTGAAAAGTTCAGCCCCGAAGGAAATTTTCCTCTTATAAACAGGGCGTGTCTTCACCTATAGCATTATAACACGTAAGAAAGCCATCCCTTCGAAGAATACCGACGACAACTGAATTAATGGAAAGTCGGTTTATTCTGCGTAAGTATACCCGTGCTCTTTAAACACGCTTCTGGGAAGGCGCTTGTACTGTGAAAACCATGACCTGAGTCATAAAGCTCAACAATAGAAGCCGTCGGGTTGGAACACAAATAGTTCCTTCTAAATCTCTTGAATTGAAGAAAAAGCAAGTTTAAAATGCTATATACACCTTTCTTGAAGAGTGCAATTAGAAATCAATTTTAATCAGTGTTTAATTATGGATTAGGTGTTCAATATTGTTTATTACAAAGACGAGCATTAACCGCAACAGAGACCACCCAATAGTGTAAGGGCACGTGCTACCTCCCGCTTAAGTTATTGAGGACAACCTGGCTAAACCAGAATAAAATTCTACACACCCAGAAAAGGGACTGGGAGAGCGCAGTTTGATCAAGATACCACAGACAGTGGTATAAAAGCATAATGGCGTCCCCTATACCCTCGAATGGTCACGAACATCCCCTTTAATGGTTGCCTTGAGAAAACAGGTTACGTTTGGGACACAATGAAGCGATATCGCGTCCTCGATGTCTTTAGAAGTCTTGCTATCTCTGTGTAATATAGAGTGCAGTTTTAAAAGCGAAATTCTCTGCCAACCGGCCTGACCATGGTCACGTAGGTGCGAGTTCCTGCGAACGCTGAACATCAGTATGTCTATACCGAATACTGTCAATACGCGGGCAGGCGAATGTTGACCACTCACCGCGTTTACTGAATTACAATGTTGTGAACATTCTTGGTATCGCTTATACTAATACATCGCTGTCAAGATGCACCCTAACACGTTCAATGAAGAAAAACCTGAATTTGCGACGTTACGTCACCCTCATTTCGGCGTTCGGGAAAACTTGAGAGATAAAAAAGGTTGGCCAATTCACACTGCGGGTGGGGTTGGAAAGCGAAGCTGTTAACGACACCCACAATGATTAGCCATGCGACGTCATTTGAATTTGCGTACGTGGCTCCTATAAAGATAGAAACCAAAGACCAGTGAAAAACATTTAGTCACCCCCTTTATTAGTTCAAAGAGATATTCTGTGCTAAGGTTTAATCATTGCATAATCTACGAAAGGTGTTCGTTGAATTTAAGTGGTGAAGTACATCAGTGCAAATTCTTGTTTTTATAAAATTAAAGCAAGCTCAAACCCTGTGTAGGACGTGCTCACTTCTCCTTCGTATCTGCCGCCGCCGACATAGGTGATGAGATGCAGATTCTGTGATCTTTTTCCTGTAGGGCGCAATCGCTAAAAACCACTTTCTTAGCAAAGTTTAGATTTTGGCTTGTTTGTATCAGTGATCCAAGACATCGTGTAGGGCAAAAAAGGTATATTGAAATAAAATAGCCATTGTGTTCGTGTCCTCTTTTTGTGTTTGGTTCTTTTGCGCGCTGGTACAAGTAATGGGTGACCTGTCGTTTTGGAAAAAGCCGTGAATGGACTATTCAGTAACAAAATTTATGACTTTGGTCAACCGAACGCTATCTTTGAAACTCCTTCAAGTTTGTTCTGAGCGAGTGACGCAGCTGTGTAACTTTATTCTGTCAAGGTGATCATAATGATTGCAACTTTATTTTGCGAAAACTGGATGAAATGAGGTACCGGGAATGGGAGCCCTCCTGGATTCCTGCCCCTCTGATTTGGACTGGTAAGGTTGTGCCTACTCATGTGAATAGAAAAACAGGCATAATGTTACCGGTATCCTGGATGCAATTATTCAGTTCCGTTCACTAACCGCCCTCAAAATGAACTCGGCTAAGACGACTTCTCGCCTATGTTAAACGACGTGGAAACGTTTGTTTTGTTTTTGATAGATCCAACGCAAAACAAATCTTCTTTAGATGAACCACCTTGCGCGTACTCTTCGGTTAACAGGAGGAACTTTCGGCGCGACCCGCTCCCCTGGCTATTCCGGGTAGCGAGCATAGCCGTCTCGGCGGGTGTGAGGGGCATTCAAAATGACCTTAGGGAAAGGAAAGCAACAGAAAAGCACACAGTGAAGCCAATTCCCGCAAACGGAGGAAGGAAGGGAGCAAAACAAAATACAGGCTGAAGAAGCCACTACTTCTCCCACCCCTCAGCCATCATAGCTAGTGGGAAAGCAAACAAAAAAAGATGGACGGCCAGTTTTGTGGCAGCAGAGGCGCAAAAGTAGGAGAATAAAAAAGTAAAATAAAAGACGACGGAGACTTCCTGTTCGCAAGCGTAACAGATCTTTAGACCAATGCGTTTCTCAGCCGGAGCTTTTGAGTTCATGTCGGTTCGCCTAGCGAGAGCGACCGCATCGTCGTCGAGAAAGCCAGGAGTTTTCTACCAGTCTCTTCTGCGTTTTGGCTTGAGGTAACGGGCGGTGAGCAGTGAGAATTTTCTGGTGAAGCCCTTTCTTGTCGAAGGTGGCAGCACGAAAGCATAGTTACTGGTCGGCTTAGAAATGCGCATGGGCGCTGAGATATTTAATGTGCCCTTGATCATCTCTATAGTTTCTTCTTTAGCTTCGGCCTTAATGAGAGGATCGTGGATGGAGTGTCGCCGGCTGTCACTGGTTCGCGGTTTTCAATAGATTTAAAGTAGTGCTGCAGAGTAGCCGTTAGGAGAAAAAGACTCGAAGTAGCTTCAAAGGGCACCCCAGTCATTTTGCACACATGTGCCACGCAGGTCCGGTCGTGGATCGTCTACTTGTAGGGATGACCACTTGTCTTTATTCGTAGCGTTTTCTTCTGAATTCGGCAGCAGGGAATCGCCTCCCGTCACTCGTTCGTCTTGGCCCAGGTTGTGATGCTTTGAAGGTCCCAGAAATGAGTAAAAGGTTTCGAGACCACTATATATTCGACGGACGATCGAAGTACGACATCACTGTCCTACTGAATGACATCTGTTGCTACAGGCAATGGGCCTTGTGCTGTCCATGCTAATTTGGTCTCAACGGTTTTGACGTTTCCATGCACAGGTTTTACGATGCAGGTTACCAGCTCACAGTAAGAGTCCAATTCGACGGGAACGCAATCTGGCCACCCGTCACTCGTTGTACAGGGAGAGCCTGCGTGTCGAGATGCCCCTCATTCCTAGCCATTCAAACTATCTCACTTGCTTCAGTAATATGTTTGCCGCATTTCATGTCTACTTCCAGTGCTTGAATAGAAATTTAGCGTCTCTTGTTTGCAGCGAGGAAGCGAACTCAACCATGTACAACCGTTATCCTCGTATTTTGACGTCCGAACAAGTCTACGGTAAACATTTTCTTGCCCAGAAGTTTGCAACCGAGACTTTCAGAAGCCCTGGCGGTATTAGAGCTTGTCTAGCTTCCTCCACCGAGGATTACTCGTTAGCGCCCTGATGTTGCCCCGCCTGGTATTGTGGCTGAGACAGACTGCAGCAGCATGAAGGAGCGCGCTTGTTTGGCGACCAAATAGACCGGTGCCATTTTAACTTTCTTCTTCTCGTTCTCAGTGCTGCCTTCGAGCACTGGGATGTTTTGTGCCTTCTCAAACACTTACCACATTTTATCTGGCTTCTGCAATATCTTGCAAAGTGGCCCAGTTTAAGACAACGAAAGCATCACGCTGCAGTTGCAAGAATATAATTTTTGCTTGAAAGTTTCAGTTCTTCGGCATTACAGACTTCGGAAGAGGGTGTTCAAGAATGGTAAAACAAGCACTGCTGCAACTTGCTCTGTGAGCTTTGCTAAGCAGAGTTCGTTCGAACATAAGGTGGAAGGCTAGGTTTTCTTACAAATTCTGGTGTTCAAGTAATTTCTGTGTGTCATGTCAGCAGCGGCCTCCCGACAATTGAGGTGAATATTAAAGACATCTAGGACAAGTTGAAGCTCAGGCTAGCGTGTAGCCGTTCCACCATATAAGTCGCCGTGCGGCTTCGATGAAGACTTTTCATGAACAATGATATCTTGCACCCCTTATGGAAGCACAGGACCATTTCTGTTGGTAGCACCATTTGAAGGATTTTACGCAGAAATGAGCAGTCAGTCCTGGAGCAATTGCCATTTGCCTTGGAGCTTCAGATATGAACCTGGACCCGATCATAAAGTTGCCTGAGTTGTACGTTTTATGTCGATGACACCGGCTGCAAGTACGGAGGCCTTGCCGATGATCTGGTTCGGTTATGTAGGCATCTGCGAAGTGCTTTTTCAGTACCTCAATGGCGTCCTTGTAGCAGTCATCGGTAGCTTGCAGTCTTCATATAGCCGATACAGCTGCTCCGATCACGAGGATGGTCACGTTGGTAACTTGTTAGCTGTGCAGAGCTCGTGTTTGTTGTGAACGGCTGACAAAAACTGCTTCAAGAATCGGGGCCGTGGTTCGTGGTTCCCACAAGCATGAGAAGTTGTAATTGGGTAGCTTTCCCTTGCCGGTTGCTGATGAGCGTGCGGTCACCCGGCGTGGCACCGAGAGCCGGCATTCTTGCAGCTTGAGATGAAGATTTGCCGTTCACGTGACAACCTTGTCGCGTTTTCGTCCAGCGTCTAACGTCTCGCTGTCCAGCAGGGCATCTGGACTCTCATCATATATCGCCTCGTTCATTTTCTCTAACTGGCAAAAAACGGACCGATTTGTTCGAGAAGTACACTCTCCACTCCTGCCATCTGCTCTCAATTTCTTATATGTTCTTCTGCTTCGGCTACAAGGGCATCCCGTTGCGACCGTAGTCAGCGCCGTCGTCGAAGCGGTCGATGCATTCGGTTGCACGCATTTTCGAACTCTCGGCCAGACCACAGGATGCTCAGATAGTGGAGCATCACGTCTGGTTTCAATAACGTTTTTTCATAGAATGTTCAAGAAAGTACGCCAGAGCAGGCACAGTCACGTTAGCATCCGATAGCTCGAGACAAACGTATTGAAAATTATGGTGGTCAATCTCGTCTGCTGCCTCTGAGGAAAAAGAAGTCCCAAATCGGACTGAAAACGGTACCTTTATTTTGAGCCGCATCATTTGAGGTCTGCGGGTCGAAAACGTGTACCTAGTTCTTCCTTCAGTTTTATTATATTGCCGGTTTTTCGCAACAACGAGAGAAACTTGCAGTAAGGAGGGCGAAAGGCTGGTCGCCACCACCCTGATGGGGACCAACTCCCTTTCCAAAGCAGCTGGCATATACCGAACGATTTCGAAACTTCTTCTCACACGTTAATGAGCAACAGTAAAGAAAAAAATCGCATTATTTCTGTTTCATTCGTACCACGCAGAGAAACATTACCACATAGTGTGATGCGAAGAAATAACATCGAACTGAAGGAACACCATAAAAGAAGACGAAAAATGAAGACGAGGACGAACGTTCTAAACACCGTGAGACCATCATAATCATCGTCGTGTTGTGGGGTGATTCACCCCAAACTTACGGGCCGGCCAATCGCAAGGCGCCACACTCGAACACTGAAAGAGAGGCGAGCCCGAAGAAGAACACAGATGGGTGTAGCGTGACCGCGATGCATGGCGTTCGGGTGACCGGACCCGTGCTTTGTCCCGATACGTGCTCCACAGGAGCAGCATCCAGGATATTTCCTCCGGAAGGAAGTTGTCTCGCAGGGCACCTGTGAAAGACAGCGGCGCTTCCAAAGAGCTGTGTGTTCCCAACGATGGTGACGGAAGCTCGGAGTGCGCTGTACTACCGCGGCCACGACACCCAACCTGACATTTCAAGGCTACTTCGACCTGTGCCGGTAACCACCACGTAGTGCGTCTCATTCCTTCATTCCCGGCTTCTGACTTCTACCACCCGTTGGAACTAATTACCGTTTTATGTTACGCATTGTTGCAGCTGTCCGTTGTTTGTTAGTTTGTGTTCGTTACATGATTTCGAATTGCGTTTAGGGTCACATGAAGTTAGGCTCGTTTACTCACATTCTTTCTGTATTTATTATTCTTTAGAACATGGTAACAGCTGACTTTCAAAGGAACATTAAAGACAAAACCGTCACCTAGTACAGGGTTACACCTGTGCAACGTTTAGCTACATACAAAACGGAATTCGTCAGTACGAAAATACATAATGAGAAAAGTGCTCAATAGTACAAAAGTTCAGAACTGCAACAAGTTGAGATCGCGCTACACTCATAGATTCGGCAAATGCGGGACGAAAATGTATGGTTTTATAAAAAAAGAGAAAAAAGGTGTTTCAGAAAAATAATCGTTAGATAAAATAAAACAACAACCAATGTTTATAATTATTTTCAAATGAAATTACGATAACTTATTTTCGCGCATTAGTGACAAATCTCTTTCCCTACTATGTCTTAAAGAAAACTGCTGAGCTGACCGTGTGCTGCAGTATACAAAGAAATCTATTCGTAATGATGTAATCTTTTTCGACGTATTTTGAAAATGCCGGGATTATAGACATTGTATGGTAACTTGAAAAATTGGTTTAATTCCAAGTGTTGTTTATTACTGTCACTTAAGCCTGTTTGAAGTTTCTATCAAAATACTTAGGAGTGCAAGCTGAGGTCATAGATATGCTCTAATAATGGTAACATGTTGTGGTTCAACGATACAAATCACGTGAAAATGTTGTGTAGCGTCGTTGGGCTCAAAAATACGTTGTTTTTTATTAGGCAGGTTTAGGAAGTTTATTGTACGCTCGTAACGGTTTCTTTGTTGAAGTTGGTTTAAAAAATTGGCTTGGATCCATGCTGTGAAGGTGATTAGAAAGCAAAGCTTTAAACGACACCCACAACAACTGCCCATGCCACATCACATGAATTCACATACGTGGCCTTACAAAAAGTAAAACCAGAGATTCTGCCAGCCTTTACGTGAAATTCGAGCAACGGGGGGGGGGGGGGACGTCTACAACGCATCAGTGTCGGCCACTGCCGGGCCAGTGTGGCGGACGCTGCCACTGTAGGCCGCCCGTACGTCGGCAGAAAGTAAATGGAGAGGAGCGTCTTGCGAAGGGTGAGACAGCGGAAACTAGCCATCATGATGTGTAGCTCGGAGTGTAGCTCGGAGCTACACCACCGCGCGACACAAGCGCAAACACCAAAACTATGTCAGCTTAGTGATTGCCATTTATGCCGAGCAAAACTTGTTAGTTTAGTAAATTTTATATTTGCGAGAAAGCTGAAGGAACTTCTTTAATCGGTTTTTATCATAACAAGTGGCTTCTTGCATATTTTGTGACACTTGTTAACACACCACCAAATTGGCATTCACCTATTTCAACTGGTGGTTAATTTCGTCGTGTGCTCTCTTACTCCAAACACTGACCGACCTGCTTCTCGGAGGGTCCCAAACATCCCAGGATTTCGTTGGTCGGCTGAACACGACAACATTTTATAGAAAGCCAAGGACGATCTAGCCATTGCAAGCCTTCTCATTCATTCCCTGCCTGATGTCCATACCCGCCTCATAAGGACGCTGCGCCACGTTGTTCGGAGCAGTGCTGCAGCAGCAGGAGTGTGCAGAGTACAAGCCACTCGGAAAAGTTAAGAAATGCCTGAAACCTGAAGAAGTGCCGCACAACACATTCAGATGAGCTGACATTCAGAGGAGCTGCTCGCAATATTTTGGCGCGATAAGGCATTCCAGCTATTTTTGATGTGACGCATCTTCTGGTTGGGGTTATGCCCCCTTCCCGCGCACCCGCCGCCGTGTGGCGTCCACACCCCCACTGCGCATGTTCGGCTTTCTCAACACCCGGTGGTGTTTTACCCTTTAAGGGCTCCTGAAGCGACAGTGCGGCCAGTGTCTTCCTTGGCCGGCACAAGACGAGCACGCGTAAGCACGCTTCTGGCACCTTCGACGTTTCATCATCGGTGGCGGCGGCATGTATCGGCGAATCTCGGCCGGCAGTGATTACAGCAGCCCACAACCATCCGTGAAACGTGCATCGACCTCATCATCAGCAACTTTAGGTTTCATTCACTACAACAGCCCTTGACTTTACATTTCACAGATCATAAGGCGGTCATAATCAAAGCGGAACGCCAACCACAGCTCGACGTCACCTGCGTTGAACATGATGATGATAATGCCTAAATAAAGACAAACTCATATCACGTCCAACTTCTCTCTCTCTCTCTTTAAATCATCTAACCGTAACACTCCGACCGCGACCAATAAAGTTGCACCATCTTCCCGAAGGGAATCCCTGGTTAGTATGCGAAGCAGCCATGGGGTCAGCACCATTTCCCATTTCGTAGTTCCGGTAAGGGAAAAGTTTGGTAGTTACCAAGGAAACCAAACGGTAAATATAACGGTATCTACGTACCTTAACCTAACGGAAACGGCGACCTGAAAATAATGGGCACTTGAAACGACCCCATGGCTGCTACGGATACTACTCAGGATACGCCTATAGGAAGTCTGTGACCCCGCGCAAGCAGAGGTGTGCTGTTTTGAAGCACTACCAGGACTCAGACGGTCACGATAACGCGCCAAAGGCATGGCGGAAGCATTGTCGTTATGCTGCCTGGCCTGGCATGAAGGCACAACTATGTTGTTACGCTCGAACATGCCACGTCTGCCAAGATCAAAAACCGCGAGGCGGTAAGGTGCCGGACTTGCTACACCCAATCGTGAGTTTAAAGCCATAGGAGATCCTGGCGTGGGATCTGATGCAAGACAAGTTTGTAGTCGTGGTGGGATCGCTGAACTGTATTCGCGGAGCAGAGCGACAGCACAGGATGTCCTGCAAAAGGTGTCCAAAGTGTTCTGTTACTACGGTTTCCCAGAGCGGCTGATTACCGACAACGCGACGTATTTCCACATCAAGGTTGTTTCATGAATCGTGTCTTGCCAAGGGTGTCAGGCAGCTAACAACATCGCGCTATCATCCCCAGTCTAACGGGATTGAGTGCCACAATTGGGACGTGAAGCCACTGCTCAGGCCATACGGCAGACTGGAACACGACTTGAACGAGCACTTGAGATCAATCTCTTTCGCTCTGCGCAGAAGCTTGAATCGGTGTACTGGCTTCACTCCAACGTTACTGATGTTCGGCAGGGAGCTGAACACGCCGATGAAGACGGTTTTGGGCGGGTGGTCAAAGGGCGTCCCCGCGAAATCAGCAGACACAGCTTACGCACAGCGATTGCACGAGCGGTTGACAGACGCCTTCAAGGAGGCGAATCGCTTTCGCTATAAGCCAGTCCGACCCAGAAGGTACGCATCGAGACGTTGCGTACCAGGTGGGTGACACTGTCTTAAAACGGAACCACGCGCTACGTGACGCTTGCTCTGTGTTTGCGGCCGATCTCGCACCCAGGTTGGTCGGACCATTCATAGTCGCCGAAAGGATCTTGCGGCTAAAATACAAGCTGAGAGGATCGAGTTTGGGTCGAATCAGCGGCCTCATTCGCGTGGGCGAGCTGAAGCAATACTTTCAGAGGGAAGATACTGCTGACGCTCCAACCTCGGGCGCGCGAGTACGCGTCCTCGCGGGAGGCATGGAGGGAAGTCTCCCGATGCAATACTACAACACCCGGAATCGGCGAGTCCGCTGACCGGGCGAGAAACCGTGTCCTGCGGTCTCAGGCTCGCATACACAGGGTAGGGGCACTCATGACCCGGCGGTCCAGCGACACTCACTCGTACGACGATGGATGGCGAAAACTAGGCGAAATGTCATCCTGGCCACCATCTTGGCGAAATGGCCACCATCTTGGCACCGGTGGCTGCGGAGGACTGCGGGCAGGAAGGCCGGAGACGATCCCCAGGGAGGCCAAAGATCTGGCAAGCCAGGGCGCGGCTGCAACCGTGGGGCTGTCAGCTTCTTGGGCCTAGTGAAATATCCCCTGCACGCCGCGTTAGTGCCCCCGCCGGCGGGGCTGAAGCAGAACCTCGGCGCGAAGGAGCAGACATCCTTCCTGAAGCTACTCGACGAATTCTCGAGGCAATAGACGGTGAGCCCACCACCTGACTGCATCCCTCGAGCTCGAGGGGCTCCTGTCTAAGGGGGGAGGGATGTGGGACACCCTAAGTCTGTGCTTTCCCCATTCCCTACCGTCTAGGCGAGGGAGGAAGGTCCCCTCTCTCTCTTCGGCGGTCACGCGTCTCTCGCCGCGGGAGAGGCGTGTGGCGGTGGTGGCGCGGCAGTCCCTTCTAAAGTGACCGGCTTGTCGGGGCCCGGGGAGCCGGTGGGGGCGCGCGGAACAAAGAAGGGTCTCATTGAGTTAGAGTGTTCAGCCACCACATACTTGAGTACTCGAGTTCTGGCTTACCTTCTTTGTCTGCCCCATTGCGCGTTTTTCCTGATCTTCACCATGCGGCCGGGCCAGGACGAGCAAGAGTCGAACCACGTTATTAGAGCACCATTACACGGGACGGCCGTTTCGTTGAGTCTCTTGTTTTTTTTTTTTGCTATTCTCTGCCCACTGCCGGGCGGCGGTCCATGGGGGAGTTCAGTTGAGCCTTGTGGCCGTCTCGAGTGCGAGATTGGTTGTCGTAAGAAACCGTGTTCATGTTCATGTGTATTCTTACGTAACACTTGCGTAAAATACCGCAACGCAAGAAACCGAAAGATTCACTTCGTCCAGCATCGTCCAAGGCCGCGGAGTGATGATAGTGTAACATGGAATTCTGCTGCGGGAACAAATACATCTTTACTCCAGATGCATTCAGAAAGTTACTCCACATGCTGCAGAATATGCTGCAGAATATGCTCGTCGCGCCAAAACTGCCAGACAGTTTGCACGACCAATCATCCGTCGAAATAAGTGTACGGGGGCTACCGCTTCGTCTTACTACGAGGTGATACACCTCCAGGTGACAAACTTTTCGTACACAGCACGATAAATCCCAAGACTGCCCGAAAGACTTGAACTCTACGATAGAGGAGGGGCACACCGCCAACAATCACGATACAAGTGAAGGAGACGACCACCACAGCTCTGAGTGTTTCATCTTATTCTTGTCTCTCTCCTTTTTCAGCTCTTGTCTTCTCGTACTTGTTTATTCTACCCTCCTTCGACCATCATCATTATAATAATATTCAGCAGCAGCAGTCTACGTAGGTCCACTGGAGGACAAAATCCTCTTCCATTAACCTCCAACTGCCATTGTCGTGTGCTGCGAGAATGCACCATTTACCCCATATTCATTTATTTTATTTACACATCGGGTTAACAGCCTTCCCCTTCGTCTATGCCTTTCTCGTGGTACCAATCATGTTTCCCTAATTGTCCAAAGGTTGTCAGCTCGTCGCACTACGTGAGCAACATAAATCTATTTCTATTTTTTTTTATTTGTACTATGACGAATCCCTCGGGGGTAACGAAGCGGCACACGCCGCTGCCCGCGCTCACTCACACCGGGCCGTTTCCCACGAGGGCCACGAACCCCATCGGAAGCAACAGTTAAGCCTACCCCGCTGCAAACATACGCCGAAATACTCGCCTACAACAGGAACGAGCGTCGCATATACCCATTCCCCCACCCGAACCTCTCTCGCGATGAAGCTACTACCTTCCGGCGCCTACAGACAAACTCCTACCCACATAACACCCTGCTACATGCCATGTATCCCACCCAATACGCTGCCACATGCAACTCCTGCCCCCACCCAGGAACCCTGTACCACATTGTATGGAAGTGCCAGCAATCCCCTTCCCTCACCCCTAACCCCAACCCTACTTATGAGCAGTGGGTGGAGCTGCTGACCAGCTCCGACCTTCCACACCAGCGACGATTGGTGGAGAGGGCACGGATGGCCAGCATAGCCCAAGGCATCCCGGACTAAGGCAGCCTCCCACCGGGCGGGTGCCCTAACATCAGCACCTGGTCTCCAATAAAGTTTATTCATCATCATTGTACTGTGATATCTTCTACTTAATTTTGTTCTTTATACCAGGTAGCTCACACCTTGTCCCGTAGTGTTATTCTTAACATTATTTGTTCCATAGCCTGTGGAGCTGACCTATGTTTGCTTTCTAGTTGTTTAGTAACTCCCCATGTTTCAGCTCCGTATATCACCACCGGCAGTACGCACTGTTGGTAGATTTTTGTTTATACAGGGACCGAGGTAGCTTACTTTTCAATAATATGCTGTGCTTGCAGAGTAGCTTCGAACCCATGTCTATTCTCGGCCGAATTTCTTTCTTTTGGCCGTGGTCAGAACGAACCACCTGTCCGTGGTAGTTATATTGTTTACTTCTTCTAGCGTTTCGTTACATCAGCTGAAGAGGGCGTTCTTGGCATGGTTATTTATCATTATTTTTGTTATTTCCTCTAGATTGTATCCCCACAGCCGTGTTTTCTGGTTTTAGTTGTTCAGGCATGGTTTCCATTTGTTCCGCAGCCTCACCCAGCAACAGTATGTCCTCCGGAATCCTGAAATGGTTCAAGTAGCCCCCGTTTATACTTAATCCGATGTTTTCGCTGTCAAGTTTTTTCACTACACCCTCCATGGTGAATGGTTTAGGAGAGATGGTATCTAGCTGTCTTACTCCCTTTGCGATGGGATATTTATCGCATTGTTTGAGGAAGGTTATCGATCCCGTGCATCGCTTATACATGTTTGCTAGAAGTCGTATGTAGGTTTGTCTGTTCCCTATTCTTTTCGTGCCTGTAAATCGGCTGCGCTGAGTACGAAATCAAACGCTTCTTGTAATCTGTAAATATCGTGCAAAGAAATTTTTGGTACACACCCCATTTTTCTATAACTTTATTCACGGAATGGATATGATCCATGGTAGAGTACCCTTTCTTGAACAAAACTTGGTGTCTGGTTTGTTGGGAATGTACGCTGTAACCTACGCCGCCAACTATAACCTTAGTAAAGAGATTGCAAAATATTTAGAGTACGCCAGTGGGTCTGTAATTCTTGAGTAACCAACGCCTTCGCAATGTGAACAAATTTCTTTAAAAGCGCCCTTCTAAAACAGATGAACAATTAATTTCTTTCAAAAAGAGCTACAGTTGCTGATGTGCTTTAGTTTGCCAGTACCACGCCATACCTCTTCACGCTGAATGTGGCCACAGCTTCTCTGCTGTGACACAACCATGTTAGAATGTCCACCTATTTTTCTCTGTGGCTTTCTATTTCGTACTGGAAGCGTTGTTCGCAATTCTTTCTTCTGAATATTCTTGTGTTGAGCTTAGAAAGAATGCTTAAAAAAGAGGGGGTAATGTCACGCAAGTGAGGCATTGATGTAACACAAAATGTTGCCAATGGTTTGTGCAGTTGAGTGTTTCTTTTGATTAATAATGATATAACTGTTGGTGTTATTAACCCTGCTTCTTCGCCTGCTTGCAATATTGGGTGTCTTCCTCATTGATGCGTCTGGCGGTTCCCGTCTCCGCGCTGAACCTTAAAACGTCCTCTTTCAACTGAAAGCCATATTTTTATCTGAAATTTTACAAAATATAACTGAACGGCAGTGCAAGAACAAACCAAGATTTAACCAGTGCCATTAAAATTTACTTGGTGATCATATTTTATCCGTGCGAGGTAAAACCACAGAATCTTCATCATTGCACGTACTTGTTCCCTGATGTCATATTACACTTGCGTCTTAGCCGTCTCTTCATGGTATATTTTTAGGGACATCGAACACAGCTCCTCTTCAGGCACAACCCGTTTGTGTTTTCTGAAATATTAGAGAGTGCTGGCGGCTGTGAGATTCCCTAGCAGCTCTTTAGCTGTACAACTTAAAGTGACCTTGGGCAGTTTGCCTTACTGGACGGCACCTATTTCGTGAAAATGAGGGAAGGGTCACAGTAAACGAAAATTTGAACAGCCCATAAAATCTTTCCCTTACAACCAAAAGCTGCTCTACATTTGCTTCGGCCTTCCTGTCTACATGAAGTTTAAACACTCATGACATTGTTTATGTCTTTATGACCACGGTAAAGCTCAGTAAGCGAACTATAGATTTTACACTGTATTCGAGCCAACATTATTAGGTTTTGTGAATTTTGGATTTGGACCCTGCCTACGTCGAACAATGCGCTGTAGTGAAAAACTTCGCAGGAGTATATGCGTGTCATTCTCCAACTTTCTTGACACTGGACCACTGTATACCCAAATCCACCCAGTGCCATCAAGCTTGTTAAACTTGCGCATCTTCAGCTTCATAAACCAACCAAAACACGCACACTTCTGCTCTGAACGCGAGTAGAAGGATCCACCCAGTGCCATCAAGCTTGTTAAACTTGCGCTTCTTAAGCTTATTAAACGGACCAAAACACGCAGACTGCTGCTCTGAAGGCGAGTAGAAGGACGCCTATTGAACTGTGTCGATAGGCATTCCCGCGACAATCTCTATTTGCACATAAAGAAAACATACACCTAACCAGTGTTGCTGTTAGGTTCATCTCACTTATACGTTAGCCCCTGTGATTCAGACTCTAAGCTTCTCACAGGGTCTGAAGTAAAAAATAAATTAAGGAGTACATTCTGTAATATAAGGTTCTTTGTCAGCACGTGTAGTGTCTCTGAGCATTTTAGACCCTGTATGGAAATATCTTCTTAATACTAGTGAACAATAGTGAATAAACTTATTCTGGGATATACCAGAGATGAACTCCACTTTTGGGTATGATTGTAATAACTTTTGCCGCTTCTATTGCACCTCTTGCTCTTTTTGGCGTCAATAAAAATATGCGTGATAAGTTTGAAAAGTGCATTACAAATGCCGTTGATTGTTCTATATAATGGTGACATAATATATAGGCGTATATGCATGATAGTGGGCATTCAGAAAATTATAATGCCAATTTCTACAGAAAACGTTTTAAATATGATTTACAAAACAGTTACTTACTGCCACTTGAAGTATCTGGGGCGTCTGTGAAAGAAAACAAAAGCAAAAAACACTATTTGCGTTGTTTGCACCATGTTTGTGGTTTTAAGGTTAGATGGAGTTTACTAGGTAAAGCTATGGCGCGATCGAGTACCGAACACTGGAAAATTAAAAATATGTTTGCGTATAGTATCATAGGAACAGCATTTTCCCATCGAGGTATTGCACGTAATGGGGGCCAAACATGTAAGAGTGATTACACTTTTTACATAAATTTGTTGCGTGGAAGTGGTGCGCTCAAGTGTTTTGTAGTGTAACAAAATAGGTGATTTCGTGGTGCTCATTATGGTATATATTAGAGGGCACCGTTGTGCATACAAAATGCCCAGAAAAATAGGAAAAACTGGGCCAATTTCTTCACTTCTGTAGCTTCAGGCAGATGCAAAGATTTTATATTTCCGTGATAAACAAGGGGTAAAGTTTAGGGCAATATTTACTTAGATGTGAAAAAGTAATCTCTTTGAGTAGCTTGTTCATATCGAGGTGATATTGACAAGTAGTCGTGATGCATAGGCGATGTTTGGGATGTGACCATATGAATGGATAGAATAGGTCTCTTCCATCTGAATCATCGTAGAACAGTGTGTCTGCATGAATGATGATTCCAGAAAAAGGAATCATGTGAGGTTTCGTTTTTTAGGCAAGCATACAGCGTTGTCCAGGTGAACATCTTGATGTGGCTTCTGCGCACGCTATTGTATCTCAGTTGAAGTAAACTTTCTGCTTTTAATGAAGCGTTGGAGTCATTTTGCCTTTCTATTGAACTTTTTTCTCTCGGGCCTATAAATTTGGTTGCAATTGGCGCAAGGAATCCGATATACAACACTCGGAAAGAGATTAGCGGGGGCAGATTCCTGATTTTTCCAATGGTATTCCCAGGCTTGCTGGGAATACCATTGTCTGAAAATCGGGAATAACGATTTGCCTACGCAATGTTGATACGAAGTGCTGACAATGCGTGGGATATTCTTACAATGGGGTGCCTCGGTTGCAGTTCCTTCCAATACGATAGCCGAGCATACGGTCAAGCACCTGCACGATACTGATTAGTATAACACTGTAGCTCTCTTCAAGGAACAAACCTTGGCATCACACCCTTTTCTGGCATTATCGTTCACACTTACATTTTGATGCGATGAACGAGAATAAAAGGAGATTAAGATCGATATAGATGCGATTTTTGCGTCGCAAAGACTTCTCTTAAATTTCGCCTACTTCGCCTTTTTGACTCCTACTCAGAGATGGAACCCGGAAAGGTTCCTGAACGTTTCCCAACAATCTTTATATTTTCAAGGACCGCATTACTGTTTCTTCATACAACATCTCCCCCGACGAACGACCACCGAACGCAAGGCTATATTAGCCTTTAATTGCGTATTGGCGTATTCAAATGCAGTCTTCAGTTTTAAAGTGACCATGCTTGTAAATAGCTTTTGTTATCAAGAAAACCAGGTGCTCAACTAGTTTGAAGCTGGTGTCCTACATAAACTTTTAGTTTCCAAATGCATAACTTTCTCCTTGTTTCAAGAGCATGGCATTTCTCAAATGAAGTCAGGTGGAGACCCGCCAATTTCGAACACAATGACACTGTTACTGTCCCTCACACTTGAGCTTCTAATGTTGTTAAGCACAGTGCAAAACAAGACAAACACTTAAACGTAAGGAGCATACAAATAGAATTTCTTGGCACCAGCCGAATACTGTTCAACGAATAGAAAAGAACGTTGAGTGACTCTGGCTCTGAGTACAAAAATGATTTACCATCGGATATGAAATTGCACAGGGCGCGGCGAGAAGTTTTTACCTGCATGTCATTCCAAACATTTTTTCAGCGTTTTTTACATCTCACAAAAAGGGCTCTCGGAAATGGGATTTCAACGTGAAACTAGTGATACAGAATCGAAGCTGTCATTTGCATTGCAGATATTTCTATGTGATTTACAAGTTTTCTGCTTTGTGGTGGAGGAGGTTGCTGCTACTACAATGCAGCACTTGAACTCCCGAGCTCCTCCGAGCGAAACAAGATCCTATTTCTAATTGGTGGCCCACCGCCCTAGCTTTCGTCCAGTGTCGTTGCCAGCCTAATTTCAACACTTTGGAACAAATCAGCATTACATGGCGGTGCATCGTTGTACTTGTCTAACTCTTTTCTGACAAAGTACTTATGGTGGCAAATGCTGAGTTAGTCTTTTAGTGGAAATTTAAAATCTTCAGGTGGTGTGAACAAGACATACGCGGTAACTTTTTGTTAAAAAGATGTTTGAACAAAATTGAAAAAGTATAGCTTTCTGATACACACAATAGATTTACACAAACGCCGTGCTCCCAAGTTCATAGTGTACGTTCCAGCTTGAAAGTGGCTACTGTGGCTAGATAACGGAAGTTATATACAAATGACTGCTCCCGTCATAGTAACGAGGAGGCGTTGTGCTGCAAAAAAATACGACTTACGTCACCGCTGTTTCTTTGAAAACTGGTACAACTTAGGCTGGTTTTGTGTCTGGCCCAAGCGAAAAGGAAGAAATCCTTTTGGGGTTCCAAAATTTTTAACGTAATACACTCTTAAAAATTCTGTATATACTACTGAGATACACACAGTGCAATGCTAATGCAAGTAATATTGTTACGTGGTGGCAGGACACAGGAAATGAACAATGGAAGATGCGAGTGATGTATTTACACTATTTACACGATGCCAGCCATGAGGGAGCCGCCCAGCTGGGTCTTCTTCTTCAGAGGTTGGGCCGATAGCTCTCGTCGTCTTCTTCCCGTGACACATCCCCCTCGTCGAAAGCGACCGTCCCGGTCGAGGCCTTAGTAAATGTACAGATGCGGTGACGATGCGCGATGAGAGGAAAAAGGGAGTTCTCGCCGCCACGGATGAGGTTGATTCGTCGTGGTGAGCACTGGCCCCAAAAGAGCAATGTCCGCCGACGCAGTAGACCGACGTCCAAAGGCCCCGAAAGGCGCGCCGTAGTTCAGGGCAGGGGAACGGTATCGTCTTCTGTTCAGATCGCGGCTGGTCACGTCGTTTGGTCTCGGCAAGTCACAGGCTGGGGACACGGGGCTGGGGAATGGTGCGTCCGTGGCTCACCGGGGCTGGGGCGGGCCGACGCGATCCAAGAGCCTTTGAGCGATGTTCAGCAGCGAAGGCGAAAAGGAGCTGGGACCAGGATGGGGATGACATCCGCAACCTCCACCAAAACATGTTACGTGGCGGCAGGACACAGAAAATGAACAATGGAAGATGCGAGTGATGTATTTACACTATTTACACGATGTCAGCCATGAGGGAGCCCACCCAGCTGGGTCTTCTTCTTCAGAGGTTGGGCCGATAGCTCTCGTCGTCTTCTTCCCGTGACAATATATTTCGAATTAGCGTGCACTGTGTTGATAATTTGAATGATTGTGTCTGTTTATTGAAATGACCGATTCTGATGCATATCACGCCAAAATTGAGTCCGACTGCTTGTCTGTGGATTAAAATCTTTGCTGAGGTTATTGAGAAAGTACTTAATACTCGCTTGGGCTAAAACAACGATGTTCAGTTTTGTAATTTTTTAGATTTGGTTTAATTAGGTACGTCTCAATTTCGCAGCCACATCAGCAGTTTTATTGGAACATTTCTTCTAGCAGACAGGTTTGGTGAGATTACGCAATGATCACAAACAGTTTCACACAAAAATATTTGGCAAGGACACTTTTTTTATGAGGTAATGCCGAATTACCGTGTTGTATGTATTCTTATAGAACGCCTGAGCAAATTCACTTTCCAGACTTGATGTCAAAAAGCTGATTTTGGCGTAACACAATAACCTCATTACTATCACGTGAACCAGTCAATTGATTTTTATAGTTAAACGATGCGCTCTCAGTAAACATTCTCTTGTAGCTTAGGCTACTCTTTCAAGCCTAAAATTGGTGATCGTATGTTCTCCACTCACAGAATGCTTTAAAATTGCCCAAATTGATTAGATAAGCACCCTACAAGCCTTTCGCTGTGTTTAGATTCACTATGACAACCACATACCACCCGTCCAGCTTTGGTTTTTAACGGAAATAATCGTTGGAGGACGCTTTCTGCGATTCGAGATTTTGACACTCGCAGAATACTTATTATTCCTGTAGCAATGCTTCAACCATCCTTAATCGTTTATTATGTTTTTTTTCAAGTAATACCAACGCCTTGCAATTTCTGTTTTGATACAAGCGTACATTATGTATGTATGATTAAGCTATGTAACTGTTATTTTATTTAATCTAGCGTAAATGTTGACGGCCACCAGGTGACGGTAGTTCCGAGGAATGCCCTTTGCTAAGCCCATTGGAACTCGACGACTGCACAGAACAAGCTTCCCACGATTATGATAACGTACAAATTGTGATTAGTACGAGTATATAGAAGTAAGAGATTGGGCCAAATAGATGATGGCTATTCGTAAAAACCGAATAGTCCTTTGATTCCAAACACCAATGAGAGCTCACATTTCTCCGTCGCCGTAGGAAGTGGCCGCATGGCCGCTTCTAGTTACGCTGCCCGTTAGGTGAAATGCTTTATGCGTCAAATACGTACTACTTCTGTTCTACGTTTTGACCGTCGTTGGAAGCTCATGCAGACAACCCCGTATATTTGACTGGTGCTGTTTGCTCAATATTGGTGTAAAAAACAATATTGCTACTCAGGCTAAATTTCGAACAAGCAGGAACATTAGAGAGTTTTAGCTAACCGTTTTTGACGCTCCGCTATGCTCCCGACGTGCCGCTCAGCTCAAACCGGAGAGTCAGCAGCCGAAAGGCTTTTAGCTAAGAGATAACCGTATCTCCCTTGAAGGGGAATGATTCGCGTGACTGGTGTCGCGCGCGCCTGTGACCGAAACTTCATCCTAAAGGAAACATAAGAATTTGTATTTGGTCGCCCGAACAAAGCAAAATACCGTGTTTCTTGGCCTTATTTAAACTTTTTTTTGTATAATGTATTCGCTGACATGGTATAATTTTTCTAAGTATCAATAAACAAGCCGATAAACTTTGGAATAGCCAAGCCAAGGCTGTCTTTCTCGGCGCTGCATAGAAGCAGCCCCGCGCATCGGTCGACGTTTTTCGGTTCCGTTCTGAAGAACTTTGAGGTGTGTGGCACCATTGCCTATTCGGAAGCGCTTTCGCGGCTTCGTCGGTCGTGTTTTAACTGAAGAAACGACGTTCGCCGTAGCGCGCTCGCATCGCGGGGGCAGCCATGTTGTTATTCCGCACGGTAGCGTAAACTGCCGTGACGGTCCGCTAAGAGGCCCGGGTGAGCGGAGCGGGACCCCACTCCGGTATCACGGGTAGCGCGCTAGCGTGCCACGCATGCGCAATGGCGCGCCCGCTTGCTATCGGAGCGGAGCGGACCGTCAGAAGCGGTCAGCTAAAACTCTCTATTGTGTCGGTACACACAATACCACTAAATCAGCAGAGTGAAAATGATTGTTGCGGTGAGCGGAATCCAAATGGGCTTTACTTTTAAATGCGAAGCAGCTCGTGGTGGCGTCTGTTCCCTCCGCCGTTTTGTGGGCGCCGTTGTGCGGCGCCCACACCCCACTTCACATGCCTGGCCACGCACCGCTGATGATGATTGTGCCTGGTTGCCCCTAGAGATTGACCAACCGAAAAATTCGTCACGAGATACCGTCGCGTTCAACCACCATCGTCATCTTCCGTTAAGGAAACCTGCTCCCACAACGCCACGTTGAGTGCCACGGACAACGCCGCCAGTAACGCCACCTGCAACGCCAGCGTCAACGCGAGTGTCAGCGCCCCGGACAGCGCCGCGCAGAAGAGGGCACAACAAGAAGAGAGAGAGAGAGAGAAATCGACTTTATTGGATCAAAAATTCTACGGAGGCTGCAGGCGGACCACGCAGGATCGCCCACAGCCCGACTATTCTAGGCCTGTCGTCAAGGCGCGGTGTCCTCCCGACCTCCACTAGGGCCGGCCGGACCGCCGGTGGTCCCCAGGGCTCGCATCCCTCGGTCCCGCGCGGCATCAGCCCGCCCTCGGGATTGCCGGGCGAGAGCCGCCTCGACCCGCTGGACTACCTGCAACTGCACTTCATAGTCTCTTGACTGCATAGCCCACACCACGTCCGTCGGTAAGCCAAGAAGAAGGAGCAGCGCCTCCTCCTTCTGTGATTGTTCACCCGGAACACGAAGACGGCAACCTCATCCCGAGCCAAGACTTCGTGCGCCTGATCAAACACGCCAGTCCGTGCCTGGCCGTGCGCAAGTGCCAGAACATCATGGACCGGGACGAATACTACAACATGATGAGGATGACAAACGCGGAACAACATGAGCTACTGCCCGAGATCATCCACCGGCAGACGACGCCGTCAGCACCTCCGTTACGGGTCTTCTTCACCGAAACGGCCGGTTGCGGCTAGACGTTCGTCCTCCATCTTGCCATGGACCTCTACAACCGGTGCAGCAACACCAGAAACAACACCGCCTACAACGCGTTCGTCATCCTCGTGAGCACCGAAAAGGCGGCTGTAGGAGTGGGAGGAACCACGGTGCACGCGACTTTCAAGCCCTCTTGGAAGACCACCGGCCCCAACAAGGAAGGATGCCTCAGCGCCAGGGAGTTGAACACCTTCCGCGTGGCCTTCCGCAACGTGAAATACCTGATCATAGACTAGGTAAGAATGATGTCAGCGGACAACCTAAACCCAGTCGAATTGAGTCGACCCCATGGCTGCTTCGCATGTTACTCAGGGTTCTCCTGTGACAAGATGGTGAAAATTTTTTGCTGGACTATTTCACTGTGGCAGCGGCCTAGGTATCGATGGTAATCCTTCCGGGAAATAAACTGGTTGGAAAATGGGTTGACGGGAAAGACTAGTGCTAGTAAGAAAGCAGTGTCAATGACTAACATGAGAGAATGGCTAGAAACCAGGGAAAGGTTGCCTAGCTGGTGGTGCACTGAATATCAGTATTATAGGTTAACATTACAAACTGAAGAACCTGCTCCCACTTGGTGTCTTCTTGTTTTAAACACATGGAGACCATGTCGGATAGGGTCATGTGGAACCGTTCAGTTAGGCCGTTATTCCGCGGGTGATAGCTGCTAGTTGTTTTATGAACCGTATGGGCTGCTAAAGCACATCTGCGAAATTCGGGAAAATGAGGCCTTGCGCGGTCGCTTGAATGGACGCGGGGGGCACCGTGGCCAAAGGAAACATTTTGCAGCAGAATATCAGAAATGTTGGGCTGGCATACAGAACAAGACGCCGAGGGGCAGTCTTGGCGTACGTGGGTAGATGGCCGACCGAAGTCACTATGTGGTAGCCATTAGTGTATATGAAAGCGATCCATACAGGCCAATACACCCAATGCAAAAGGGCAGAGACGGGCAAGTTCGCGGTTGTAGAAGGCCTTCTAGAGCAGTAGTAGCCCATTTTAAGTGCTGGTATTTGGCCCGCGATGACATATACTTGGCCAGCCTTGGCGAGAAACCAGGCCCTAAGAAGCGACAACAAACGCGGTGGCAAGTTTTGGAACACCCGAGATGTCCTCTTGTCGGGTCATCGTGAAATGCCCCTAATGTTGAACTCCAATGGCAGATCGTGAGGGGTCACCGTGCTCCACCCCGAAGCGCGGCGACCCCGCGAAGGGAAGGTACTCCGAGCTGGCTTTGGAACGAAGCCGCTCTCACCGGAGCAAAGTGCCGAAGCGCGACGGGAACAGCATCCCCAGCATTCTTTCCGCCACGCCTTCCAGAAATCGTGGGGTTCACGCGCGCACGTTCATCACACGCTGCGCGGCTGGATGAGGCCGAGAAGGCGAGGGCTGGCCGAAAGCCCAGACGGCGGCGACGTTGGCGAGGCACAGGGCAAAAGTAAGCGCCCCAGTGAGTTCCGGCCGACACCGCCGATTTCGGCGGAGAAACTTTTACTTCTCTTGCTCCATGGAGTGATGTCGGCTGCGACGGATCCCACGATCTGCCACTGAAACAGGATTGGGTAGCTCCCAATTTGCCATTGGGACGTGTCTGCTATAGACCCAGCAGAAAAAATTGCTCCGTATGTTCTCCCGATCTTCCATTTAATATAAACATACGAATGGTGCCCGGAGCTGCGAAGTAGGACAGGTCCTCCGTTGCCAGTAGGGTTGTGGCTGTACCGGTTCAGAACACCATTTCAAAGCCGGACGTTCTGTATTTCTCGATGTAACCGACTGTTAATTTTGAGGAGCACTGGGGTACGTCTAAAAAGTAAAAGAGAAATATAAGCTCCCACACGGACAAAGTTGTTGGTAGCTCAGTATAGGAAGTGGAGTATTTAGTAGAATTCTTCAGGTGATTGTCATAATATTTTGCAGCATTAGGAGTAGTTGCGCAAAACTACTCCGGTCATGCTCTAAACACACATTGAGATGGAGGTAACAGACCAATCTGTGGGCGGGCTGGACTTGGAAATTTTGTTCACCTTAGCAACAGTGTGGAGAAGCACGTGGAAATGCTAAAATACAGCGCACGTTTTTAAAAAAAAAGTCAGATAATTGCTTCTGAAAGAACATAAACCCTGCGAACTTCGCACACAATAATTAGAGAAGTATAACACGAGTCGAACCGAAACAGAACGAATAATTGAAGAGAAATGTAATAGAAACAACAGAAGAAATTTGGTGCCCTATCTTGGCACCAAATAAAGATAAAGCCTAAATTTACATGCCTGGTACGTTAGGGAACATTCTTATAATGTTCAGTTTTTTATCCGCTTAACTGCCTCGGTATAAAAACTGAACCTCCAAGAAAGGGCCATTTTGTTTTCGATTGGCTTTTCTTTTAAATGGGAATGTATTTTTTTTCATAAAAATGTTTACGGCTGACCTATTCGGCATGTTAACCATCGTAACGGGTATAAATTTAATATTTTGACTTAGCTGCAGTTCGGACACTACTGATGGGAACGTTTGGCGTTCCAACAATACACTTGTCCAATGCTAAACTAACCTTGGTCGTGCCAGTTTATTAAGCTGCTTCGCCTGGAATCCAAAAGATGTTCAAAGTGTTCATGAACTATTTTTAGGTCCAAACAATGGAAGGAGAGCGTATGTATATTTAAAAAAAACTTTTTGGTGGCGGGGACGTGCGGCACAGTCAGGTCTATTGAGTGATACGATGTCCTTCAAAGCGGAGCTGTTAGCCATGTGCAAAGTAAGAGGCGTGGTTTGCTTCGGTTGGAGCCTAATGTTTGAAAAAATACCAGCTAGAAGTTCTAGCAAAGGCGTTGTGCTACTGGCTTAAACAGTACCGAAGATCAGAATGGGATGATTTGTGAGTTGTGCATAGAAAAACTAGGCTTCGTCCTATTATTGTGAATCATTGCTTCTTGGCGCAAATTAACTGTGCAGACATTTTGTAAAATGGTAACGAAATAATTAAAGAAGTGTCGAGTGCTGTATCGAATACGTACGCCTCTTTTCTAGGCACTGTTCGGAGTTATAGAGTTTGTGTATACATGAATTTAGAGCTTCAATGGGTGCGTACAAAACGGTTATTAAAATGTATTCCATCCCCTGGACTTGCTACCAATTGGCAGTGCCTAATATTTGTCGGTCACATTACCTGGCCCCATATTCTTATTAAACGTTTATTTCTACAAATCGTGTTAATAAACATAGCGAAATGTTGCATACATTTGTATAATTAAGGCTTTTATCACGAAGATATTCGGGTACCATATCTTTAGTTCCAATGCTGGATTTTAAAATTAATATACCTAATAATATGCGAAAAACTCCAGGTTTGAATTGCTGATGAATACTTGAAAAGTTCCTTTACTAGAAATCATGCTTAAAACTAGTTTGGGAACGTTTTATCTACAGGTGCATACCTTGACTATCTCGCTGTTGTTTTCTATGCAATTTATACGCTCGGCTGTTGATCTGCTGAGGCGCAATCTTCGGCGGAAGATATAGCCTTTAGTCTCTATACCTCTATCAGAATAGGTGTTTTTCGGAGTTCAAATAAACAATGAATTAAAGAATATTACACATTTTGCGATATCGTAAGCTACTAAATTCATCTATGTGGTATTGCACGTCCTCGTTGGTAATGAAATACGGATACGAAAACAAAACTTGTGCAAACCGAATTTCCACATAGAATTTCCACACGCAGTATATATTGAATACACGAGAATGCCGAAAAAAACACAGAGAAGCAAAGTCTCGACAAACGCGACTACACTGGGATAATAAAAAAATACTCAGAATCTACCGCAAAACTTTAGAAAACCGTTCAGCCAACACACGACCTCTAAGTCACTTAAAATAACAACGTGGCGTTGCACAAAAAACGGTAAGGTGAAGTTTAAATTCAGCAGTCACAATAATTGTCGCAGTTTATTACGACTTTGTAAAACAGACCCTATTTTTATCTTTGTTTCAGCGGTACCCGGAGAATAAAATTTGAATGTTTTGGCTTGTGAGGAAGCAGGAAAACGTTCTGTTGCGGCAATAAAAATATGAAAAAACGTTATAAACTGTGCACGGTTGCGTTGCATCCCGCTGCTGGCAGTCCTTGGACACAAGTGTTCTGCAGTGAAAGAGATATGCTCCCTGGTCTTCTTGCTTGTGAACACGGACCCTGTTTCTGTGAGCCGACGAGCAGACGATCAGGTGTTGGTGGCATTGGCGGGATCGGGAAGTGTCGGAAGAAGGCCAAACTAGTGTAAAAACTTATGAATGCAGTACCAAAAGGGGAGTGATTACTGTGGCGCTGATGTACTTCCATAGAACAGACACGTTTGCAAATGAATCTTAGTTGAACAAAAAAGTAGGGTGTGTAATGCTGTCCTGTATGACCAAAACGCAGTACCAAGAAGCGACTGTTCAGGATTTGACCTTGGAGATGGTGACTATGCACGTTGAATTTGGATAGCCCGTCAACAAGATCATCGGCTTCGAGCAAAAGACATATCGGAGTTGAAAGGGGAACTGCCAGTGATAGAGAACATCGATTTCAGAGGGGACAAAAAGGTGCCGCCAAAAATGCCCAAATAAAGAAAATCGTGTTTAAAGAGGCATAATTTTGGTGCCCATAACCTTGACATCTCAGAGCGTAATGATGGTGCATGACAATAAACAATGGTTAACCTAACAAGAGCAAAGCAAAGGCGTCGTAAAAATTGTGGTAGCATTGGAAAAATGAATGTGGAGAATAAACACAAACGAAGATGTAGCCACGTTGCATCGCAGGTTCTGCATTCCTCCAGCCTTTGGCATTACCGGAGCAGCCGTGCGAAGAGCTGGCTATGTATATTGTAGTCCTCTAGACCTGCAGTCTGGCAGATCAAACTTCATAATACGCTAACAATCTAGAATGCGAAATGGCCAGAATTTTATGTGGCCAATGCAGTTATACAATAACGTTATGGCCGACTTACTTTGTGATGCCTTCAGCCGTAATGACTACCATAATTAAAGCGTCTGAAGTAGTGAACCCTAGTTATTTCACGAGGGGCATAAGGATTGTGTTATGTCGAGCTATTACCTCCTGGAAAATACCCTGCTTTACTGGGGAAATGGCAGAATGGAAAACTTCATCTAACTTCCTGCATTACGAGGGCGATTCAATACACCCATTATCCCGCAGTATTTGGCCGTGTACTAGGCAACCCCACATTCCACTGCTAGATACCGTCTGTCAGTATTTCTCCACCACCGCCAGCACGCGACTTACATCAATATTGTAGCAATGATACCCCGAAAAGGTCTAGCAATGTGACTGGTCTAGAAGACAACTGTGTGGTCAAGTTCCGCTAAATGGGGGCTAAGTAAAGGCGTATGAAGGCTCTGAGTTTTTTCGAGGACGATTATGTACAGGTCCGCAACCAAAAAATGTAGAGTAAAATTACAGCTCTCGTACTCCAAGCATCAGCGAAATACTCAGCCACTAGGACAAAGCTTTTTCGCTTGAGGGACAGCCCGACATACAACACGTCTCCGAGCTTGTTCTAGTTAGCGACGGCTCTGCGTTATAAACAACTCCGCATTCTCCATTCGACCTGTCACCCCTTAACCCAGACTCTAGTGGACAGAACTAACCGCCACGTTCTAGTCAACAGGCAGAGTCGCTTCAGTGGTCGCCACAAACTGTTTTGCTTTAACCTCCTCCAGCGACGGTTTCTTAGAGGGGAAACAGAAGACTCTTTTTAAGGCAGCCATGGATCGCATCACGGCTAAAACTCCCTGAGTTGAATTTGTTTTTTCTTTTGCAAAGAAAGTGATGCGGTACTTTTGCATACAGTTTTTGTCAAAGTTGAGTCAAGAAACCGTAGTTTTTCTCACGTTTTTACAAGTATCTTGTTCCCACCGCTAGTAAAACTCTGTCCCATCTCATAGTCGTTCCGTTTCTTGTAGTTTGCCCTTACTCGATTGACGTGACTTTGGCAATATCTCTTTCTTGCGTCCTCCCTTGGACGTGGTACGAAACAATCCTTAAGCGCTTGCACTAGTGGCGGCGAGACTCTGCCTCCTCCAGCCACAATTGAACACCTGTTTTCGAAAATATCCCCTCAGACAAGTCAGTGTGTTCCTATTTACGGAGTATATTTAAGAAAATACGCACCAATCTCAAAAATGGCGTGCGACATTATGGTTGCTCACTTTTAAGTGCGAATGCACTTTATAAGCGACCCCGAACCTTCCGCCGTCCGCATAGCAACAGCTGCGGGTGCGCGCGCTTTTCGTCTTCCTTAGCAACGGGGGGAGATGGGCGCGCGCTGCCTGGCCGCTGACATGGCACAAACCCACGTGGGAGATTGGCCAGGAATAAGTGCGAATGCACTTCTTAAGCGAGCCTGAATCGTCGCGCTCGCATAGCGCCTTCTCTCCCCCCTCGCCTGCTCTCCTAAAGCCCCTTTACTACTCTCCAGCTCGCAACACCCTCTCTCGGCGCGCCAGCCAGGCCACTACACTATATAAAAAAAACAGCATCCGGCGCCAGGTTTCGATCTGCGGACTTTACGGCCGCAGAACGACGCTCTACCGACTAAGCCACGGACGCGACATTAATATCAGTGTTAGTAACGCGCCTTATATCTTTAACGCATTCAAACTACGTCGTCAGCGGCGTGCGTTGGCGACTCAGCGGCGTTATAGCGGCTTGATAACTGCGTGGTGTACACGTAATACTACAAACCCGGTAGTTCTGCATTCTCTCACGTGACTGCGCCTCCTCTCCCTTCACTCCGGTCGGCGCTTCGCAGCTGCGGTGCGCTGCGGTGCGGTGCGCTCCTCCTCTCGAACATACACGTTAAATCACCAAGATTTCCGCAGAGGGACAAACGAGGCGTGTTAAGCCGAACGTGATCACGAGGGGGCGTTAATGTAACTAACGGGCAAAATGCCACCAAACTTCAACAAACTCCCCCTCATAGCATCACCCCGTGCTTCGCACTTCCTCATACTCCCCTTCAGGGAAATGCGGGGGAATTTTTTTGTCATTTACCCACGTTACTGTGGCCCTTTAGAGTAAACCCGTGGCGGAGAAATTATAACGATTGCAATTCTGGGCCGACGTTTTCATCAGCGGGCGCCAGACGGCAACAACACGGCTTAAACAATATTGAACTACAAAAATTGTTTCTAGGGACAGTAAAAACATCCAAGGTTCCTTCGCTAGATTGCGTGTTATATTCTGTCACCCAGATAGTTTGGAATAAACCTATAAGCGAAGGAATGGTAGGTAGAATTCGAAATAATTCGTTAGATAAACACAACGAGAGATTTTTTTAGTCAACCACAAATCACTCACAAAAAATAATACCACCACGAACACATCGTTAGCGGGAAGGAAGACCGATCGGTCACTGCTACCCAACACAACGAGAGCGAAAAAAAGGGAAATGGGGCTACACCTGCTAGGCTACTGCACATTAAATCAAAGCTTCGTGGTGGCGCTAGCTGCTTGCACTCGACATGGTGATGATGATAGCTACTGCATTTTGGTAATACACAGAGAAAAGGTGGTTTCTGTTTCACGCGAGATGTGCGACGCTGCTACTTTTAGCCGAATTCCTTATACTTCAAATATTCCTAAAATATTCGTAAATTTGAAACATTCGGTATTGGTATGTTCGCAGTAACTATATTAGACTGTATTGATGGAATTTTGAATGTACGGGAAAAAATAAAAGAACACTCCAAGCTTTCCAAAAACAATTGTCGTAACATACACTCCATTGCTGCTGTCCTGAATTATCCTTGCCGGTATTTTCTGCTCGGTTTTGTATTCGTGCAGGCGAATGGAAAAAAATGTGTCCATTTCAGTGGAACCTAAATCTGGGGTCCTTTCCGACGCCGAATCGGTTTTTTAAAGGAATTTGCGCAATATTTTCTGAAGCCTACCTACGTGCGGTCTTCATATTTGTAAGCATCAACTGGGTCCAGCCATTTGATTACGGTCATTGGTTCAGCATGCCCAACCATGGGTACAGCAGTGGTCCAGAATACTTGAAGCAACCTCAAAACAATTTCCTTAATACCAGGTCTCCAGACGATACTCGAACGTGCACAAACGTTTGCGGTAAACAGCTTCATGGCATTTCAAGATTTTTATTCGTTGCAAAACGGAACTGTGCATTTAAAAACTGCTTTTCTCCAGGGTTCCCTTTCAGAGTTTTGTAGTTTCATTGCAAAGGCATCTTATTTCGGCAAAATGCCGTAGATACCACAAATTTTAGAGTCACGTACAAATATGTAAACAAATTTGAAGTTATTTTGAGGCTAATGACTTTCACACAACAAATACTGTAGTGCTTCTTCCAAGTCGGTGACATTTTCAATTTGTTTTAATTACCCATTACCAAGTTCTTAAAATAAACCGTCAGCAAAAAAGTGACTGCTCAATAAGATATGTTATTCCTCTGTGCTGTCTGAACGAATATTCGTGTTTTTTTCCCGAACTTCCGGAATTTTATGGCTGGACTTTGAGAACCTAAAAATAATATTTAGACATCGGGTGGTAAAGATGAAATCCGGTACTCACATGACAAGGAATTCTGCAGAAAATAATAACGCATTTGATATGTGTGTTTAAAATGTGTGACTTCACCTTTCTGTTGGTTTTCATGGGTATTGGTATCCATTTATCGTTAGTAGTGCCGGCAACGCACGTACTCGTGATATACAGAACGCGCGTTACAGTGCTCCTGCGCTGGAGTTTTGGCGACATGCAACGCCCCTCCCTTTGCGACGCCTCTGGGTAGCACAAAAGCCCGCGACTCTCTCCGCCATCCACGTGTTTTCAATTTACAAGCCAGAGCAAAAAATTGTTACAGGTAATTTGATCACGTCGGGATGCGTTTAAATGACTGCATGCAGGATAAAATTAACCTTAAACAAGTTGCCGAGGATAAGGAACACGCTATCTGCTGTAACAAACTGATTTATCGGCTTTCTTTTAAGCAAGCTGTCGCCATTGTCGCTACGGGGAGAGTATCGCAAGGTCGGGTAGCCTAATTTCATTACGATAATTATCCTCCTTTGTTCTTGCATAGGTTAACAAAGGAACAGTTAGCAAGTAGCATAAACACAGAATGCTGCTAATCCTATACGCGGCGGTAAACGCAAAAGGTTGCTTCACGGGGAGCCTATCCAAGCGTTCGCGAGAAGGGCAGCCGACTCAGCTGACACTGCTGGCCTGGTACCACTTACAAAACGAGTGGAAATATTGTACTGTATTTTGGCAAATAAATTATTGTTCCTTATTATTTTACGCCCCATGGTCTACGAACGGCAGGCTACATGTAGACTATCGAGTAGGTGAAGCATTAACGTCAAAACACAAATTAGGCGCAATAAAGTACGCCAAACAAGCACCAAATTGCACGTTCTGCTGAAGAGATGTGTAATTGTATGTTTACGTAACGTAACACAGCCGTTTACAAGGTACGTGGCCCAAATATTTATATACGATCGTCGCTGACTTTTTTAGTTATATTCTATATCAGGGGGTGGCAACCTATAGCTCGCGGGCCGAGTGTGGCCCGTGGGGCTATATGATGTGGCCTGAGTACGTCTCCAGAACTCCACCCCCAAACGCCACGACTAGCAATGTGAACGGTGACGTGGCAGTTTGTCCTGAAATGAGGTTAGACGGCGAGATAAAGACAGAGAACTGATCGCTTCCACTTGCATTCTCCCTCATATTGACACTTACCCAGACAATTGTGAAGAATTAGTCACAAATCGCTAATGTTTTACTCTGTACACACCTACCACTTTTACCACCTATCTTTACCAGCTACTCTTTACCACCTACCTACCACCCAATTTGCCGTCCAGCCAACCACCGAGTCCGCTTCATGCGACTCGGCACTGCCCCAAAAAACATTGCCGACGCTTCTGCTAGTTCATTAAGTCCCAACTGGGAATATATGATGCAAGAGTGTAATTAAATAACGTGAGAGCAAACAAGAAAATAGAACTGCCGCTCAGTACGACCTACCACTTTGTTTTACGCCCATTACTTTCGGAATCACAAAACGGGTTTTACGCATCTGACGCTCGCTGCATTTTGTTACTGAGCCACGCAATAAAACGGCAAGGACACGCTGCACCATATATTCGTAACGGCGACGCGAACCACCAGTGTTTAATGAAAGTGCTCGCATAAGTTCCCAGGTAGGCAAAAGCGCAGCGCGCCGCAGCAGACTAACCAGCGGTCCGCCCGACCCGCTGACTTTTGCACACTATCATCGCCGATTGCGTTACCCTTTTTTTGATCGGCTGTTGTTTAAAAGCTCTTTTCAACAAGTGATAAGTTTCAAGATGAAACTTAAACTTCGAAATTCACTTCATACGACCATTACTCGGGGAACCTGCGAGTGGGCACTTTTGTCGACGTTGTAAACGTGCTTAGCGCTGCAAAGCTTTTTTTCCTAATGCCAAGTTGATCGGATCGCAGAAACAGATTTGAGGCTTCCGGGATCAGCTGGAGACCGTGTCGCAAAACAATCGGGAATATCGAGCTCATTTTGTTTATGTAAACCCGGGATCCTAAGGGACCTCCGCAGCGTTCTACTACCCGGAAGTACTTCGCGGAAGCGGACTGCGCAGCGCCCCTGGGCACCGCAGGAGCCCTACTAGCATTGGTAGAATTTATAAACCCCAGCGCGGAGGCCCTTAACTTTCCACTTAACTGTTTTAGAAGGTACCCCAGTAATTGTTAGTTATCAGCTCTCTTGGTCGCGTAAATTAGCCTTCTTCCTGGAAATACTTAATAGCATTCCAATAATCGCCGAAAGTTAGATGGGCAGACGAGATTAAGAAGTTTGCGGGGATAAATTGGTCACAGTTGGCACAGGACCGGGGTAATTGGAAGATAATGGGAGAGGCCTTTGCCCTGCAGTGGGCGTAGACAGGCTGATGATGATGATGATGATGATGATGGTGATGTATCGCCGTCATACAGTAGCAAATCAGATTCTTTAAACAATAACGAACAAAAATGTTCAACAATTTGTTCAATCAAATACTACCTAACAAATCAAGCTGGGATAGTTTGAGGTGAACGAGTTTTTCATGCCTGCGGATAAATGCCAAACACAATGTCGCCTTCAAAACGGGATAAACAATCCCGCAAATTATAATAGGTTTATGCAAGATCTGTGCCTTGCCAAACTGGGCTTCGTCCAATTTTAGTACAACATTCATTTGTGCGGCGCGTTAACTCCTTAGAGATTTGGTAAAATGGTAGCGAGAAAAATGAAGAAGGTAGAAGAGTTGTATCGAATGGTTAGGCGCTAGTGCTAACGAGACAGAGCACAACCTGTTGATTTCAAGGGAAACACGAATTTCGAGGATTCCATAGGCGCCTTTGAAAGGGCTGTTATAGTTTATGAAAATGCCCAGATTTGAGTTTCGCCATTTGATACTGCCTATTGTTTGTTGGGCACATTATATGGCTGCAAATGTCTATTACTTCTTTATTTCTTCTAATCACGTTTCCGCCCATAGAAAAGTGTATGCAGTTGTATAAGAGACTGACAATGCGTTGGCATGAATTTTTATTAACAGTAAACAAACTTGAAAGAAATTGCTCTTTCTAGATACACACTAGGAGAATCTCTACACAAAAATACCCCACACTTGCTTGGCAAAAGAAGATACGAAATCACCATGCAAGTTTGTAAACCCTGAGGGGATTCGTGAGTTTCTCTTACAGAGTTCTCGGTTGAGCTTTTGGGAAAGCATCGTCAGAGGGAGGGAGGTAAACCGAAACGATTTGTGGCAAGCTCGGAAGTGACTCTGTCATTTTCCCAGAAAGTTTCAAGTAGTTGTGTTCACTGGAGTCGGGGTTCAATGTAGGCAGGACAGATCGTGACTGCACAGTTCTATTCCGTCCACACTCTTCGGTTGCTATGTGTGTACTGTACCTGTACCCCAGATGCTTAGGGACATGTGCTAAGTTATATGATATACTCTTTCTCGTATCAATAGGTAATGTAGATTTTGTACGGTTTATTTACTAGAAGTGTCGCGAAAACGATGTGTTAAACTTTTTCTCTACAGGTAGACGCGATGACTATAGCCTTATTGTTTTGTTTAAAAATTATACGGTTGGTTGTTGGTATGATGAGGCACATTTTCGTAGGCGGACGATCTAGCCTTAAACTCGGCCCCTGTGCCAAAATAGGTATTTTCATTTGTACGTATATAGAATGAATGTACCAATGAATGAATGAATTAATTAATGAATGAATTAGGCACATCTTAAAGGTCCTTAAACTACTAAATTCTACTCACCTGTAGTGCACCTCAACATCGGTAAAAAAGCTCGAATACGAAAACAGAAATTGTGGAAACGGGGTTTTCACCAAGGTAGTGACACGCATTATATGTTCATTACGCGCGAATGCCCGAGTAAACAAAGCTGTTCTGTGCGTGACAAAAGCGAGTACATTGTGATAATTGCAAAAAAAAAACACAGAAACTAGAGCCATACTTGTGAAAACATTTCAAGGGCCAAAAACCTCGTAAGCCCCCAATAATAAACAATCTGGCCTTCTGTAAAGAACGTTAAGGCAAATGTTAAATTTAGCGTTTACCAATAATTTTTCATTGTCAATAAAATGAAATTTGATCCTTACTGGCGCGGGAATCCCGGCAAATGCGCTGCCGGTAGCGTTGGCAGGCCGGTCATAGGCAATGTTGACCGCAAGTATTCTGAAAAGAAGGCAGCGCGTGACTCTATGATGTTGAACCAGCACATTTTTTTTGGTGGGGGGATGGTTCCTTCTCTGAGCCTACCATCCGGCGCTTGCGACGTTGGCGTCGTCGGGAAGTGTCAGAAGAAGGCCACGTGTATAGAACCTATCAATGAAGTACCATAATGTGATTATTTTGGTGCTGATCTCCATCCATGGCTCAGGTGCATCTGCAACTAAACCCAAGTTGGACAGAATGTAGGGAGTGTGGTACTGTGCTGTATCACCAAAACGCAGCACCAAGCAGCGACCGATTATGATGGAAGCTTGCTGATGATAACTATGTACCCTGCAATTGGACAGCCCGTCAAGAACTCCAAGGAATCGAGCTAAGGACATATCGAAGACGAAAGAGGAACTTTCAGTGTCCGACAACATCGACTTTACGGGTGACCAAAAAGTGCCACCATAATGGCCGAATAGGGGGTGAAGGTCAACTTCCAGTATGTAGAGGAGCAAAACAGTGTTTAGAAGGGCAAAATTGAGCTGCCCATATCATTCACAAGAGAGGACAGCCAGGTTGTGCATGACACGCAGCAAGGGTTAACTTTACAGGAATGAAGCAAAGCCACCAAGAAAATTCTGGTGACATTGGGAAAATTGATGTTGAGAATAAACACACACGAACCGGTTGCCAGGTGCGCCAGCCAGCTGACAAATTTGCAAAAGAGGTTCTACACCCCTCCAGCCATAAGCATTACAGGAGCAGCCGTGCAAAAAGCTTACTAGGAACATTCTAGCGGTCTAAACCTCCAGTTTGGCATATCAAAGTTGATAATAACACTAACAGTTTAGCATGCTTAGTGGGTCGAAATGATCTGGAGAATGCAGTTATACAATAAGGTTATCACCGACTTACTTTGCAGTGTCTTCAGCCGTACTGGCTATAATGAAGAACGCATCTAGAGCAGTGAACGCGAGTTTAAGGATGACACATGAGAAAGGGGGAGGGGTAAGGATTGTGTAATGGCGCGGTAATTACCCCTGCAAATTGGCCTGTTTCACATAGGAAATAGAAGCCTGAGTAACTTTATTGCCTTCCTGCATCGCAAGTTCAATGCAATGAACGAATTATCCTGCAGTATATGGCCGTGCACAAGGCAGCACGACATTCTACTACTGGAGAGTATCCGTCAGTGTAACTATAACACCGCCACATCACGACGTGCCTATAGATTGCGGGCATGCTGCCTAAGTAGGTTTAACAATCTGCCTTCGCTATTAGCAAACTGAGTGACCAAGTTCCGCTAAAAGTGCGGTATATGAAGTCGTATTCCGGCGAGAGGTGAGCTGTGAAGTCTGAGAATTTCTTCGGGAGATATTCCGTTGGGCTTCGTATAAAACTACTAACCATAAAATAGAGCTTTCTAACTCAAAACCTCAGCGAAATATTAGGCGACCAGGTCAAAGCCTGTTCCGCTTGGACAACGGCCAATATAAAGAACATGTAAAAGTTGTTGCGAGTTACTGACAAGTGTAGACTAGATGGCCTGTTATAATCCGTCGCCCAGATAGTTTCGACTAAACTTGCACGAGAAAAAAGAAATCGGTAAAGTTGAGATATCGTTAGATAAACATAACTACAAAAAATTTCTTATTGTGGTTGGCACACAGCAAGAGTACGCACTACATTTGCCCTGTCAGGAGCGTGTAGTTTTAGGTATGTGGGTAGCCTCGGATTTTTAATGATTCCATTTGAGTAGTTTCATGAAGCGCCATTCAACACCTTCGATTCAAACTTTTCGAATGGCCTTTTGACCTTCATGACCGGCCTTTTCTTCACAAGAAACTGGGCAATTATGCCCACTTTTAAGGCGAAGCTTTTTATCCCTCACTGATTCTGTTCGATCTTGCCCCATGAAAATATAAGGAATGCCTACTTTACACAATGGGTTTCACAAAACGATTACCAGGAAAAGCCAAGTAATAAGAAGCGTGCACAAAAAATCCCTTACACCCGTCACAACCGCCGTCGTTTATCTTATGGTGCCATTTCGACATGATCCTAGCGGGTTAAATTTTGTTCGTTGACTCTGACCCACCTTTCTTTTAAGAATGGTGCTGGGATTTTTATTATTGTAAGTTGTTTTCGCTCAACCTGACATCTTTGCTAACTGAAAAACTACGGTAGAATATATATTTGAGCAAATGGTGTCCAGCTAGCTTGCGGGATAGAAATCACGGTACCGGAACTGCCAGCTTTACAGAAATGTCTAATTCTGCGCTTGACATCTTGACGCAGTGGGTTCGTTGCGCATTCTCTGTGGGATTAGAGTAGGTTAAGCCGCACTTTGTGGGCAGTTCTCTAAAATCTCGACGGTGGCTCTCCTCAACCGTAGCCTACAGAGTAGATATGCAATATCAGGCGCCCATATGTTTGCAGGAAGGTACGCGGTTGTAGCACTATCTCGGTGGCAGAAGCCACATGGGTGCATTCGCCAATTGTAGTTTGCGGACTGCTAGACGGCAATGGAAAAAGAGGTCTTCTTGAACGTATTAATTATGTATACCGTGTTCTGTACACTGAACCCAAATAAGAAATGAATAAACCCATTCAATCCTAGCTCAAACAATTCATTTTTATACAAGAGGTAGGTAGTAAGTCCAAAAAAAAAAATACGCGAAGCTATCTTCACCCTAGCCGCATAGAAACGTTGAATCCAGACATTTTATTTAACAAATTGAAGCTTCTTTACGAAACAACATAGGTGATTTTAACTTCGTAGAGATGTCTGCATATTGGTTTCTGGACGTTCCTCGGCCAACAATGTCTGTTCGGGTATTTAATTGTGGAAAAAATATGTATCAAGTATTAAAAACGCAAATTTTCCCCGCGAAAATGTTAAATGAAATCATAAAGGATAACCCGGAAAAATCTTATCGTCCTTTAGGAAATTGGCATGACATATTCCGTTCCCGTGAAGACATCTTTTTCACGCACTTCGTCAAAACGTCGTCACCATTTGCTGCATGTGCGGAATTAAAATGTCTCACAATGAACTGGGCAGAGCTAGGATCCAGGAAAAGTGTGGCCGGACGTGCTTTTTGGCACAGGTTTATTCGAAACAGGACTGCTGCTGTCTCGACCTAGGAAAGCGCGGCACGTGCAATTTGTAACACATTCCTGTATCAGCGAGTTCGAAAATAACGTTAAAGAACAAAAAAGTAGAATAAAAGCTAATAAATATTACAGGCTTTCTGTTTTTTATCGCGAAAAATCTACAAAAGCTTTAACACCATTCAAAACACTCAGACTAATTCAACCTTCAAAACTAAAAAAAATTATCGGTCGTAAACCTATTGCGAGGGGTTCTACACTGCAAAACTTGGCTGAGATCATGCTCTATACATACATTGAGTTGGAGGTAACAGACCAATCTATGGGCGTGCTGGACTTGGAAATTTTGTTCACCCTGGAAAGAGTTTTGAGAAGCACGTTGAAATGTTAAAATTCAGTGCACGGTTTTAAAGAAAAAGTCAGATAATTGCTTCTGAAAGGACATAAACCATCCGAACTTTGCACACAATAATTAGAGAAGCCTAACACGGGTCGAACTAAAAGAGTATAAATAGGTAAAGAGAAATATAATATAAACAACAGACGAAATTTTGACCTCTAGCATGGCACCAAATAAAGAGAAAGCCTAAATATACATGCCTGGTACGTTAGTGCACATTCTTGGAAGGTTCGGTTTTTATCCGCTTAGCTGCTTAGGTATAAAAACTGAACCTCCAAGAAAGGGCCATTTCGTTTTTGATGAGCCTTTCCTTGAAATGGGATGGTATTTTTCCGAAATATGTTGGCGGCTGACCTTTCCGGCATGTTAAACATCGTAACGTATATAAATGTAATATTTTGACTTAGCTGCAGGTCGAACCCTACTGATGTCAAAGTTTGGCGTTCGCACGATACACTTGTCCAATGCTAAACTAACCTTGGTCGTGCGAGTTTATCAATATGCCTTGCTGTGAATCCAACAAACGTTCAAAGTGTTCATTAACTATTTTTATGTCCTAAACGATAGAAGGAGAGCGTACTTGTATATAAAAAAAACTTTATTGTGGCGGGGAAGCGTGGGACACTCAGGTCTATCGAGTGATACGATGTTCATCAAAGCGGAGCTGTTCGCACTGTGAAAAGTAAGAGGAATGGTTTGCTTCGGTGGGATCCTAATGTTTCAAAAAATACCAGCTAAAAGTGCCAGCGAAGGTGTGCCATATTTTCTGTGTTAGAAAGCTACCTGTAAAAGTCTAGTATGTTGAGCCAATCCGCAGTTACGCGAAACTTAGCACTGGTGCTTAATTAACCCCGGTAGGAGAGAAACCAGCAAGTAAGGAATTCTGTTGGAAGGAAAACAATTGGATAAGGCTACTTGACGCACACTACATAGAGCAAAAAAAGCAAAACAATAACAGGTTTACGTTGAAGAGTAACCAAAACAGAAAATCCAGGGGATTGGTGGAATATTTATTAAACATTAGGTGGTGAATACAAGTGTTTATAATTAGTAGATGGAGTAACACAAATTAACAACTAAATACGTGGAATATGCAGCCTTGTGTAGTGGGTTTCTTGGCAGCATTTGCGCTGATTTACATATTGTAACAGTATCAAGTAAAACTTTTGGGCGCTGAAAGACTTTTATAAGTATCCCCTTGTTAGTGGTCTATGCACGGGTGACAAACGACTGAGGCAATATATCATCATGCCTGGCAAACACGGCATTGGATCATGCCGGACACAATTTTCTGCTTAGAGGGATGACATTTGACTTTTCTGCACACGGGGAAATGTCGGGATTAATGAAAAAAGAAACTCCGGCTTCTGCAGATATTGGTGGAATCAGACAATAAAAATTCGATTTTTATTATCAATTTTCCTTGGTTGTCCTCGTTTGTGCTATTGAGGTGACCACGCATAACTGGCAGATACAAGAAGACGAGATAACCGTTAAGAAAAACGTATCTAGAGAGATGGGGGCTTAAAAAATATCCCGACTGTAGTCAGAATTTGATGGAAGCTCCAGGCATCTTCTTGCGTCGACGATAGAACAGAATGAACCCCAGAGATAAAACCCCAGAGATGTTCAGGACGAGAAAGGAGCAGCGGCCTCGGAGAAGTAACCCACAATAGAGAACGCGCTCACAAATAGACTTTGTACCCTGCCAAGTCTATTGCTACAGGCTCGTGAGTGTTTCTATCTAGGTACACTGATGCGTTGAAGTAACATTTACTCGCGCGGGCCATGTGTGAGAACTTTTGACGGCATTGTTTTCTAAGAGTGCAGGTTTTTCTCTTCGGCTGCCCGAATGCTGTTTAAAACACTTATTAGAGGAAATGTTGTATATAAAAAAACTACAAATTTATTCTATTCTCTCTGTTCAGATAAAAAAACGTTTTGTAGTAGATTGTAAGATTTGCCAGAAAAAACGTTTTTACCGACCGACTTACAGAGAAGATTCTTCCCCGTGCAGTTGGGATGAGAAAGCAAGCGGAAAAGCTAACCGAGGGTCTGCGAAATTGTCTATTGTAGAGAACGACGCCTACACCAACGTGAATTCACAGATTTAAAGGAAGGGACGAAAACTGATGTTGGGCTCTCAAAAACAGAGGAACCCCGCTATAGTAGTAAAACTGAATTTTGCCTTCATCAAAAATGGATGCGTCTTCGCTAAGCGAACCATGGATGTGCAAAGCAAAACGTTGTCGTAAAATTGTTATTTCTGGGGCTCACTTAGTTAACCCTCGATTTATATGTTATACTTACCCTGTTCGTCCTAATGGTTCATTTTTCCCACTTTTGGAGTTGTAACTTCCACTTTTGGAGGTATCAGAGCCCTGCTACTCGCTCATCCATAGTCTCCGACGCTATCTTCGTTTGCTGGTCTTTCCGGACTCGCTACACCAAAGGAGCTTGCGGGGGATAACCGCGGGTCGGACAGACGCCGCTTGCCGACGACGGATCAAAGCCTCCAGCCACCGAGCAATGCCAAGAGAAGACACAGCCTCTCGCTCTCATTCATGGCTAAGCTCACATGCGTGCGGCCAGGCGGACAGCCAGCTGTAGACAGCGGATGCGCCAATTCAGCAGCGGAGGTAAAGACTGCAAGTAGCGAACGCGGCGTTTCACCAACCACGACCGGGTGAGCCATGTTGTGCCTTACCAAGGGTTTGTAACAGCTGGGGTCAAATGAAGCTAAAATTGCTTGTGACAGCGAAACCGCTGGACGAGATTAGTACAGCATGGCGTTTACACCTACCAATACATACCGTGATAAGTAAAGTTGCTTCTTTTGTATTTGTGTATTTGTGCTTCTTTTGTATTTTCCAGCCGTAAGACTGTCCCAGCAAGTTGAATTTGAAAAACTGTGGAGTGCCTCAGTTAAACTGCGTAATTGAGACAGATCAATAAGTGGCTAAAATGTACGTGTACTCTCTTCCAAATAACAAAACTTGTACATTGGACTGGAAATAAATATTCTCAATAAACAAAGGCTGCTTACGTTTTGTTGTCAAACTCGTACCAAGAGGAAGCCTACGCGATGGCCCATAACCCTTTTCTGCCCAACAATAAGATTTTAGAAAAACACGGCCCAAAATATTGACAGTTTGTCTATTTACCCCTTCCTAATGATGCTCCAAGTGAAAATGGAAAGCTCAGAGTATATCACACAGAAAAAAAACCCACAGTAATGTGTAGGCTGGGCTTCTATTCCTAGTAAGAACACTTTAAAAATGGCATCAGGCACAGATAAAGTGCACTTTGCCCCATTTATTTATGACTTTTATATTTTTAGGAGTACTTATAATAATAGAGGTATTCTGAAAATAAATAAACACTAAGCTTTAATTATGATATACATTATTTATAATTCATTTTATTATCACAAGTAATTACGGAAGCAGTTCAAGGTTAAGGCGCAAGAAAACATTACCAACGAGCCAGCACAAAACCACGAATAAATCAGACACCTAGAAAGCGAGAAAAAATTATTTATCGCTAGCACTGCAGTGCACGAGCCCGCCACCCTGTACAGCAAAGCAAAATTTTTTGGACGAAAGCCCAGCCCCACATATGTGTGAGGGCGTTTTGCAAGTGTGATGAGGAAACACACACGTAAGGAACGGGTGTATTTGTAGCCGATCGTGTTTTTCCAATGTCCTCGAAGTGGCGTCTTACGGTTTTATTTAAGAAAATACGAGAATAGCAATAACAGCAGGTTCAATCGTGCAGGCGGCTAGCGTAAACGCGGCTAGGGCGCCGTTTTTAATGTGTGATATATCGCCCTCTGATGGTGAAATGAGTGAAATACAGAAACCAATAAAGTCTTGGAAGCGTTCGCAGCGACTACCCAGAAATGTGAAACCGAACCTGAAGCAGCTGCCACTTACTAAACGAATTTGTTGACCCACACGTTAGTGTGGGGTGGGCAGTAGAGGGATAACGGCCTAAATTTGACGTCATTGTACCTCCTAATGGTGGCCCAGACGTGGCAAAACTATAGTGCCTAGAATATACTGCCTTGTCTGCTGAAGGCGGGCTCAGAGGAGGCCCCCATGGTGTTGACTGACGGCTGCGCCCGCTTGGTGCGCTGCCGTCCGAGAGCATGCAACTGCGTCCCATCTGCGCCGTCCGCGCAGCGTTCCGCGCTCCCGAAGCTTCAAGTTAGCCTAGCAGCACGAAGCAGGCTTTCTTCCAGTTGCTTTTTCTGTGTATTTGTAGCGTTCGTTACAAAACATCATGTTATATCAGAACTACGTAAGTGCGCTACAATGCACGCGTTTTACAATACCAACGTAGATAAATATGTTGCGCAAACCTCGCTGCCTCCTCCCTGCCGCAAAAGAATTACCTTGTCCGTAACCGCCCGACCGATTTTTTATTTACTTTGCTCTTGAGAGCAAGAAATGTAAGAGAAAGTTTACAAACCATTACCACACAGCCTGCATTCGGCTAGAGATATAAAGAAAAACCAATCATTGCGACATTATCCAGCAATTAAGCTAATACTGAAGCAAAGTTTGTGATTCAGAAGTGCCTTCATTGTTGCGCTGTATATCAGACGTGAAATAGAAAAACATTATGGTAGCGACATTTTAAAGCGACACCGTGAATTTGTTTTAAATGAACATCGATATTTGTAAATGTCTCCTAACAGCTGTCATAGCCGAACACAAATAATTAACAACCTACACTTCACCTATTACGGCATTAAAGAATTACAAAGAACATGTAATACAGTTTAAAACTCCTGTCATAAAGCCATTATTGTTGACGTTTAAATTTCAGAACAGCTATTTTGCTTCACAAGGCAGAAAATAAAAAAAAAACATTGGTATCTCTGCTACTTTAAATTGTTTTTCATCAAGGGCAAGGTGAGCCCTATAAACCACGATTTATTATATGGTAACCAATCCCAAAAGTTTCCTCTGGATTAAACTAACCCACTAACCAGATAGCTCAGTGTATTTTTAAGAACTGAAACACTGTGTTCATTTCACCATGTAATGGTTGCTGTATGCCAAAACATGCCAACTCTTTAACCTGTTTGCCTTTTTGCATCCTAAAAAACAACATTTTCTTGGCAGTCTTTTTTACCCCACCGTCTAAGAGCTCAGGTCAATGAGTCGGGTCACTGTCAATTGAATTAATTAAATCTGGGGGCATCTGAAAACTATAAAAAGGTAACAAATATGAAAACAAAAATATGTACTAATAGCACAAAATTTACTGCTGACATGAAACGCAGTGCTTTATTTACAAAACACCGAAGAGAATAATTGAACATTGAACATTGAAAAACCTTCATTTCCTGTCTGAGCGGGAGGACACTGGGACAAAGGCAGAGATGGCCTGATTGAGGTCCTCATCCACCTAAAGACTCAGCAACGTAATTTTCAGTACACTTGTCTATGCAATGCAATCGAACAGAGCAAATAGTTGGAGAGTAAAAGAAATGTGGTGAGCAAAAAACTAAAACAAAAAAAAAACAAAAAGTAAAAAACAAATTTTGTCTACGCATACTATACACACTTATCCACCGTTCGACCCAGAAAGAAAGGTAATGAGAAAAAAGTGGTAGTTATCTCGAACAAACAAATCAAGTACTCAAGAAAGGACTCGAGAACCATACACACTTCATACTAGTGGCAGCGCCGCAACCTAAAGTGTTTTTGTTGCTGTCTGTGACCTTCTCTTGCCTTGTTCAGGCCCTTAACTTAAAATTCGAATCTTGACAAGCCAGAACTTGACCACTTGGGACAAAAGTTCTTTTTCGTAGCTAGAGCAGCCAAGTTAAGGCAGTGATAGAAAACGGCGGTACTTTCCCAATTTGAGCAAGCTCTCTTTATGTAGAATGTTCTTGCTAAAGAGTCGATGAAGGCGTCCTCTACTAGCTTAACTGCCGTGGACAGGGCAGTACTAGCACAACAAGCCCACTGTTGTCAAAGCCTACCGGATGCGCGCAGTCTGCCCGAGAGCATCTAGGACCTCACAATCTACACCATATTACGGACTCAATACAACAATCGACATATGACAGCACTGAAGGCACGAGCACGGCAGAGACACACTATCCTTGAGCAATGTTCTACTGTGAAACCTTCTTCGTCGTGATACAATCTCCTTAAAGATCTCCCAGCTCGCGTGAGCCCTTGTACCCAAAGCGTCCTCGCCGTTTGCTATTATTAAAGATTGGAACTGCTTTTCCCCAGCTCCAAGAAGCCTGCAGGCACAGGACATTGCAAACAAGTATCCATCTAGTCTGCCGTTGCAGACATTTCCCGATTCCTTATGCGAGGAATGAAGGCTGCTTTCTGTGACGGACATGGAGGCTTCTAATTCGTGAAAAGTTTGAAGGTTTATTCCCAGATGTGTATGTTAATGTCAGATTTTTTGCACTTGTGGGTCCCGACTTGCGCTGGCGAAAGGTAATTCAGGAAGCTGAAATCGATGAAAAACAGCTTTGATCAGCGGTGACTGCAGCTGCCTCAGGGATTTGTCGCTGCTCAGCATGGGGGCCAAGATTCTTAAAAGCGTAAACGTCGAGGATATCCTCAACAATCAATTTTTGTAAAAGATTCAGCTCCAAGCAGGATGAGAATCTTTTAATAAACCATTCAAATAAATTTACGCGCTCAGTCGGCATACAACATATACAGCTATAGGAGAGCTTAATATTGGGTTTCAGGATAAAATCACAAAATAGCCAGACGATTGGTAGCTTATTTAGTGTAAGGATGTGCGAAAAGTTTGTGAAAAAGGACTATCTGATTACTTCGGCCGTGCCCACACGCCGCCGAACAAAGCATGGGCTACCGAATACTCTTCCCTATAAAGGAGCTTGGTGGCTTTCATGCACCCACTCGGCAAGCAGCGCCCCTTATCGCCGGTGGGGCCACGCTCTCCCTTACAAAATTCGCGCACTGCGCAAACTAGCCAGTATATTCTAGGCACTATTGCAAAATGTTTTGCGATTTGTTGGCACAGCACATTGTGATACTGCTTGTGTGAATAACATCCGTAAGCAGGTGCTGCGCGATTTTTGCTGGATGGTGAGATGCACTCTGTCGACCAACTGCGATGCATACAAAATGTATTAGAAATTACATATACTTTTTGTAATACGTAAGCCGGTGTGAGCTTTTGGCTTTTTTCGCTTAACGATGGACGAGGCGGGAATCTCTTTAGCACCCCAGTCCATATTGCAGAAAGGGAAGTCTAACCCATGGAAAATGCAAAGTGCGAGGCAGTCATAAACAGGTGATATAAAATAAACAAGTACCAATTGCAAATTAACCTTGAGGAATAGCCTAGAACAGCATAAACTTTAAATTATAACGGATGTTACCTTAGTGTCGGCATAAGGTGTTGGTAATTGACTAGCACCAGATCGCTGCAAGAAGTGCGGTTGTCCCCAATATACTGCACTTTTCATTATCGCCGCTGGCCTTGAGGGACTAAGCCTAACGCGCTAGACGAAGGCTGCCCGTGTCTCGCCGGGAGGGGTGGTGGGAGTCCCGTCTACCACTCCAGCACTGGCGGAGCTTTTGACCCAGATGTTCGTGCAAGTTGAGGGAGATCTCATTACCCCTGAGGAGTTCTACAAGTCACGCAGATGGGTTAGCGCTGGCGGGAACGGCAAGACAGCGAGACGGCGAGGAGACCAAGGTGAGCTGGCTGACCTTCCCTTCATGGAAAGTTAAGTGCTTGACAACAAGAAGGAAAGAGGCAACAGAGGGAGGAGAGAAATTATTCGGGCAGCACGAATGCCCAGTATGCCCGCAGAGGAGATCAAGATCGTGGTGCTTCCCCATGGGGGTTAGGCATAGCAAACAGTGACACGGTGCGTGTGCCGGAGGCCATCATGGCGGCTGCGGATATAACCGAGAAAGCGGAAAGAGAGGACGACATTGTCTGGCCTAATTTTCAGCAAACCATTTTGCCGATCAGCATGCCGAACAAGGCGCGGGCAAAGACGTACATCGAAGTATTAGTTTTAAGTTCTAGGCAAGAAGCATAACGTCCACGCCTACGGGAAGACCGCACATTACACCAACAAGGTAGTAATTAGGGGTGTCCCGGTAAAAGATTCCGACAACAGGCTCAACGAACACATTGTGTCAAAGTATAATCACACTGCAATAAAGGCCAAGCGCCCTGGTATGTCGAGGACGGTTAGTGTTGGTTTCGAAAGAGATAAGGTTCTAAGATTCGTGAGGTACGGGACTAGGCTTTACCATTGTAGCCTATACAAGAAGCAAATTGACGTACGCAGATTCTGCGGCCAAGTTGGACACCACCGCGACGTATGCCCGACCCCGAGCGCGAAGATTTCCCTGGTATGTGGGGTCAGTAACCCAAGGGAATACCTTACATGTTTGCCGAAGTGCAAGGTACGTGGTGAGGTGACCGATGGGTGGCCGAGCCTGTAAATGAAGAACCAGGATTTCGAGCGTAGGAATTAAGATAAGGTAGGAACGAAGAAGCTTCGAAGAACAACAAAGGCAACAGTGGAAGCGGACGTTTTACCATGCTCCTTCCCGCATCTTGCAAGAGCAGGTGCGTGATGACCAATGACGGGAGCCGCGTATGTCGTGCATCACAGGATGAGTGACACCACCTGCTGTCAAGATCACGCGATGTGTCACGCGAGTCTATTCGCAGAAACAATGACGGCGGGGAGCAGGAGCCTCAGTAGCTCCGCGCAGGGGTGAGCTTGATGGCCGTCAAACACCGAAACGGCAATCCGGTGGCGAACGGATACCAGAACAACACCAAGGACCAGAATAAGAGCAACTACACAGGCCCAACGAGCACATAAGAGCAAAACGAAAAGCAAAGGGGACCATCGAGATTCTGAAGATGTGGCTGGCCGAGGTTCCTTGAAGACTGGGGTATGTGCAGTTGCAGCCACAAGGGTACCAGCAATGGCATGAAGGGCAGGAAAGGGTAGCAGATATCGATGCGGTGGTTCCCGCGCAGGAGCAGGTGCAACAGCGAATACTAGCAGGGCAGTGTCAAGAAAAAGTTACGCAGCGCAACAGCTTCTCATGGAGGTCGCCATGGACGACGAGGAAGAAGACGAGACATTCGAGGCGCCCAGAAAGGAGCCACGCAAGGCAACAAAGGTCAACCTCGAAGACTAGCTCAAGAAACGCACGACACAGACGGGAACCTGACGATGGTGATGGAGCCGAAGGCGGGGTCAACAGAGCAAAGGTTCACCCGACTTGAGGAACCGATTACTGCAATGTCGAGTTTGTTACAGAACTTTATTACGAGGTTCTAGCTCGTTGAGCAAACGCTAAACTCGTAGTAAGAAGCCAGCTGTTTGCGCCGCAGTTCATCAACCACCCTTATCTACAAGAACAAGTGCACCAATCAGCACAGCAGCAACCATGGGAACACGGTCCCATCGTTAAAGTAAAATCGGTGAGGGGGGGGGGGGGTTACGACCACGTCGCTCATGACCTTGCAAAAAATTGTCTATGCCTGAACAAGAGACCAGCGCTCCAGCAGCATGTGCGAGGCGTGGCGAAGGAGCCAGACAGAATCTTCTTGCAAGAAATGGTGGTAAAAGATTCGACCCTGCCGGGGTAGAAGGCCCAACCTGACACGTCCGGTAGGCGGTGGATATGTACCCTTGCAAGGAAATGTTTGACCAACATTGATCATCAACTAAACAAGGGCAAGACGAGAAAGTGGGAGCAAGTGCGTGGCAAGATCACGCCAAGTAAAGGCCGCAAGCGTGCCGTGTTCGTGGTGAAAGTATACAGTAGCTCCAAAAACCACATTCAGAAGTTCAATACCCCAATCAGAGCTCCGAGCAAGCAAGCACAAACTGAGACACTGGTGGTGGTGGGTGACTTCGATGCCTTGCATCAGGCCGGGGGTGACGTATGCTCCGTCTAAGGGCAAAGACCTAATGTACGGCGCACCCGAGCAGGGGTTCAACCTGATCACAAAGCCACAGCAATCTAAGCGGACGAGCGGCTCATCGGCTCAACGGGACACCACGCCGGACCTGACCTTCATTACGAACGGGGGAGACGTGACGTCACATAATGCCAGGAAGGACTTTAGGAGCAAGAACTACTTCTTGGAGATTGAGCGTTGCGGTGGCGGAGGCCGCAAGATCGACCAGAAATGGACACAGCGGGATGCTTTTCGGAACCGGAGGCGAGACGACCCGGCGGTGGTAAAAGACATTGTTAACATCAAAGAGTGGGTGCCGAGCATCAAGAAGGAGATCAAGTGAGCCGCAAAGTCGAGCGAGACTCACGATGACAGCAAGAGCATCGACAGCAATCTGGCTCTCTTGATCGAGGCAAAGAAATCGATCAAGGAGCGGTGCAACGAGCAGCAGTGGAACTAGAAGCTGCGGAATCATGGTAATTATCATCATCACCCGCCTATATTTGCCCACTGCCGGGCAAAGGCCTCTCCTATTGTTGTCCAGTTAGCCCGGTCAGTTGGTAATTGCGACCAATTTATCTCCTCAAACTTCTTGATCTAATCTGCCAGTCTAACTGTCTGCCGCCCCTGCATTCTTTGCCTTCTCTAGGCATCCACTCCGTTACCATTAATTACCAACGGTTTTCTAGCCTTCGCATTATATGCCCAGCCCACGTTCATTTCTTCTTAATTTCTGATAATCAGTCCTTAACACACGTTTGTTTCCCAGACCCACTACGCTATCTTCTTATCCCTTAATAATATAGCTATCATTATCCCCTCCATTGCTCGCTGAGCCGTCATTAATTTAACTAGAGCCCTCTTAGTTATCCTCCATGTTTCTGCCCGTAGATGAGTACCAGTAAGAGGCAACTGTCACACACTTTCTCTTTAGGAAAAATGATAAATTACCATTCATTATTCGAGGATGACTGCGTAATGCGCTCCACTCGACTGTTATCCTTCCCATTATCTGTGCCTCATGAGTGGGATCCGACCTCACAACTTGGCCTAAGTTGATATTGCCGCGAACCTTGTATGGGTTTGATTATGTATCGTTTGTTTTTACTGCCAGGCCACGCCCGGCTGTGTTACCTGCGTTCCAAACGAAGCGCGTCTTACATTGTTTGCTTTTATGCCGCACGGGCTGTCACATTCAGGTAAGCAGACTGTTTCGCCCTAACGCCACTAGCAAAGAATAATGGTCTGTGATCTACAATGTTCTGGATGTGAAGCGACGTTTCCAGAAACACTTGCGCCGAAAGATGAAAGCCTGCAGAGCAGACGCCGCAGCATTCATTCGACGACACTAGCCAGAGCTAGTCACTTTGTTGACCGCTGCTTCGCCGCCTCTGTATTCTTTTGAGTTGTTAGGGGAGCTCAAGTTCGCTCCAATAAACTTGTTTCTTCTTCAACACAACTGCGTCGTCCTTGGCTTCGTGACATCTGGTGGAGGTGCTGGGTACTAAGCCGTTATGCTCTCTACGACATCTGGAAGCTGCCAAGCCAGTCCAATCAGAGAAAACCGCCGACTGCCAGGATTGCTACCCGAGTTCGATCTTCTGCCAGAAGAGCCCGAGAGAAGGAACGCCGCAACCAACACCATAGTGCAAGAAACAACGTCGCCAAACATCCTGCAGCAGCCCCGAGAACCACCATCGTTCCGCTGATCCACCGGAGAAGACCCTGAGGACTGGTTGGAGAAAGTGGAGCGCGTCCGCATCTTTAACAGGTGGGATGACGAAGAAACTTTCCGCCACGTTTTCTTCTATTTAGATGATACGGCCCGAACGTGGTTTGAGAACCATGAAGGCTCCCTAACCAACTGGACTCTCTTTAAGAGCGAGTTCCTCAAAACATTCGCTACCATCGTGCGGAAAGAACGAGCCGCCCTTTTGTTGGAAACGCGCACGCAACACCCCAACGAAGGGGTCGTGATCTTTGTTGAGGAGATGAAGCAGCTATTTCGCCGCAAGGACCCCGAAATGACTAAAGGAAAGAAGTTGCGCTTCTTAATGCGTGGTGTGAAGGCAGAACTGTTTGCTGGACTTGTTCGAAATCCGCAAAGACCGTTGCCGAACCAGCACCATTGAGAAAGCCCTCGAAATGCGCGCTAAGCAGTACGACCAGAATTATGTTGGCATGGTAAATGTGAATTGCGTCGACAACGTGCGCATTCCCGAAGATAGCCTACGGGAGGCTATCCGCGAAATAGTGACGGAGGAGCTGCGGAAACAGCTCCCAACGCCGCCGCAATAACAAGTCTGTTCTATTACCGACGTTATTTGAGAAGAAGTGCAGTAAGCGCTGGGAACTTCAACGACGCCAATAGCACCTCGCGAGCCGCAAGCCGTGGCCTACGCGGCTGCTGTCCATCGCCCTCGCCCACCTGCACCCTATCGTCGCGAGGCTCCGTACAGTCGTCCCCTCTCGCCGGCCCGACCAACTGCGGCGCAACCCCCCGCCCCAAGAAACACCGACGTGTGGCGAACGTCCGACAATCGTCCGCTGTACTACCACTGCGGGGAGGCCGACCACATCTACCAGCGCTGCACCTACACGAGACTCGGTTTGCGAGGGTTCTCCGTCGACGCACCCCACCCCCGAACTGGGCAGCGCCCATCGGAGATCGAAGAGAACCTGTCCAACACAAGCCGTCGACCAGCCCGTTTGAACCTTTCGCCGTCGCTCTACCCATACCAGTCACCGAACCGCCGTAGCATGCTGAGTTCTCACGTGGAAGGTCCCCCAGCCAACGCGGGGGAAAATAAAGGAAGCACCTTCTGGAGGTGAAGTTGGTCTACGGCGAAAAACTGGAAAACCTCCAACGACGCAAGGACGCGCAGAAGACACCGATTCATGACATGCCCTCATCCCGACGACCCGACCTAACACTGACGAGACTCCCGAACACGACGACAGCTACACGGCGCGACGCGTACCCGACATGACCGAGACTGCCGCTGAGAAGACAACAACGACGCACAGTGCCCGACCGTCAACACGGAAAAGCCGAGACGCGACGCCCCGACACACCCGGAACTCGAGCAAGGAGACGTCCGACGTCCAGTTGTCAATCGACGGCTTTGACATCGTCGCCTTCATCGACACGGGAGTCGACTACTCTGTAATGAGCGGGTCATTCGCGTCTAAGCTGAAGAAAGTTGCGAGGAGGTGGGACGATCCAGATATACGCACACCAGGAAGCCACCTCATCACCCTAAGTGGAACGTGCACATAGCGCGTCACCAAAGACGGCACCACGTACCCAGCGGCGTTCGTCATTTTGCCGAACTGCTCCCGCGACGTAATTCTCAGAATGTACTTTTTGACGGACAACGGCGCAATAATCGATCTGCAGACGAAGTCAATAACTTTTTCCTCCGATCACTCGATGACGCCGGAATCGAACTCCACACACCGTGATGCTGTAAGGATCGCCGATGACCACGTCACCCTGCCACCCCGCGCAAGCCTAATGGTCACCGTCTACTGTGAAGGTGAGCTCCCGACGTCGATGCTATCATGGAGAGTGACTAAAGGTTGCTTCTCGACCGCGGTGTGTCTGTCGCAAGAGGCATTGTGCGGTTTAAGCAGCGCAAATCCCACGTTTTGGCCACTAATTTAGTTGAGGAGTACCAGCATTTAAACAAGGGCGCTTCAATTGCGTTCCTCGAAGAAACGAAACAAGCAAGTGACGTGATCGCAGTAGCCAACTTTGAACACGCACCCGACGATACTTTCAGGCTTTCGCATCCCTTCGACGTGAATCCGGAGCTACCGCAAGAAGAAAAGAACAAGTTATTGGCTTTGCTGCGTCGCTACAGCGGGTGTTTTTCGTCGAAATCCAAGCTACGCCAGACAGCTCTGACGAAGCACCGGGTAATAACCGAGGATGAAGCCCGACCTACCCGACAGTCACCATACCGCGTCTCTTCACACGAGCGCGAAGCCATCCGGACTCAAGCCGAAGAAATGCTCAACGACGACATTATACAGCCATCGAAAACTCCGAGGCGGCCCCGTTCGTACTCGTGAAGAAAAAAGACGGCACACTGAGGTTCTGCGTTGACTACCGGCGATTGAACAAGATCACCAAAAAGTACGTGTACCCCCTGCCACGATTCGACGACACCCTCGACAACCTCTGCCACGCGAAGTACTTTTCATCGATGGATCTGAAGACAGGCTACTGGCAAATTGAAGTGGACGAGAGAGATCGTGAGAAGACTGCATTCATAACCCCGTACGGCCTATACGAGTTTAGGGTAATGCCTTCTGGGCTATGCACAGCACCAGCAACGTTCCAGAGAGTCATGGATACTGTGCTATCTGGCCTGAAGTGGCACACCTGCCTCGTATACCTCGACGACGGTGTGGTATTCTCCCGGACTTCGACGTACACCTTGCAAGGTTGAAGTCTGTACTCGAGGCCATCCGTACGTCGGGGTTAACGCTGATGCCTGAAAAGAGCCACTTCGCGTACGATGAACTCAAGGTTTTGGGTATGTCGTCAACGCCGCGGGAGTCCAGCCTGATCCGGTAAAAACTTCCGCCATAGCAAACTTCCCAAGACCAAAAGATAAGAAGGTCGTGCGGAGATTTCTCGGCCTATGCGCATACTACAGGCGCTTCGTCGCAAACTTCGCCAGCATTGCAGAGCCACTCACCGGCTTGACGAAAGAGAGCCCCCCTTTCAGCTGAGAAAATGCCCAAGAAACAGCCTTCTGCGATCTGCAACAAAGCCTGCAAAGCCGACCCGTGCTTGCTGATGTCGACGATAAAGGAGAAACGGAAATGCACATTGTCACCAGTGATATAAGCTAGGATGTCATCCTCGTGCAAAAGAAAAGTGATGCGAAAAGTAATCACCTATGGAAACTGAAAGCGCAAAATAGACACGGACAAAGAAAGGGGACAACAGGACGAGCGCTATTTTGCGTGTCTATTTTGCGTGTCCGTGTCTATTTTGCGCTTTCAGTTTCCATTATGCATCACCAACAGGCCCAAACCATGACCCTTTTTAATCACCTATGCCAGCCGTGGTCTGTCCAAGGAAGAAAGAAACTACTCAGCCACTGAGAAAGAGTGCCTCGCTATTATATGGGCCATTTCAAAATTTCGCCCATACGTGTATGGAATACCATTCAAGGTTGTGACAGACCACCATGCGCTGTGTTGGCTCGCCAATTTGAAGGACCCCTCCGGCCGTCTTGGTAGATGGAGCTTGCGCCTACAAGAATTCCACGTTACAGTAGTCTATAAATCCGGGAGGAAACACTCCGACGCCGACTGCCTGTCCCGCGCCCCCGTCGACCCACCACCACAAGACTCTGATGAAGACAGCGCGTTCTTCGGGATCGTGACGGAGAGCGACCTAGCCGCACAGCAGCGTGTCGACCCCGATCTACGCGTCGTGATCGACTACCTCCAAGGATGCAACGTCGCCGTGCCCAGGGCCTTCAAACGCAACTTACCTGCATTCAGCCTTAAAAACTCCATCCTCGTGAAGAAGAATTTCAGCCCTGGAACGAGAGCAAATTATCTCCTTGTGATCCCGGCAGGTCTTCGTGACGAAATTTTGCAAGCGTGCCATGACGACCCGTCGTCCGGATATGTCGGCACAGCGCGCACAATTGGGAAAATCAAGGCGAAGTACTACTGGCCCCGCCTTGCATCCGACGTCACCCACTACGTCCGGAGCTGCCGTGACTGCCAGCGACAAAAAACGCCACCGACGAGCCCCGCCGGACTTCTGCAACTGATCGGGGTCCCATCTAGGCCCTACCAACAGATTGGAATGGACCTTCTGGGCCCGTTCTCTTCATCCCGATCCGAGAAAAAGTGGATTGTTGTAGCGACAGACTACATGATGCGGTACGCAGAGACCGCCGCACTTCCGAGGGGGACTGCACAAGAAGTCGCAAAGTTCTTCATAAGCCAAGTTGTGCTGCGACTTGGAGCCTCGGAAGTCCTAATCACGGACCGCGGAACGGCCTTTACTGCGGAGATGATGCAAGGGATATTACGCTACAGCAACACGGATCACCAAAGAGCGACGGCGTACCACCCCCAAACGAACGGACTAACGGAACGCCTGAACAAGACAATCGCGGATATGCTGTCAATGTGCGTCGACGTTCAACATAAGACTTGGGATGAATTGCCACCGTACGTCACCTTTGCGTACAACACGGCTATCTAGGAAACTACGCAGATGACGCCGTTCGAGCTTGTCTACGGAAGATGGCCGACTACGATGCTCGACGCCGTGCTTCCGCACGTAGAAGACGACGACATCAACGCCGACGTCCAAGGATACTTTCAGCGTGCGGAGGAGGCCCGCCAGCTGGCTCGAGTTCGTACAACGGACCAGCAGCTGGTGGATGCCGGGCGGTACAACCTCCGACGCCGAGAAGCCAAGTATCACCCTGAAAATCGTGTGTGGGTTTGGACTCCCATCCGTCGACGCGGACTAAGTGAGAAGCTTCTGCGACGGTATTTCGGACCCTACCAGATTCTACGACGTGTCGGCCAACTTACCTACGAGGTGATCCCCGATAGTGATTCCGGAACATCACGATGACGCACGCAGCCCGATGTCATCCACGTAGTTCGCTTGAAACCTTACTATGCAAGATGACGAACTTTTTTTGTTGTTCGTTCGGACTGTGTTTTATTTAGGCATCGGGTGGATGCACTTTTAGAGGGGGGTAATGCCGCGAACCAAGTATGGGTTTGATTATTTATCGTTTGTTTTTACTGCCGGGCCACGCCCGGCTGTGTTATCTGCGTTCCAAACGAAGCGCGGCTTACATTCTTTACTTTTATGCCGCACGGGCTATCACAATCAGATAAGCAGACTGTTTCGCCCTAACACCACTACCACAGAATAATCTTCTTTGATCTACAATGTTGTGGGTGTGAATCGACGTTTCCAGAAAAACTTGAGCTGAAAGATAAAAGCCTGCAGAGGAGACGCCGCGGCGTTCATTCGACGACACTCGCCTGTGCTAGTCGCATTTGTTGACCGCTGCTTCGCCGCCTCTGTATTCTTTTGAGTTGTTAGGGGAGCACAAATTCGCTCCAATAAAATTGTTTCTCTTTCAAGACAACTGCGTCGTCCTTGGCTTCGTGACAATATGTCCGCTTACCACTTTCACTGCCTCGCCACCTATCTCAAACAACTGTGCTGTCCCAAGGTTATTATTCATTGCTTTAGTTTACTAGGTGTTAATTTTCAGTCCCATAGTTCTGCTCTGTTGTGCAGTGCGGAAAGCACGATTTGCAATTGGTCCCCCGAGGTAATTAGCCTGGGAACATCATCAGCAAATCTGAGGTTACTGGGTATTCTCCATTAACACTCACTCCTACGTGTTCCCAATCCAATTTTCTGAATACTTCATGTAAACATGCTGTGAATAACAATGAAGAGGTTGTCTCCTTGTCTGACGCCCTTCAATGTAGACATTTTACTGCTCAACTTATGGAGGATGATGTTAGCTGTGGACCCATTGTAAATATCCTCTAGTAATGCTCCTAATGCTCATCTAACCAGTGGTTCTGTAATGCCCGAGTGACTGCTGGTGTTTCGACCGAGTCAAATGCTCTCTCACAATCCATGATGGCTATATTCAGGGGCTCTGTATACTCAGTGCACTTCTCTATTACATGATTGAACGTGGGGATATGATTCATTGTTGAATGGGCTTTACGGAACCTTGCTTGTTCTTTAGGAAGACTCAAATTTAATGTGGCACAAATTCTGTTAGTGATTACCTTCGTAGGTACTTTGTACATGACTGACAGTAAGCTGATCGGCCTGAAATTTTTGAAGTCATTCATGTCACCTTTCTTATGGACTAGGATGATGTTTCCGTTCTTCCAAGATTCCGGTACACTCGCGGTCATCAGGCACTGCGTATACATGTTTGCCAGTTTTTCAAGTACAATTCACGAGGTCGCGGGTTCGATTCCCGGCCGCGGCGGCCGCTTTTCTGATGGAGGCGAAAAGCAAAAACGCCCGTGTGTGCGAGATTTCGGCGCACGTTAAAGATCCCCAGGTGGTCAAAATTAATCCGGAGCCCTCCACTACGGCGCGCCTCATCGCCTGCGTTGCGTCGGCACGTTAAACCCTACAATCAATGAATCAATCAATTCAAGTACAATTTCTTCGCCATCCTTCAAGAGGTCTGCGGTTATCTGATCTTCACCCCGTCCTTTGCCCCCTTTAATTTCTTTCAAAGCCTTTCTTACCTCACCGGTCTTTACTGGTGGGATGTCTATCTCCTCTGAACTACTTTCTCGTTCGGCATAATCCTGGATGTCCCGGCTACTGTACAGATCCCTATGTAACTCCTCAGCTACTATGAATATTTTATCCGTATTTGTGATGACATTTCCTTGCTTGGCTTTAAATGCATACATCTGATTTTTCTGCATGCAAAAACGCCGCTTCACTGCTTTCAGGCTGCCTCCATTCTTTACAGCATCTTCGACTCTATCCATTATGTACTTCCGTATGTCAGCTGTCTTACCCTTAGTGAATAACTTCAAAAGCTCCGCTAACTCTATTCTGTTAGCTGAGGTTGATATTTCCACTGATTGCCGTTCTCCTATTAGACCTTTCGTCTAAAGGGAAAGTTTACGAGCATCCTGCCTAGCCATCGTACCCGCAACTTCTACTGCACACTCCGTGACAACTGGTGTGCGATTTTCGCTTATTGTAATTAGGCTAAATTGGAGGTCCAAACTCTAGGTGGTAAGGGCTACGCATCCACATCCAGCCACGATGACGAACCAGTTGAACGCTTCTAGGATGATGCAAATCACTAGTAGGAAAAGTAAACACACAGTATACCAGAGTTATGGGAGATTTCAATGCTAAAGTAAGCAAGAATCAGGCTTGAGGCAAGCAGTTTGGAACTGTGGTCTGGGTTGTAGAAATAGCAATGGGGACCTACTAGTCGAGTTCAAAGAACGGAATACCCTACTGATCATGAATGCCTTCTTTTGCAAATGGGAAAGCAGAAGTGGACGTGGAGGAGCCCGAATGGGGAACATGAAAATGAAATACACTTCATATTATGCGATAACCCTGGCGTTGTGCAGGATGTGAAGTGCTCGGAAGGGTAAGGTGTAGTGACCAACGCATGGTAAGATATCGAATTAGGACAGATTTGAGGAGGGACCGTAACGAGCTAGTACGAAAGAAGCCGATCAGGGAACTAACAAAACGACGTAGAGTAGAAAAAAATCACGATCGCGCTGCAGAACTCATTTTCAGCTCCTACAGAGGAAGCAAAGATCACGACACAGGAAGCTGCAGAATAAAGTGACGCAATTCAAGCCAGCATTTGCGAGGCACCGCTCGTTGCTCTGCAGACAACACTGGGACGAGATTTGCAACCGCATAGATGGTAGCTCGCATCAGCGCAAGGCCTGTTCCTTGATACGACATTTATTCGACGAGACAAAGACCAAATAGTTCAAGCAGAATATCATGGCTTGGATCATGCACGAGGCCAAAAAAATCGTCCGCAACGATGAGCTCGTTAAGAGGCTGAGTGCCAGTTATCTGTCTGAAACGCGGGAGAAGCAGCCCCCTGTGTACGCTTGCGTCTCGAACGAGAAAGTAGATCGCGTAATCATGACGGTTTATGCAAGACCACTCGGTGGGAGCGGCACACAAGGTCGGCGGCGGGACCAGATAGGTCTCGAAAAAGGAATTGCGAAATTCGTACGGCCTGTCGATTGAGGAGCTTACAGGATACTACAGTGTGTGCTGGCGAAGGTGCAAGCTACCGATCCAATGGAAGAAGGTAAAGACGGTATTGATCCCGAAACCGGACCAGGCATCGAGAACTTGCGACCCATCTCGCTGTCTTCGTGCGTGGGGAAAGTGCACGAGCAGGTGTCGCGAACCGCTGGCAAGATTACCAGAGCAACAGGGGCTGTATCCTGACTTAATGATGGGGTTTCGGAGTAGCCAGAGCAATAAAAGCGCGATGTTACAACTGAAACAAGAGATCATCGAGAACGAGACCAGAAACAGCAGGGTAATACTGTTATTGTACTTGCAGAGCGCTTTTGATCGGGTCAAGCACTCGGCGGTCGTGCCGCAGGTGAAGAAAAACAAGGGTGAGAAAAGTTATGAATATATCAAGGACTTCCTTTCGGGGCGAAAGATCTTGCTTTTCCGTAGGGGTAATCGAGCTACCACAACGAGATATCGGGAGCATGGGCATGGTCTAGGGGTCCGGTATTTCACTGCTTCTGGTTATCATCGTGTTAGCATCATCGTCATGAAGTGGCCACGGGCGTCACGGGTGTCCGGCGTGCCATCTATGCTGATGATAATACGCTGTGGATGAACGGCGGCACGTATGCAGTATCGAGTGAAGGCTGCAGGGAGAAGTCTCTGCTATCGAGGAGCGGCTTGACTGGATGGGCCTCAACTGCCCGTCATACAAGTCGGTCCTGCAGGTGTACTCGCCTCGCAAGGCCGGCCTACCACTGCTGCTCCCAAGAGAGTGCGAAAGTCTGGTTCTGACCTGCAAGGCGGGTCAGAGAATTCCCGAGGTTCTTGAAATCAGTATGCTGGGCATGCTGATCACCAGAAACGGTAGCAAGGGTACTGTGATGAAGTTGGCTATCAAGGCAGCAAGCACCCTGCGGCTGATCCAGCGCGTGTCGTCCTAGCAGGCCGGCATGCCCAAGACAAAGCTCGTGAGGCTGTTGCAATCCTGCGCTTTCAGTCACATGACGAAGGCGGTAGCTTTCCGCTACTAGTCGCTGAGGCACAAGGACAAGATTACCACCTTGATGAGCAGGTTTTACAAGCGAGCGTTGCGGTTGAAAAAGTCCACGAGCCCCGAGCAGTTGGGCGTTCTCTACACAGTCGAGAGCTCGTGGAGGCGCAGGTGGTGGTGCAGCAAGAGAGACTGCCGGGGAGAAAGACAGCCTGGCCATTCTCGATACCTTGGGGCAGGCTACCACGTCACCAGGTGGCAGCTTCACGAGCTCATGGATAAAGTTCGAGAAAACGTGCGGGTGGGTCCCATCCCGACGAATGTACATCCAGAGCACAACCAGGAGCGGAGGCGATCCAGGCCTGCGTACCTCATCGAGCAGTACAGCGGTGACCCGAGGCCGAGATACGTGGATGCAGCCGACTGCAGAAAGGCCCGATACGCAGAGGCCACCATCTATTCGACAAGGGGGGAAGTGTCCACGTCAGCCAGTATGCGGTATGTTAATGCAACCGAAGCAGAGGAGATCGTCATCGCCCAGTAATGGCAGAGCCCTCGTATGACACCGTCGTAAGCGATTCACTAGAAGGCGCCCAGAAATCTGGCGAACGGCCGGATCAAGTACAAGACAGCCAAGATATTCGAACAGGTCATTGCGCGGGAAGAAAGAAAAGCGGAAGTCAGTTGGATCTTGGCACACGTGAGTGAATGGTCTCCGAATACACCCAACTTTAAGAAGACGAGCAACAAGAAGGCGCGCTTTTGCACACCATGCTCCCAATGGAGCGAGTCGTCCCGAGTCCGGAGTAGGAATGGTGGGTATACACCAAGGACAGAGTCAAGGGCTAGGACGAACCACTCAAGAATATGCAGCATTAGAGAAGGGCGTACCCACCGCCCAATCGGTATGGATTGGGCGGTGTGGCTAAGACTTCAGACAGCGTTTGTAATAATACCTGCAGGGTTACATAGCAGCATGTTCCCGCACAAGCAGAAGGGACCGGCCAACCGATGGCACGTTATGTGGGTCTGTGCCACGGAACCGGACAGTGCCAGTTTCGACATGCATCCTGTAAAATTTCAAGGAGTCATCGAGTCGGCCAGCTAGTCGGATCAAGAATGGGACATTTAGAAGATCTTCACCGCGTTTGAAATGTAAGGGTCGGTGAGGGAGCTAGTCCTGTGTATGGGTGCGGAAGAACATGCAATGCAAGGCCGCGTTAGAATGGTCCTGCAGTAGGCGGGAACCGTAAATCGGCTCACGCCTACTGCAGGAACTTTATTAATGAAGTGTTTTCCAATCGAATCCGTGAACAATGGGAAGCTCGTGCAGAATATTTACAAAGTTATTATAGCAGTTACACTCAGGTGCATAAAAGTGTAAATATTATGTAACAGAAATATTTGCGATGGTCTATTGCTGCAACAAAAATTAATCTAAACCGTAACTATGCCTATTTATCAGGCCCGCAAGGTGATGTTCTTATAAACTAGTGGGCTTGATCTGTTAACAAATTTGGCAGAAAATATCGAGCTACTTGAAAAGATCATTACGTTTTGCAAGTGCACTTCTTTTATTACTAAGATATCTCGTTTCAAAGCGTTTTCAGCTAACTCCTTGCATGACAAAGTCTTATCATACAACTGACCAAATTTTTACTTGTAATATGTCAACTTGAATTCAGTTTCAACACTGGTGTAGAAACATGGCATGCCCAACATAACCCTGAACCAATGCGTAACCAACATTTCCCGAGCCACTTTCACAAGGTCTTTCACCAGAGCACCAGCCATCGTTCAGGGGTTTCGATAAACTATTTTTTTATTCCGAAGATATGAAAGCCGCATAAAGTAATCAGAAAAACTTTTTTCTTCTCAGGGAGAACCGCGATGAGAGATTTTATTACATTAAACTAGGCTGGTATACAAGGCCAAACTGGTTGCAATGCGCAATGTTAGATGCATGATCTGCGCAATTGCAGATCCATGTTTGCGAAAATTCCTGCTAGATACACACGCTGGGAGAATGATATTGTACAAGGATAAGAGTCAGCTATCAGAAAAAATTTATGGCCCCATGAGTGGTTAATAATCACTGATAATTATATAAGGCCTATGGCAGCAAAATCCGAAACTGAGCGATGCAGTTGGGAGCAAAGCAGTTTGTATAATACAGGATCTCTAAATCATGATGCACAAAAAGCTTCAACAACAAAGCTACATCGTCCATAAGCAATAGAAATTTAGAGGAATGTGTGAAGATACACGACAATACTTACAATATTTACAGCTGGGTTCTGAGGTTTTAAGGCAAAGCTTTATTACTTTTGTACGGTCATTTCGTGGAGGATGCGCAAATGACCTTTTCACCGGAGACATACCCCCCGGTGACATGCCCCTCTAGGCGCATCTTGTGATTCGCCGGGCCCGCTGTTGCCGCCTGCAGGCGCCGACAGCGGTCGCCAATGCCACTGCGACCGAGGCAGCCAAACATTCCCGCAGCCTCCCATACATGCGGCGCTAGGTCCTTTCGGGCAATGCGACTCGTCGCACGCCGGTGAAGAGGAACGGTGCGTTTGCGATGAATGAATGCCGCGTTCGCCCGGCCTTGTTATGTGAGCGTTGTACGGAAGCGAACAGCTTTGAGACGTGCTCGGCAATGCAGCTAAATCAAAGGTTAACCAAGCAAAACCAAAGCTCAAACTGAGTAAGCAAAGCTTTTGCTTAGCATCTCAAAGGTTAGCGGAGCTATGCCGAAGCCATTTTTTAAGAAACACACGGGCGGAGTACACTATTTTGAATAATTGGTTTCGTAATACCGCTTGCGGGGATGTACATTTTGTAGCAAAGAAAAAATTATTGCAGTACCGTATTTGGCCGTTGTAAACATCATATTGTTAGTTGCAAATACAGGGACATGCAAACTGACGCGATATTGCATGATGAGCGTAAACAGAGCACTGGGTTTCCGGCTCAGTCGTTTGTGTTTTCAAGTGCGCCTTTTTACACAGGTGGAAATACTGGACGATATCTCCCCTTGTGTAGATATTAATAGAAATACAATATCAGTTAAATTTGATTTTTGATTTCTTTTATTTGTCCACGGAACTGCATCTTATGTTTCCAAGTCAATACTATGGATGAGCAAGTTCTGTTCACAGCCCGGAACTCTACAGTGTGAGCACAATCCAAAACTTTCGCCTCTCCGATCCCCTCTATACACCCCTGAACTGTGAGAGAAGCCGGTGACCAGTGGCGAGCTAGACGTCCGGAAATTCCTGGCATCCAGAGAAAAGACTTTGTGCTCAACTCATCGATTCCCGGAGTATAAAACCACTCCAACTTCAGCAAGCTAAAGTACACGTCTGCGTGTCTCACACTCTCTCTCTCTCTCTAGCTCGCTTGCTCTGTCTCTCGTGCTATTGGCGGGAATCAGACTATCTGGACGATACAATGCTGCTCTAAGACCATACAATATAACGACGTCAGGAGAAAACGAGTTTAAGATATATTGAAGGTGCTGTCCGAATTTGATAGAATTTGATGTAGTCTGTTTATAATGCCGCCAGCGGGTACAACTGCTTTCGGAACTTCCGCACGTGGGGTTGCCCTGGCACAAATACCACTATGGTTGCATTTGGGAAACAGGGTCTATTGAAGTTCATGCCGCTCCTGGCAGAGGGGGCTAAAAAAATTTCCTTATAAAACAATACGACATTTAAAGCCTGTTTTATTTTTCGCAAAACACTTTGGCCTGCAAGCACTAGGGAGTTTCTTATTATACGTGGATTGAAATAAGAGATATAAAGAAAAGAAGCTGTGCAATGGCGTGTCTCAGAATATAAAGTCATGAGTACTATAAAACCCAGTAGTTTGAGAATATGTCGGAACAATTGTTAAACAATGCCAACCCCATGGCAGTCTATCTTAATTTCTGTAAGAAATGTGCCCCAGTGATTCAAATACAATTGATGACAATTACGAGTAATCCCAAATAACAGTGATCACATATGCGCAAACGTTACTACCTTACAGTGATTTCGATATGTTACACCTATATACTGTCTTTGATTTTACCCACCAATATATTACAATCTTGTGAGGGCCGAAAAATACAATATTTTCCCTCCTTCTTGCACTCCTAAACTTGAACAAAATCTCATAAATTGTCATACTAAAAAACTCCTCTGATCAACTGGTAGATATATGCTGTGCATATATACGCTTCTGGTAAGTTTGATTTCCGAATAATTCGGTGCAAACGTAAGTGCAAACGTAGGTTTGAGAATTACAACTGTCCGGAACTAAACCTCACTCGGAAAAGAAGGGATAGTGGATGCTACGTGATTAAAGTTTTTGCATCGTTCCGTCTGTCCCAGAAATGTATATAATACCCCTGGCCTACATTTAAAAATATTAAATCTAGACAAATACGCGTATGTCTGGTCTTGTACCTTCCTTACACATTAGAGTGGTGGTGTTGGGTTTAATAGTCTAGTCAGTCGCTCACGACTACGTTAGTGAAGTGTTCGAATCATAAATGTTGACGATCTCTTTCAGAGCCTTAGAATAGCGGTGCACTAAAGCACCATTGCTGTGGATTCCATCCTGACGAAATTACTGTGGTGTGAAAGAAAAGACCCTGGCGTGCAGCCAGTACGCGCGCTTCCTTTAATTAGCATTGCCTGACAGAGAAACGCACAGGCATACTGGAGTTTGCACTGGTTCATTTAACAATCCTTTTATGAAACCTTTCCAGGTATAACTTTTCTGGGATGGACACGCAGTGCTCGTACCTATCTCCAGTCAACATCTCTGTTGCGGAGTAAAAGAAGGGAAGGCAATACATAAAAAAGGAGACCTCTTCATTGCTAGGATGACAAACACGCAACACGAATTAGCCCCCGCATGTGGAAGACACTATGGAAAATGCGCAAATAAATAAACAGAGCACACTGCCAAGTTGTTTTCATTCAAGAGGCAACGTATTTAAAAGCAGGTACATTGATGCAGTCATGTCACATTCAATTGCGCGTCTCTAAGTTCGTACGAATAAACCTGTTTTGAAGCATCCCCATTTTTCTTTTCAGCTGCACGCTGTTCGGTTCCGCGATGTGGTACGTCATCTATGACTACCGGAAGCTTTCAGGTCTTCGGCGCTTCTTCTCTGTAACCACTGGAGACTCCACTTAAAGAATATAACCCATTGCGCCACAGTTCTGTTTGCACCAGATTCAAATGCAAGACCATTTATCGGAGAGAGCAATCACAGAAGGTCTAAGTGGCGGAAGACAGGGGCTGAAAAAACTGGTAATATCTGCGCCATTGAAAATTCCGGAGAACATTGTCCTGTTTATTTATGCCAATCGAAAACCGTAGAGCTCTATTTTGCCAATTGTGAAAAGAAAGTTTGGTTTCAGATTTAAAAATACACAAAAAAGCAAAGGCCATCGTTAATAGGCCTGCCGTAGAGCCTAACTTCAAGGCAGTTAACGAAATGTTTGACGCAGTAACCGACTACATCTAAGTCAAAAAAATAAGTGCGGATACAAATCATGAAGAAACTACACGGCGAATTAGGATACGGTTGCCTGCTTTCGGTTTGAATTGTGATATACTGAATACTAATCCCCCTCGGTTCCTGAAAATGCTGTATATAAAATATGCGCTCTTACAGTAATGATGTATTTAGTAGAGGCCTGGGTCTCACTGCGACACTTGAAAGGAAATAAAGATCGGTTCAACAGTCAATGTAAGAAGAATGTGAAGGGTCACGCTTAGGGATTGGAAAACAGAGGTGTCGAGATACTCCGGTGGAAGACATGCTATGTCAAATTAAGCGAAAAAATTTCCATGGGGGGTCACGTCATGCGCAGGAGGGACAACGGGGGACAATCCGTCTAAATGATTGACATCAAAAATTCTTCGTTAAAAATGAACGACACATCACCGCGCATTTCTGCAAACTTTAAATTGTTTGTTTACATGTTCCGTCTTCTGTTTGCGCTGTGCTGCTAGTAGCATTCATCATACATACCGATATTTCGTGTTTCTCATGCAAAGCACAACATGCGGGGTAGCCGTTGATGACCGCTGGGGTGCGGCGTCGGCGCTTACGTGCACGACCCATGCCCGGCGGTCCTGGAGTCGAGTTCAGGTTCCGTAAAGCAGGGGTTGCGCCAGCGGTGGAGTTGATGTTTGCATGGACACGCAAGGCGCTCCTCAAAGTATTTATAAGTTTTTTATTTTGCTAATTTCCCCGCTCATGCCAAACACACTCGGCGGTCGCCGCGCGGAATGCGCTAACATGTGCTCGGCATTTTCTAGGTAACCCGGTACCTAGTACACGCAACCCATTACGGCTAGGTACAACCTTCTCCAAGGTTACACATAAAATATCTCATATCAATAATGCCTTCGCGGGCGCAATAGCGCTGCGGCCTAGCACAATAAATTTTCTGAAGAGGGGGATAAGTAGTTACTGTTTTTTGTTTTTGTTTTAAATAGCTTTAGGTTGTATTCGTAAGTCAAAACTTGTGAAGCACATTTAAATGCGTTATGCTATTTTCAGTTTTAGATACTATCTTTGCACAATGCACTTGGTTTTTCTCATTAGACTCGGACCTTTAGTATTTACGCAAAATAAATGATTCGCTCTCACATGAGTAGGGTAACGGAAACCAGGGTGAATCGATACACATTATTAACCTAGATCGCTTCCCATTATATCAGGGTAACAAAACGCAGTTAGAATATTCCTACCGCTATCGGGTAAAATTCTTTGCAAGCAATTAGCCAGATATTGAAGTGTAGAAGCGCAAAAGGAGCGGACATAGAAAAATTCACAAGGCGCGTGCTGTCTTGTGATTTTTTTTTTCCCCTAAACTTTTTATGCTCCTATACTTGGAAGTGAATAACCACCGACTGGCCCAACTATCCATTGGCCAAACATGGCGGAAATGGTTTTACATAAATGATAACAGCAAAAAAATTTCGATCATCTCCACTAACGTGAAGCCTGGGGAGGGGTGATGCATGTAGTGCACACTTGTATTCAAAGATGGGAAGTATTTCTGTTGCCACACCGTGTTCACAAAAGGGCCGCAGAGTAGTGCCGGTGGGAGGAGCAATCGTGTGCTTTCTGAAGCGGTGCCGCCGTCGTTTTTGTTGAAGCAGGTTTAGGCACATACATGAGAAACATACTGGCCTTATGTTGTCTTTGTGACACAGGCCACACCGGCCGCCGAAGTATGCTAAGAAAAAACGCATAGAGTTGAAAAACGGGGGTAACTGTGTTCTATCAATGCACGTTTTTGCCCATCGAGTACAAATGTTTCAGGGCGAGGCGTTGTGGAACAAGTGTCCTGGTGTGTTTTTTTAGTATTTGTACCGTTCGGACACGACGCGTTGGAAACAAGTGTCCTTTGTTTTAATGCCGTGACAGCAAGATACGACAGGTCAGGCTAACAGCCCGAACCCCTAACGTGCTTCACCGTTGAAGCAATTTTTCTGTGTAATTTTTAACAATGTTTAACAGAAATGCAAAACACTGCCAGCGATAGACGTACGTTCTTTAAAGCCTACAGTCTTTCTAACAATAGTAGAATTTGGAGGAAGCGAAATTGTGAACGATGTCTGCAGCTTCTTTACTGCATTTTTAATACAAATGAATATATGGAATAGTTTCCTTGACAAAGGGGCCAGATAAACTGCTTGAAAACTTACGGTAAATAAATTTTAAGCGGTTCCGGGAAACTAATGATAGTTTACCTATGTGCTTTTTGGTTGAGGACAAGGTTTATACATGTCACTTATTTACACTCCTGGCTTTGCTCTTGAAATATTTCCTCTAAAAAGTCTCCCAAAAACATCCGTGATATTTCTGCGCCCAGAAATCATTTGTAAAACCACAATATATCCTATTAGCATTCTAGGAGTTTTTGTAAATGTTTCTCGGAAGCAAGCTAACAACATACAGCATAAACACAGAGCCTGTTATTATGTGACAAAAATACTGCAGTGGTGCATTCTTGAAAGAGATATATTGTACGCTTTCTCAACTTGCGTGCGAAGTGGCTCAAAGAAAGTGCAATGAAAGTAGCAGCTCTTCGTTTGTGCGTGTGCCTTTTGGTGGGTGTAGCCGGTGAAGTCCCCGGTCCAGTATATTCTAAACCCGGTGAAATATATGACTATCAAAACCCAGTTGAGGTAAACGTTGTTGGGGTTCTATTTGTTTTTGTTTTTTACATTTGCTTTTCACCATGCAGAAGTGTCAATCTAAGGGCTATTCTTTCCAAGTTGCCATTTTACTCTGTATTATTAGCAGAAAAAACATATCAACAGTTAAAAAACCATTTATTCAAACAGATAACCTAAACCAAACGAGTGCAGATGATCAAATCTCTTACGAAATATATCCGAAAAACCACCTGTTGTGTTTCCAATAATGAAATGTTATCTTCTTATGCGTGCGGTATATTCTGGAGCACCCTGTACTTTTCAGGCATACATAAGTTGTATTTGTGTGCCGTGGTAATTTTGTAACCTTGCTGCCTTTTTCTGCAATTGTAGCGTCGGAAAAATTATGGTGCTTCTAAATAGCTTCAAGTGAAACATGTAACATAAAACAGTTAGACAGAGGGTGTGATGCCTAGGAAGCATCGTTTTTGTAAGCAATTTGTTTAATTGAATGCACATAGCACCAAGCCGCGTTGATTTTCATGAAGAGCGCAAGGGCAACAGAGCGCTAAATCGAAATTTCCGCCTTTGACTTATTCGCACTGTAATAAGTTCTATTGAGGGTGAGAGGTGAGAAAAAAATGCGGGCGTTCAAGACAATAAATTGCTGGGAAGCGGCCAGGATTTTCGAATGTCTGGCGTACTACAACCGCGTAATGTCCCAATGGTCAAATTGGATGATGTTGATGATGATTATTATAGGCCCCCACTTTGTAACGCAACGTAGGTTGTCACCAACTGACTTGCCGGTGTTATTCTACTTATTTGCCCTACCCTTCACTAACCCAATTTGTTAGACCCCTCCGCCACGCCTTTAAACTCCCATCGCTTCTTCCCCCTTGCACACCTGTTTACAACTCCCCCCTTCTGTTCTAAATTTCAATTCGGATTATTACTCTTGCTCGGTGTATTACGTCCCACTCTCTTCCATACTTTTCTTCCACAACCATTACCGTCGCCTCTTCGTCACCACTATGGCCCCGAAGTTGAGGCTTCCCCTCATACCAAACCCCAAACTCTCCGTCAATATTGTTTGCCTATCGCTCCGCCGCAATCGTAGCTCTGTGCAGTCTATGAAGATATGGTCTACGGTTTCCCCATACCAGCCGCAGCATACACAACTTGTGCCCTGTTGCATGTAGTTAGGCGTGTATGCCTCAGACACCCCACCCGTGCTTCAGAAACCAATGTAATGCATCTCGTATTGCCATAGAAACCTTCCTTCTTGATTTGTAGTTTCTCTATTCTAGAAGTCTCCAGGGTTTTGTCACTTTCTTTCTCTGTGCCTCATTCAACGTCTCTGGGGCTTTTGCCGGCTTTTTAACTATTTTGCAAACCCTTCCCGTACCGAACTTTTCTACCGCTTGGTCAGCTGCATGTTCCTCCGTCTTCTCCGCGTGTCCATGCTTCTAATATACAGGTACCTAAACATTGTCGCGGCCCAATTTCCTCAACCATGTCACGTAGTCGCTCCTCAAATTTTACTGTGCTCTGCGCTTGCCTCGCCTCTAAAGACGCCCAGCTCATATTCCTTGTACCATTTCATACGTAGTTTTGCTATGGTCCCTAGGGCGAGCCTGCCTGCCGTCCTATGGTTTACCTGCAGGCCAACTTTCACCTGATTTCATGCATATAACCGTTATCCTTAAAGTCAATCCTGGTACCATTGCCCCCTTTCAGACTCTCCTCACCACCTGGTAATTTGTGTAGCCCAACGGTGCTAGATGTTTGATTACACCAGCGTTCCGTCTTCCTTTTGCCTTGAGGTGGGCCTCATGCACATGCACCGAAACTGCGCCGTCGTTAAACCATAATCCTAAGTATTATATCTCTTTACGCACGGTATTTCTACTTCTTGAACTGATACCGATTTGTGGCCCGTGTCGTCATTGAAAGCCATGATCCGCGATTTTTCTCTGATAAAAAATAACTCAAAGTGCTTCAATTCCTCTCTGCATAAATCAGGCACTGAATACCTATCCCGTCATCCGCCATCAACAATATGTAGTCTGCATACAATATTGCCGGAAATCGCTGTTTCTCCACCTGTCCGTAATGCCTGAGAAATCGAATCCCAGACTACTGACCTCGAGCTTCCTTTCTAAACCGCCATCAATATCATGAACTGCAATGTACATGTAGGAAATCCTTGTTTCAAATACTCGTAGTCGTATGCCGGCATATTGTATGCTACCCTCTCCCACACAAATTCCCCCTGGTTCTCACGGTATAGTTCTCTGACTAAGCTCATTATTTTACCCACGCTCTCTAATTCTCCAGGATACCACATAGCTTCTACAGGTCTTAACTGTCATACTCCGCTTGCTTGTCTACAAATGCTAACCACAAATGTCGAGTATCCGTCTGCGCCACCTCTAGGCATTGGCTCACTACAAATAGGTTGTTATCTAGTCTTCTGTTTTTTCAAAACACATTTTCAAGTTCCCCTAGCACTCTATTCTCTTCTACCCACTGCTCTAGCTCAAATTTCACTGCGTGCATTCCCAACCTGCATAGCCCTGACGTGATGGTGACTGACCTACACGACCTCGGGTTGGTTTTGTCTGTTTTGCCCTTATGGATTAAGGTCAACCTGTAAGTATTCCACGCTTCTGGTATTGCCTTCTTTCCCATAACTGCGTTCATGGCTTGTAGTAGCCTTCCCTATCTCTTTTGTCCTAATCGGTTGATCAACTACACTGGTATTACATCCTTTTCCACTGTGGTATTTTTGGTGACATTTCCCTCTGCTTGTCCGCACTTGTACATGTCCCATCCTTACTCCACACCTTTCGGCCTCCCCATCATGCGATCCCTCTGATGCTGCCAGGCCACTGTTTCAACCTTACAGAATTTCGGAGTGATAATTTCATTATGGTATGCCAATGCCCGCTCTCCCTTGAGTATCTGCCCCGCTTCGTTTTCTGTAGTACAACCTTCTGTATGTCCCGTGACTTTCCCTAATGCCCACCCATGGTTCCAAAACTTTGCGGCGCGCCTCTACCCTTCCTTCGTATTATTGCTAGCTGCTGCCCTTTATCTTCGCCCGCACCAACAGTTCCTGGTCCCTTCTTGCCCTTTCGGCCTGCCTCTGCCCTTTTGGCGCCTTTTGTGCCTCTCGGTCGCCTCCTTTTTTTCTGTGTTCCACCAGCTTCTTGGCGCCGGTGGAACACAGCGCCAAGAAGCCTTTATATTGATGGGTCCTTTCGGTATTGATTATTTTTTTACTGCATAGTTGTGATGGGCATGCGTTATCCCCATTTCTATCCAAAATTTGTATTTATGTTGGCTTCTATACTTTTGGCTATAGCAGCAATTTGTTTACTGCTTGACTTTGTGTAATGCCCTGCTCGGTCCGGTTTTGCGTCCTCCTGTTTCCCAAAATTCATTCGATACGCTTGTGGGTACTGCCAAGATGGCGACCCCCTTCCACATCTATGCCCATTCCATGCTACCCTTCATGAAGTACCTACGTGAGGAGGGAGTAGTTGATAGCCGACTGTCTCCTCCCCATTCCCCTATGATTTGACCATCGATTTTTTTTCTTATTTGCTATGATCTGGTTTTGTTCCTGACACCCATCCAGCATTACATGTCCGTCATTGTGTGCGTACCCGTCTACATATTAAAAGTGGACGTTCATGCTTCCTGACAATTTTCCCTCCCCGGAAGTTTTCAAATCCACAATGTCTATTTTTAGGCAAACCAGTAGGTTTTCATTTTGTTCCTTACTCTCCTTCAGCGTCCACAGGTACGAGACTCCTAAAGACACCTTTACACCCTCTACCATCCTTTTCACCCGCACAAGCTCTTTAGTCTTCTTTCACTCATTTCATTTTGCCCCCTTCGTGTAAGCATACTGGGCTGTGATAGTGTGGAAACAATCAAGTCTATGGCCAGTCGACTACAGGGTTTCGGTGCAACAAAAGAGATGCTTTTCAGGGGTAATCATCAGAATACCTAGAAGGCAGAAGAGGGGGAAGACCTTCAGTGCAGGACGGTATAGCATACTCCCGGGTTGCCGGGCGAGTTTACTGTTTCTCGGGCCCGTGTTACGTACGGCCAAAACCAGTGTCCTGCGGCTGTCGACCAAGACAGTCATGCACGAGATCCGCGTAATTTACGAGGCTGAGGTTTCGCCATCGGGCCACAATTCTCTGTATCAGCTGCAAGCCCTCACCGCAGCTCTGACAGGGAATTTACGAAGCGTCCACCGCACCTTCAGCGGCCTATTGTCGTATGTTCCTTCAATACCAGCAAGTCTTTCAATCTGTAAGAGCTGAACAGTGTTTCATCTGGTTTATTGAAATTAACTTGAACTCTTCGTATTCCGCATCATTCGTTCTACCCGAACATTTCAACCGTCCTCTCTATCCGCTAGTGTTATGCCTTTCGTCTTCTTAACTGTCTGGCATAAATGTTCACGATATATATTGACACAACCCCATGTTGCAGTCTCAGACCTGTGCGATTCCGTGTACCTACTCTTGAGTCCCCGAAACCTCGTAGCGTCACACATACGTACTCCTCCGCCTTTTCTAGACCCCGGTGTCCTATTGCAACTTTCCCATACATACTCTCCGATTACCGCAGGTTCTTTGTCCATTGGGTACCTCTCGGTCAATGCCTATACTCAAATATCTTCCTCTTGTGGATTAGCGCTACTTTCTCTTCGAGTGCCCCCGGCTGCATCCGTTCATCTTTCAGCTCCCACTGCAACTCCCCAACTTACACCCAGAGCTGATGCTTTTCTTCCTCGAGCTCGTCAAGGCGCGACACCAGCACACACCCTCTGCAGATAAAATTCTACCCTCCCGCCTCCCCCACCGAATCGAAGCTCATCTCTTCGAGTGGGTACTCACGCTCGCTCCCGATGCACTCCACACCCGACCTCGTTGGTGGCATGGTAATTTACGTGCCAAGGCTTGCCAAACCCGAACCTATTCACTGCTGAGTTCTCCCACGCAGTGCACGGTATTCACAAAGTGAACCCACGCGTAACAACTTGTGGACACATTTATTCGTGCGCTTCGCTACGCTAACCACTCCTGCTCCTTTCCACCAAACCCTATTGCCTAAACTCACACCGTTTTTCTCTAATGCATTATGAATACAAAAGGGAATAACAAAATTTAAACAACCCGTTTCGTAGTCGGTGTGTCTGCTCCGCTCCGCACGTCCGTCCCCCCCCCCCCCCCATGCCCTGCTCTCATGGAGAGGGCGATCCTTTGCGGAGAGAATGGTAGTAGTGAACAAGTGGTAACTATATAAGGGCACTTTGGGAAAGAAACGTCCTGATATGAAAGTGTTTTCAGGTGTCGCTTTCTTTCTTTAACGACTTGAAGATGTTTTGGAGGATTAACGGGTATTGGACGCCAACCGATATCTATGATCAGACACAAGCTGCTTCATCGAGAGAGAGCCTGAACGGCCACGCATCACAGTGTACCTGTTTCTCGAAATTTTATGAAATACCACAGAACTTGTCGCAACACCCGTTTACTGGCATAATTGTTTTACAAAGCTCCACAAGCTCTGCTCATCTTCTGGCGCCATTATTTGCTTTAGTGAAACAATTTGTAATAATCGTGTTAAGCCATAACTAACCGGGGAAGGTAATGATAAAACATACGTTATGTACGGTCTGGTTACATATTTGTATAGCCTAATAAAGAACAATAGACTAGCGGAGCTACTAAATATCCAATTGCGTTTTTGAAAGTCGTCCAACAAATTACCTCATTCGCAGATTTCAAGTTGCCAAAGTACTTTTTTAAAATTTAATGTTCTCTTTGCCAGCTTTTGTATTCCGAGGATTTTTGTACCTTACGAGTGCCAGCTGTTATGCTCTGTTGAAATATGAAATGAGGTCTCCTCCAATGTCCAGGCTGAGATGAATTCTCATACGCAGCTGGTCAGAAGGATACAAAATAATTGCCATTTTCACTCAACTGCGCACTATGAATGGTCGAGTTTATAAGAAGAACGATTCAACTGTGTTTACAGAAATGCAATGACATACTGAGTAACATCGCAAACGCTGACGCATCTTGGCGAAAAAAACGAAATTGGGTGCTTACTCTGTTCATATTACACTGCTTGTAATATACTCTATAAATACCACGATAGACAAGATGTGCATCTTACCAATAAAATAATGGTTGCAGTACTTTCAATATGGTTGGTGAGAAAGATTAATCAGCTCGAACGCGTGAAGCTGACTTGATCGCAACCACCGTTGATCATGATCTCATATTTGCCTTCAAGTTTCTACATCTGCCCGGTTACACTGATAACCTGATCAGTCCACATTCAGTAGGTTAATATGTTTCTTCCTGTAGTATCTGTTGATGATGTCCTAAGGCGTAGCTGCCACAGCGGACGTCTTTATATCCCACTGGCTCCTATAAAACATTGTTCTGATCTTACGTAATATTAGGCGACGGAAATTCTTCTAATTTGATCTATCATTCTTCCCGCCGAAATGCCTGTGGTAGGGGCATTAAAAAGTTTCTTACATCATCAGGAGCATGCTCATTTAACAACAAACAGAATATATACTATAAGAGCCCACAGATCACGTATTCACGCCTAGACTTCGCTATTTTCACTACAATACTCTTTCCAATTCCAAAATACGATGCGCGCACACACGAGTACGATGTTAAATAAACTAACAAACAAACACACAAACCAATGAAACTAACAAACAAAGAGAAAGCCCCCAATAGTTTTTACTCCTAGGAAACGTTCACCAAAGCCTAAATGAACTTGAATACAATTAGACACATCTAAGCTCTAGTTCACATCAGCAACGCATATAGACGTGGAAGAGGCAACGCAACATGTAACTCGCTTATCCTACACGCTACCGCATAGTCCATTTTACCGCTCTCGGATGCGCAGCACAGCGTAAGTAGGCCCGTGAGGAACGAAGATCGTAGGCGGGCGCTAGAGGTCCGGGACATGGCGTGGGCTATCCTTCGTCAGTACCGCAACTCAGACAACCTTAATTTTAACTGGCAAAACCTCTTGGAAAAGCGGACGACGTAATGCAAACCGGAAAGGTGGATCGCCTTCCTTCAATCTATATACTCTGAATTCTGGAGACGAACGCGGAAACTCTGAGGTTAACAAAAACAGTCAGCCCATGGCTACCACAAAACAGGACACACATGAATATCAGACCAACATCCTCGTACAACAGCCGTCGGCGAGATGTGCCCACTACGGAAACAGTTTTATAAAACCTGAAATGTGTTGCGAAAAGAATACCCTACGTAACCATAAACGAAATGCCTATTACAAATCCTTGCTTTCTGTTCAAGAAGAGAGGATTGGTCTGGCCTGAAGTAAATCTTTGGCTCCAAGTATTGACAGTATTACATACACAGCGGAAAAACTTGTACACTCAGTGTTGTGCCAGAGCGCCCACACAAGTTCGCAGGTACTGCTATGCATTTGATAGCTAGACGGAATCACGCCTCCGTACAACAGCCCGCTACAAAGCGTTGACGTGCATGTCCGGAAAAAGCACGGGAGTCGTAGCCTTCCCTATCCCGACTCGGTTGATCGCCAATGCAACTCCTTAGCACTTATTCATCCAATTGAAACTCCGGTCAGCGGAGACTGCTGATTGGAGCAATGTGCACTGCTCGCCTCTGGAAAGAACCCCCATGAGAACAAACCCAGGGCGCATGATGGAGATAGCCAATCGTTGAACGACATCGCATGGAATCACCAAGTTCAGCCATGCTCTCGCCTTTGCTCGAGACGGTAGCCTTGTACATAGTGCTGAAACATGCTGCTCTAACTCACCATCGGCTGCCCAGCTCCTTCAATCGGCGCTGTGTTGGTAGCAAGCTGAGCAATTCAGCTTCTCAACAGTGGATGCCAGCTAAAGAAACGTCCGGCGGCGGCTACCGAAGGTGGTGGGTAAATATGTTGCTCTGGGATAACTACAAGTCTCTAGCACAGGTTATCATTGTTTAGGGGAGGCCTGTTTGAGACACTAGGAAAAGCGTTATTGTTGAAAGCCTATAAAGAGTGTTTCAACAAACGCTATTACCGAGGGTGGCGACAAAGCACTCTAGATAATTATTTGCGAGTATCTTACCTGTAGCCCTATACTTTAGGAACGGCAAGAGAGTTATAGCGCGGGGAAGGAGCAAGAGGCATAGAGGCATGGGTAACGATGAACAACCTTAAAATGAAGGAGCTCATCATAATTTGTGAGGAGCTACTTTGCCTCAGGGTATTTGAAACGGAAGCATGCAATTCCCAAGATCATGCTGAAAGACAAGGTAACAGCTGAGCAATTCAGTGAGATGTAGTTTAAAATCAAAGAACGTTGTGAGCGTGACAAGGCCGAGAAAAAGAAACTCCGTGACGCAAACAGGCGGAAAGGCAAGAACAAGGGCAGGAAGCCGAAAGGCAGGGACGCATAGAGGAAGCCAAAAGGCAGGCACGGCTACAGTTGAAGGCATTTGCTTTGAAGCTTAAGCAGTGATCACCGGTGTCTAGGCTGCCTTTTCCAACTGTTCAGGCGAATGGTCCGCGAATAGGGGTTTACCCTATACCGCCAATCGTTATCGGCTACCATTCGGTATCACCGTTCATCATTCATTTCTGTCCAAAAAGATTTACGATGTTTTAGGCGTCAGACTCGCAGAGAAAATTACACTCTTTACAGAAGTAAAAAAGAATGAACACAAATTATTCAAAGCATCAATATTTTTAAAGTTCTCCCCACTAGTACGAAATAAACAAAAAAACTTGATTAGCGTTTTTAGAAGCCTTGTAGCGAGCGTTGAAGGGGGATCGGCGTGTAAAACCACGTAAAAAAGTTTCACTGACTCCTGCAACATTGTTGTAGAACTCTCTTTAGCAGCCCTACTGGAAGTTGATATTGCAAGTGCCATAAAAAGAACCTTGAACACAGGCGCATTTACTCATCGCTGGTTCATGCCATTAGGACTACCGCGATGTTATAGGGTCCATGTGGATTTCTATGAAATGATGTTTCTGGTCTTATCTGCTACTCGACGCGGACATCAATACCTCTTTCTTCTCCCGGCCAGTGAGAGCCTATTCTGAGGAATGTCGTGTTGTTTCCTGTGATACCTTTAAGTTAATAATTTCAGAAGGTACGAGACCCTAAAGAGCTGTTCAGACAAAACACAAGATTGTCCATTCGAAAGATTGCCTCAATAAAATCATACTAACACCACTTTTATTGCAAACGTCGCTCAACTAAGCTATATAACTAGGAAGAAAAGGAAATGTTTATGCGACTGAGTAGCTAATATTCCACACCAAAAATTTCACGACATAGGCACAGGCCTGCATCTTCTGTTGGCTGTGGCTGGCAAAAGCAAATGCAAATCTGCAGGGAATATAAAAGCTAGAAGAACCGGCTATTTCCGTTTAAATGTAATACATATTCATGTTATGGCAGTACGATTGATGAGCAAGTCGATGGAGATTAGGAAAGTACTCCTAAACATAAAAGTACCAGTTCGTAATCCTGTTGGTACTGCGCTGTCTATGTTTGCAATAGCTGAACATGAAGTCCAGCGCTTTGGAGTTTTGTCACATGAAGCCGGCAGATTGGGGTAAGATACTTTGTCTTACGAGGCCGTTTTTATCCAGCGCACCCCATGTGTAACGAAACGAATATTTTAAAGAATTAAAACAAGCAAATACAAATACAAACACGGTAAAAAACAACGCAAAACCAAACAGCTGTCTGGTGCAGTATGGTGGCCTCTTCTAAGAGCGCTTACGCCAAACAAGAATCCGCAGTCCGCTGCAAAGCGAAACATATCACTATCGTTTGCATGAAGGCCTGCCGTTGTTACGCCGTCAGACTTCATGAAACTCATGGTGTACTAGAACCATTTACTGCTCCTTATATATCATGTAGAACCGTCATCGCCCTGTACCCCAGCCATCTTCCATGAGACCTGTTTCGTTTGAGTTTTGTGCTTACTGACATAATTTAGTATTCAAATCACCTCTCATTTGACACATTTTTTCCTGGCCGTCATTGACTCATTAAACACTATCCATTATCACCATCATCATCATTTATTATTTATTTTTTACTCAAAACACCCCTAAAGGCCCTCACGCAGGAGCGCATTATATAGGGACTGGTTAAAACAGCAAGAAGAAACATACAAACAGATATACACTGGGCGAAATAAAAGAACAGCGCTTTCGCGAATGCAAATACGTAGACCGAACATTAGCTCCGAATAACGCGTAAAAATAAACACGGAAGAAGCAACAACAAAAACATTTCTTTCAATTTTCATTCACAATTTCTGTGAGTATTCACGTTCTTAGCCTGTTTGAAAAAGCAAGAGGATGGGGAAGGGAATTTTACAAATTGTTACTCGGAAATTAAAACAACGATGTATTTCTATGAATGATGATATCTGATATTAGGAAAGAACGTGTAACTGATACTTGCTATAGTAATAACGGTGAAGGGTGCTGCTGAATGCACTGTAGCGATACATAGATCGAGTTCAGAGGCTTTTATGACACCTGGGCGACTTGATGGAACGTAATCGACTCGTTAGAGCACGAATCACTAGATGTCGCAGTGTTCTTCGAGAATAGATTGTGTATGTATGTTGAGCAATGGTCGTACTCTCCCAAGAACCTTTATTATACTTTCAAACCACGCGAACGGTTTTCGCGTCACATTTTCTTCAGAACCAGTGGGAACAGATTCGGTTTTGTGGTTATTCTGAGCAGAAACGAATCTGTCACAGTAAGGCATCGCCTTTATACTAGTCTCTTCCAAGCATGCCTTTAATGTATTTGGAACGCAGGGTGTGCCTTAAAAATGACGCAATTCCAACACAGTAAGCATGAAACTGAAGTGTTGAAAATCTCTTGGAGTTTCCTTTATATCGCATTCCAGAATAGGCTGAGAAAAATTTCGAACGAACTGCACAAGGAAGATCCTTTATTCACGGAACACAGAATTTGGAAATTTTGTGAATTACAATATGAAAATGTATTTTTTGATATCACAGTCACATTGTCTTCACCTCAAGAACGTTGATAACAAGGTCCAAACATAACATCAGTGCTAAAGTTGCTTGAAAACAGACATTTCGTAGTAAGTGAAGCTTTGTCTCATGTCCAGGCGTGATACTTTTGGACAGTAAATGCAGTTTCCAGCAAATTGTGTAAAGAAAAGAATTTTAATATATGTAGACGGACAGTGTTGGGCGTCGTTCTTCTAATTAGGTCAAAATGTATCATGGTATATTTTGCACAACAACAACCTCAATATTTATTCCCCGGGGCCCTTCGTTTTGGGGCAACGTTCATTTTAGATGCTGAAAAGGAACAAGACACTATACCTTTTTCTTGCGTCAAGTACATGGTATCCAGGTGCAACAAGGTGCTTGCAATCCAAATTTATAAAAGAAGAAGGGAATACATATTTCAGGACTATTGAGTATCGAGCAAGGAGTCGAAAAGGGTGAGAATTCTCTGTGTCATCTTTCGTAATAAGATGCTTAAGAAGCACCCCTTTTTATTGTAATATTGTTCTGAATGATCAAATAAAAACGTATTGTACGGTTGTCTTAAGAAACGAAAGAGAATTGCATAAATTTCGGTTATTTATATGTAAATGGGTGGAATAACAAACTATCATCTCTAGTATTTGAGTAAATGGCAGAAGAAATTGCTTGTAGGAGCAGGGTGCCGAATTTTTTCGTGTATCTAAAATACAAGTATTTTATACACAAATATCCAGTCGCCTTAACTACCGCCGCTATAGCCCCCTGTAGGTACCTAAAAGTGCCTTATTGACAGTTTATTTATTGTGACCGTACTTGGCGAGGTATATAACTAACAACCCTTTTATGACATATGAATCACAAGAAATTCTGCGTCCTCCTCTAGTGCCGTGGAAACATTGACCACAACAATTTATTCGATTGACGCCATTGATCATTTGTGAAATATTGATCCATAATAGTTGTGACAACCCACAAATAAGAAGGTGTCGAAGCGAAAAAAAAATACAAGTTTGGTTATGGTTTGATTTCAGCTTAATTTGTTTCGTTCCGGTACAGCTACCGTTGAAATTAATATTATACCGAAACTGTTCGGGAATCGCTTCGAAGGGGTAATTGCCAGGAAAGTAAAAACACAATCGTTTAGCACTTCAAATCCACCACGAAGACAACAGACGAACTAAAAACTGCTTTCCCAATATCAGGCATTATTCATCAAGAGGTCGACAAATTGGTCTCTTTTTGTATGGGCTCCCAATCAGCAGCCTGCCCTAACTGGCAATAAAACAGCTTTGCCATCGTGCTCCTAACGTTTTCGTGCAATTTTCGGTACCTCAAGTGCTGTCGGAAAACCACTCTCTCCACTAATTATAACACTCTGGACTTGCACCGTGGTGACACTGCAGTTAGGTGTACCACGCCAAACTTGCTCCACACTGCTGCCTCCGCCCAACCCCCTAGTCCCCACGCCAGACTCCTAGCGCAAGAGGCCATAGAATTCCAACAACTGAGTACCGCACTATGCTATCAGAGAACGACTGCACAGATGTTGTTTACTCACGCCTCAAGAATGCGTCTTTGAAACCACCGGACAATGCCACGTCAGCCTTACCGCCACAACGCAGAGGTCCCTGTTTCACCGACCACTGTCACATACACCCGCTTCGCGCCACAACCCGGTTGCCAAAAGACATTTACACCGTTGGTTATTGACACCACTGGGGCCTAAATCTCTCTCAGTAGGCTTTCCGCACTGTACTTCAAAGCTCAGAAACACCAAGCACGATTATGCATCTGGAATTTTACAACAGCATTGTAAGTCAAATTGAGGTGTCCAAAAATTTAGTCGTCACAAGTTCGCCCAATATCACTCATGCCAACATGCTGACCCAGATTACATGCGTGCAAATCGAAAGAGCACAACATAAAATCGTGCAGTTTCTGAAGCTATGCCACTACTCTTGCCGGCGAGTCATTCGCGTCTTGTACCGGAGTACAAGAAATGCAGCTTTCCCCGCCATCCTACAAGCAAACAGGCCTCAACTCATACCAGGCCTCTCGAATGCCCTTCTACATGAATGTCAGTGGCCTGCTGTACTTGTTCCCCCTATTCCGCAAGAGTGTACAGGGTTACCAACATTTCCAGGACGTCAGTCACAGGCAAGGCGTCTGACTTCATTCCTACTGTCAAAAATTCCCCGCTAGTAAACATCCCAAATCTTCCGGCGGCAACCCATGCAATTTCCTGTGCCAACTGTGAAGCCTACCTCGTGCCACTGCAAGCAAAGACTGCCTGCCCTACGAGGGTGATACAAGCACACCCTGTGAGCATGTCTCACCCTACTCACTCTAGAAACCCGCCTCTCCAGCATTGTACATCGACCCCCGCCAGGTCAGTCAGTCACATATTCTCTCGCAATCCCCTGCTACTATCTTATTTTATGCCCACCCCAGGCGACCTGCAGAATCCTCTGAAACCATCTTCCTCCCGTCTCCGCCCGCAATACAGTAACTTCTAGCCGAAATAAAAAACAATACGCAGTCATGCTCTGACGTATTGAGGCCCTCCATTGATTCCCTTGGGGCACCAATGATGCCCTTGGTATTGATGCCCTTGGTATTGATGCTCTTGGGGCAAGCCTTCGTCAGAATTCTGATGAAGGCGTGCCCCAAGCCGAAACATTAATACATGTTTGTTCATTACCCGTTAGTCTTATCTCTTACTGTATATATATTCCCCTATGCCTTCTTTGGCGTTGTAGACTGCCGGCATTTCTTTCTGTATTTCCTGATGAGCCCCTCATTTCCAAACCCTATTATCGTGCGAAAGCTTAGCGAGGGCCTCGGTTCTGGCAGCCTTGATGCCAAGGTAGCATAAGAGGGTTTCCCACCAGTTACCCGCTTATGACAGGCTGTAGACGTTCGCGTCACGCCCCAAGGGTTGAAAAGAAGGTCCCCTTCTCCCCGTGTCGTCTGAGTGGCGCTGGCTACCACCCTCAAGCGTCAGACACAGTTGAAGTAAATATAAATACCCCAGAAAGTGAAGGAGAACACAGTCGCCCAGAAAGCCGAATTGGTAAGGCATTCGAGATCTAATCGAATAGCGTGGGCTCGGTCCCCACTCTGGGCGTGTGTTTTTCTTTATTTCTTTCTCATGTAATTATTAAAAAAATGTAACGTCACTAAAGGTAAACAATAGTCTTCCCGTATGCCTTCTTTGGCGTTGTAGACTGCCGGCATTTCTTTCTATATATATATATATATATATATATATATATATATATGTGTGTGTGTGTTCCAATGGTGTTTAACGCAATCAGTTGTCCAAAGAAGAGGCGGGGAAGCGTAGTCTCTTCATGAAACGGCCACTCCAGAGATTACCTTGCTAGAAGCACAGACAGGCACTGATGGTGACTGTTGCACGTCAGCAGCACATACCCACGCGTAGATTGGTAATGGTTCCGCAAAAACCGTTCCCTGATCCAACTGTTCATTACAATCACCCCCCACCAAAGAAGGAGCCATCCTGGTGACTTACGGCGAGCCTAGAACGAGTGGGTCTAGTATGGCTTTAAGCAGCTGACATGAACACTTTCCCGACCACGACGGCGGAGGTCGGCTGACAGAGTTAACGGTTGAACCCTGTAGTTTACAGGTGATGGAGAACTGATGACATGGTATGGGCCGTGGTAGTTCCAAAGCAGCTTGGAAGAAAGACCTGGTGTTTTAGAAGGTATCTATAGCCAAACTAGATCACCAGCATGAAAAGTGGGCGAGGAGTGGCTATTGTCATGATGCTGCTTCTGGCCACCCTGGTCATTCGCCGTGAACGAACGGGCAAGATATCGGCATTCCTCGGCATCATGCCTGACTTCGGAAAGATGGTGGCGTTCTGAAGCGTCAGGGCTGTATGATAGGATAGTATCCATCGTACAAAAAGGTTCGCCACCGTAAAGTAAACAGACCGGTAAAAAACGTGTTGCGCTCTGTATGGCAGTCTTGTATGCGTACATTACAAAGGGGAGTACCACGTCCCAGTTCCAATGGTCGAAAGCGATGTATATTGCAAGCATGTCCCCCAGCATACGGTTGAACCTGTAGCCGAGCCCGTTGGTTTGTGGATGGTATGCGGTCGTGCTACGAAGCACAATGTTGCATTCGGCCACAAGCGCTTGAACAGCCTCAGAGAAGAATACACGCCCCTCCCCCCCCCCCCTCCCCCCCCCGTCGCTAAACAGTTCCCGGGGTGCACCGTGGCGTAGAACAATAGAACGGAGGATAAATTCCCCGACATCACGCGCCGCAGCAACGGGTAATGCGGCTGATTCAGCGTAGCTACGATGATCCAGCGATTGTTAGAAGGAAGGTGAGCTAAAGGGCCATAGAGGTCAATACCGACTCTCTCGAATGTACGAGCGGGGGGTGGCAGAGGCTGCAGGCTGCAAGCTATCTTCGGAGCAGGTTTCTTGAGTTGTTGACACTCGGGGCATGCGTGAATGTACTTGCGCGCGAAGGCGTACATTCCCCGCCAGTAATATCTCTTGCGCAGCTATTTAGCCTTCCGAACTCCTGCATGGGCGCTCTGCGGAACCGCATGATGGGCGAAACATAGCTCTTTTCGTAACCTACGTGGCACCACTAGCAACCACTTTCGACCTTCTGACATGTAGTTCTGGTGCTAGAGGAGGTTTTCGCCATTAGAGAAGTGGGCAGCTTTGCGACTGATGGATCTAGACAGAATTAGTTTTGAAGGTAACGACAGGAAGTCAACGATTGCAGCAATTCATGGATTCTTCTTTTGTTGGGAGGCCATGTCGGTGAGGGTCAGCGGTGACAATAGGGGCACGGTGTCGAACGGGAATTTTTTCGGGTTCGGTTCGGGTTCAAGCCTTTCGGGTTCGGTTCGGGTTCTGTACAAGAGCACCATTCCATTCCTGTTCGAACCGGTTCGAACTGGTTCAAACGGGTTCGAAGAAAAAAAGCAGGCGTATTTGTTTCCGTTAATTTTTGCGCTCGTTTTTCGTGTCCTTATCAAGTCGGCATTAAAACAGTCATAATGAAGGTTTCTTTGTCCAAATATTCTGTCTTCGCCAAACTAAAGTGACCCTGGAATACTTTTCCCAGCTTTTTTCTAAATCTTTAGTGCTTGTAGAAATTAGCAAACCAACACATTAGAATATTGGTTTGCAATGTGCCTCAGCCAAAAATTACTGCTCTCTCCTCACCAGATAACATAGAAACTGGCTCAAAATATTTTTCTCTCCTTCCAGGTCTTCGCGTTTTTCGACCGCTAAATGACATTACAGCGGTGTAGAGGCTGTTTGCCGCCTTTCCTTAAGTTGCAGAATAGAACGCATTTGATAGCCACTTAATAAAAACGCCACAAAAGCGAAGCAGAAACGGAAGATGTATCCGCAGTGACGAGCAAATCACGCACTGTTGCTCTTTGCTGGCAATAGCTATAGTTTTCGCAGTGCTTCCAGATGCGGAGAAGAGAGAAAGCGTTTATCGAAAGTGTGTATTTATTTATTTACTGCTTTTTGAATTTATTTATTTATTTATTTAATTATGTATTTATTTATTTATTTATTTATTTATTTATTTATTTATTTATTTATTTATTTATTTATTATTTTATTGTTTGGTTTAACGCGCCGACGCAACGCCGACGACGAGGCACGCCACAGTGGAGTGCTCCGGATTAATTTTGACCACCTGGAGATCTTTACGTGCGCCGAAATTTCGAACACACGGATGTTTTCGCTTCCATTAGAAAAGCGGCCCCCGTGGCGGGAATCTAAGCTGCGTCTGTGTGCTCAGCAGCGCAACGCCTTAGCCACTGAGCCACCGCGGTGAATTCATCTAAAGTGTTGAAGAGCTCCTTTAAGTGTACCTGCAAAATGTTTTCTATCGTAGTGTGACGAGTATGTGGCACCGGCAGCCAAGCGTGGCAGGTTCCTTCGGCTTATCTTTTATCTGCTAACAGAGCTGTTAAAAACAAAGAATGGCCACAAAGACTCATTGGACGGCGTGTATGGGACGGCATTAGATAGGGAACCACCGGAGATCATCATCAGCAGCAGCCTATCTACGCCCACTGCAGGGCAAAGGCCTCTCCCATTATTCTCCAATTACCTCGGTCCTGTGCCAACTGTGACCAATTTATCCCCGCCAACTTCTTGATCTCATCTGCCCACATAACATTCTGCCGCCCCCTGCAACGCTTGCCTTCTCTAGGGATCCACTCTGTTACACTTAATGACCAGCGGTTATCTTGCCTTCGCATTGCATGTCCTGCCCACGTCCATTTATTCTTCCTAATTTCTACTAATATGTCTTTAACACCAGTTTGCTCCCTGACCCACTCCGCTCTCTTCTTGTCCCTTAATGTTACACCTATCATTTTCCGCTCCATTGCCCGCTGAGTCGTTCTCAATTTAAGTTGAACCCTCTTAGTGAGCCTCCAAGTTTCTGCCCCGTAGGTGAGTACCGGTGAGATGCAGCTGTCATGCACTTTCTTCTTCAGCGACAATGGTAGGCTGCTATTCATTATCTGAGAATGCCTGCCATATGCACCCCACCCAATTCTGATCCTTCTAATTATCTCTGCCTCATGGTTGGGATCTGGGGTCACAACTTGGCCTAAGTAGATATATTCGCTTACCACTTCCACTGCCTCGCCACCTATCTCAAACTGCTGTGCTGTCCCGAGGTTATTAATGATTACTTTAGTTTTCCGCATAATAATTTTCATGCCCACGGTTCTACTCTGTTCGCCCAGTGCGGAAAGCATGCTTTGCAATTCGTCCCCCGAGTTACTTAGCAAGGCAACGTCATCAGCAAATCTGAGGTTACTGAGGTATTCTCCATTAACCCTTACTCCCACCTGTTCCCAACCCAACGTTCTGAATACTTCTTGTAAGCATGCTGTGAATAACATTGGAGAGATTGTGTCTCTTTGTCTGACACCCTTTCTTACAGGTATTTTACTGCTCTCTCTATGGAGGACGATGGTAGCTGTAGACCCATTGTAGATGTCCTCGAGTATTCTTACATAACGCTCATCTACCCCCTGGTTCCGTAATGCCTGAATGACTGCTAGGGTTTCAACCGAGTCAAATGCTTTCTCATAATCTATGAAGGCTAAATATACTCAGTATAATCAGTTCAGTATACTCAGCGCACTTCTCTATCACCTGATTGATCGTGTGAATATAGTCCATTGTTGAATAACCTTTACGGAACCCTGCTTGTTCTTTAGGGTGACTGAAACCTAAGCTTTTAGACATTCGGTTAGCGGTTACCTTCGTAAATACCTTGTAGACGACTGACAGTAAGCTGATTGGCCTGTAATTTTTCAAGTCCTTCATGTCGCCTTTCTTATGGATTAGGATGATGTTCGCGTTCTTCCAAGATTGCGGTACCATTGCGGTCATTAGGCATTGCGTATACAGGTTTGCCAGTTTTCAAGTACAATTTCTCCGCCATCCTTCAAGAGGTGTGCTATTATCTGATCCTCACCAAGTGCTTTGCCCCCTTTCATTTCTTTCAAAGCCTTCCTTACTTCTTCGGTCGTTACAGGTGGGATGTCTATCTCCTCTGAACTACTGTCTCATTCGGCATTATCCTGTAGGTCCCGGCTACTGTACACATCCCTATAGAACTCCTCGGCCACTGTAACTATTTTATACCTATTTGTGATGACATTGCCGTGCTTATCCTTAAGTGCATACATCTGATTTTTCCCCACGCCAAGACGTCTCTTCACTCCTTTCAGGCTACCTAAGTTTTTTACAGCGTATTCGATCCTCTCCATATTATACTTCTGTATGTCAGCTATCTTGAGCTTATTGATTAACTTCGAGAGCTCGGCTAGTTCTATTCTGTCAGCTGCGGTAGAGATTCTCATGGTTTGCCGTTTCCTGATTAGATCTTTTGCCTCCTGTGAAAGTTTACCAGTATCCTGTCTAGCCATAGTGCCCCCGACGTCTACTGCACACTCCGTGATAATGCGTGTAAGGTTGTCGCTGGCTTCCTGTGTCGTAACCTCGGCTTCCTCATTAAGGGCGGAATATCGGTTCTGCAGCGCGATCCAGAATTCTTCTACTTTACGTCTTACTGTTAGCTCATTTATTGGCTTCTTTCGTAAGAGCTTGTTGCGGTCCCTCTTCAAATCTAGCCTAATTCGAGATCTTACCATACGGCAGTCACTACACCTTACCCTTCCGAGCACTTCCACATCCTGCACGACGCCAGGGTTATCGCATATTATGAAGTCTATTTCATTTTTGTGCTCCCCATTCGGGCTCCTCCAGGTCCACTTCTGACTCTCCCGTTTACAGAAGAAGGTATTCATTATGCGTAGGTTATTCCGTTCTGCAAACTCAACTAGTAGGTCCCCCCTGCTATTTCTGCAGCCCAGACCATAGTTCCCAACTGCCTTGTCTCCAGCCTGATTCTTTCCTACTTTAGCATTAAAGTCCCCCATAACTACAGTATACTGTGTTTTTACTTTAGCCATTGCCGATTCCACATATTCATAGAAGCGTTCCACTACTTAGTCGTCGTGGCTGGATGTGGGCGCGTAGCAGTGCACCACCTTGAGCTTGTAGCTCTTATTGAGCCTAATTACAAGACCTGCTGCCCTTTCGTTAATGCTATAGTATTCATGTTACCAGCTATGCTTTTATTGACTAGAAATCCCACTCCCAGTTGTCTCCTGTCCTCTAGACCACGGTAACATAGGGTGTGTCCATTTTTCAGCACCGTAAAGGCTTCGCCTGCCCTCCTAACTTCGGTAAGGCCTATTACATCCCATTTAATGCCCTGTAATTCCTCGAACAACACCTCGAGACTTGCTTCGCTATATAAGGTTCGCGCGCTAAACGTTGCCAGGTTCAGATTCCATTGGCGGCCTGTCCGGATCCAATGATTCTTAGCACCCTCTGCTGCGTCACAGGTCTGACCGCCGCCGTGGTCAGTTGCTTCGCAGCCGCTGGGGACTGAGGGCCGAGGGTTAATTGGCGTATTTATGGGAGGTTGTGGCCGTTACTACACCAGGGTGGCCAATCCTGCTCTGGTGAGGGAGTGCATTACCGGCAATGGTCGCCGGGTCAGGCCACACCCCAGGCCCCTTTGTGCAATTCCATCAATACGGGGATTTTCATTTTCCTTTTTTTTAATCCGGTGGGAATTGTCCGGCACAGGGATTCAAACCACGGTCCTTCTGCACGCGAGGCGGGTGTTCTACCTTTACGCCATCACTGCATCCCACCGGAGATAAGAACTTGCTAATGACTCTTCAGCTACTGGTGACAGTGATTGGGCTCTAGGAGAGATGATAGCCAAGTGAAGTCACAAGCAGCAGTAACGATCACTTGTAGAGAAAGACAGAGAGAGAGAGGGAGAGATTGAGGGAGAGAGAGAAAATGAAGTTTAATTCAATCGAGGCAAAGTTTCAGAGAGGCGTCCTCATTCGAGGGGGCCGAGTCGACAGCATTTTCCATCAAGAGCAACTGATCTTTCAGGGCGGTGTTGGCCATGGCTGCCGCCCAATTCTCTATGGAAACGTGGAGGTTAGATGGATCTACGGCACACTTGTCGCAGCCGCCTACTATGTGTATGAGGTCCCCAGGCTCTTCACAGAAGCAACGAAATGGAGAGAGTTGTGTCCCGTCAAAGAGGTGAAGTCTGGTGCTGTGTGGGAAGGTGTATGCCCACAGGGTCCTGAATAACCTGTGCTGGTTAATCGGTAGCGATTTGCGCGGGGAGGAATATGTTCTATAGAAGAGGCCATAGTGCAGAGTAACATCCTGGTCTGTTACTGCAGGATGCATGCACTCGGGCCGGGCTTCGTCAGCGCTGGCTAAGCGAGTCAAATCTTGAGCCATGTGGTTGGTTATCTTGTTTGCCGGGGATGCCAGTATGAGCTGGTGCTCATACAATCGGGACTGGTCTCGTTGGTGGTCTCTGTTTCATCATCGGAAGTGTTGTAACATGCAATCGACCGTTGGCAAAGTTTGGCCATGCCGCCTAAGAGTTTGTTATGAGAGTTTTGGTGCCGCTTTGGCTAAGCAGACCTGCTATTACCGTTTCTTCAGCTTAGAGGGGGCTGTGTTTGAGGGTTCATATACTATACCTGTGGGAGGCTGCAGAACGGTAACACTAAGAGAAGGTGTTGAAGAACGCTATCGGGTGCCTCTTGCATCAAACCAGTTGATCGTCCCTCCCTTTTTTTCTTGCAGTTTAGTTTCTTTCCAACTGTCTCCCCTCATATATACACACGTTTTAAACCCTTTGATGAATTTAAAATATGCATTAGGCAATTATTTATTAACTTTAGCCCGAGATGTCAATTTTAATATAGCAACATAATAGTAATAGCGTAATACGGGCATAAAGAAAGACCTTTTATAGCATTCAGGTGGTCGTCACATAGCTTTGCGGCTACTTTGTGCGTGACAAAATTTTCTGATTGGTCGAGAAGGAGAACGCTCCAAAATTTCCAAATACCAAGGACCCCAAAGATATCATGTTTGGCCCAACCGTCGAATCTGCCTGAACTGATCCGCTAATTATTCTTTACAAATTAATCAACACACCAGTCCCACTAATTCACATTAGCTCATTCACTCACGTCATTGACCCCAGTCTACCCGCTAACCCGCGCTAATCGACTTCAAACCATCCGCCTATTAAGTTTAAGGTTGAGCAGATTCAATGTAACATGAAAATGCTATGAAATATACTTTAAAAGTGGAAATTAGGAGTCACAATTTTTCATATCTTATCTTCTCTTAGAGCAGTAACCAAAGGACACAACGACACTGCATACAAGAAAAAGTTACGTTAATTTTGAAAACTGCGAGTGTTTGTGTCTCAATGCTGTTTGTATATAACCGCCCATTCAATTTAAAGTAAGTGGAAGATATGGATTTATTGTTGATGGTGTCCCTGAAGACCTTCACAAGCGGACAGAGATGCATGCGAATTAACAACACATTAAACATTTTACACGATTTTAAACACGATGTAGATAGAAACCATGAAGAATAGTACATAATATGTTCCCTCGTAATATGCGTTATAATTTAAGTTATGCTAAATGTAAAAGATAATTGGGAGAGATGGGCAGTACCTAACGTAAACTGACAGTATATACAGACAACTTTACATTAAATTGATGGCACTAATTCGAAGATAACATGATGGCACATGGGAACTGCAGACTACAAAAAATATTTCATGTTTCTGTCTGGCGAGTGGCAAAATATCTTCAGACGCCATTCGGCACACGTCAAAGATCTCCAGGCAGTCAAAATTACCCGGAGCCGTGCACTACGGCGTGCCTCATCGCATGCGTTGCGTCGGCGCGTTAAACCCTACAACCAATCAACCAATCTTCAGACTCAAGGTGGGGGGTAGGTACCGAAATGGAAAACTAGAAATCTCATTTTTGAGGCCCCCTAACCAGTTCGGAGCGGTTCCTTCGATTCGTTCCGGTTCGGGTTCAGTTCCGAAATGGCAGAAAAATACGGTTCTGGTTCAGTTCCGGTTCCTGGCCAAAATTCGGGTTCGGTTCCGGTTCCGGTTCGACACCCTGAATAGGGGATCCGTCGCGTCAATGCATGTAGCATCAACAGGCACAGGGGAGTGCGTCGGCATCAGAACGCTCGCGTCCGGACCGATAGATAACATGCATGTCATATTCTTGTAAGCGGAAGGCCCAACGGGCCAGTCGTCCGGTGGGATTCTTTATGGAAGATACCAACACAGGGCGTGATGGTCGGTGACAACGTCAAAGGGTCGGCCGTAAAGGTAGGGGCGAAACTTTGTAAGGGCCCAAATTACCGCCAGGCATTCTTCTTCAGTAACCGTATAATTGTGCCCAGCCTCGGTGAGAGTTCTGCTCGTGTACGCAACTACATCTTCGTCGCAGCTGGGCTTGCGCTGCACGAGCACGAGCACGGCACCGATACCAACACCACTTGCATCCGTGTGCACTGCAGTAGGAGCGCTGGGATCGTAGTGGTGGAGACTAGGTGGTGAGGTTAGTAGACGTCGCAGGGATGTGAAGGCGTCGTCACACTCAGAAGACCACGCGGGTAGTCTGTTGTCGGTATTGAGCAGCCTCGTGAGTGGAGCGACGATGAAAGCGAAATTGCGAATGAAGCGCCGGAAATAAGAGCATAGCCCAATGAAGCTGCGGAGGGTCTTTATTGAATTCGGCTTGGGGAAGTAGGAAACGGCACGAAGTTTTTCGGGATCGGGTTACACGCCATCTTTCGAACCAACGTGGCCCAGGATGGTTAGTTTGCGTGCAGCAAAAAGACACTTCTTGAGATTGAGCTGTAGTCCAGCTACAGTAAGACAGGTGTGTACTTGGCGCAAACGAGCAAGATGTGTTTCGAAGTCAGGAGAGACCACAATGACATCATCTAAGTAGCAGAGGCAGATATGCCATTTGAGCCAGCGCAAAATGTAGTTCATCATTCGTTCAAAGGTGGCTGGCGCGTTGCATAGCCCAAAGGGCATGACGTTGAATTCGTATAACCCATCGGGGGTCACAAGCGCCGTTTTGGGCCGGTCACACTCAGCCACCGGCACCTGCCTGTAGCCGCAGCGGAAATATAGAGAAAAAAAGAATTTGGCACCCTGTCGACAATCGAGAGCGCTGTTGATCCAGGGCAATCGAGGCGACTGCTATGCCTCGGAGCAATCACTCCGGTGATGCGAGTTACGACCACTTTCATCGGGGCATTGCCCGACGAAGTCGAGTAACTTCCAAAGAACGAAATCCCCCGTCCAATGGTGCTTGGATCAGATTTTCCCGGTTGGTGCGCAGCTGCACTGTAGTACCTACCATATTATTATAACCCAGGATGTGGTCTGACGGGGTGTTGCGGTTTCAAGAATTCCCCTGTTTGTAAGCGCCTGTACCTATTTTTAATCTGGAAGGCGACTAGCCGCTCCGGTCTAGGGGCAGGAACGACCCACGTCTGGCAATGTGGTAGATGGTGTTCAAGCCCTGCATATCCCGCCTAGACAGGTGCCACTTCTACATTTTTTTACTGGTGGGTGCACTGTGGTTTTTGACCACGCCCGAATGGAGCAAGAGGTCTACCACATGACAATTCAAGGCTGCGTTGTAATCAAGCCCCAAGCCATGATTCTCTCGTGCAAGGCATCCACAGGCGCTGGGGACGCTTGTGTTTGTAAAATAATAAACCGGTGTGTATCTGGCTGCCCCGAATTTGAACCCAGTATCTCCGGCTTACGAGACGAGTGTGTTACCACTCCACCATCGCTGTGGGTAGACGTCACAACACTCTTTCCCCGGCATTTCCTACAAATTCGGGTAAATTCCCAATCACGAGAGCCCCTGTTCAGTGGGCGCTTGTGCCAATATTTACGGGTTTTTTGCCCAGAGGTACCAAAGTACCTCGCATTTTGTTTTAACCGATGATGCGGTTAGGCGAGGGGTTGCAGTTTCCAGAATCTCCCAAATGGAGGGCCCCTCTAACAATTTATATTCTGGTTGGTGATCAGCGGTTCAAGCCGGGGAGCAGGAGCCTCGCACGTGTGCTGCAGTGGTATGGCGTTTCCGAGAACTTTATTGCCCGCCGTGACTGAGGAAGGAGATGGTTGTACCCTTTTTATTAGTTGGTGCACAGAGATTCAAGACCCCACCCAAAGTCGTTCGAGAGACCTGCAACAGATCCTTCCATGCCAGCTTACGGGAAAGCTACAAGTGTTTATTCCTGCGTCTAGACGGACTACAGTACGTGAAGCTTGAAACATTTAAAGAAACCGGTGGGTATCCGGTTTCCCAGGTTTAAAACCCAGTACCTCATGCTTTACGAGACGAGTGTTTTACCACTCGGCGATCGCGTTCTGTTCAAAAATGCATATGTAAATACTTTTAAACTTACCGCACTGCACAGGCAGAGTAGAATCGTAGCCCTGAAAATTATTATACAGAAAATAATGTAATTCTTATTAACCTCGGGATTGACACAGATAGGACCCGAGGCAGTAGAATTGGTAAGCAAATATATCTACTTGGTGAAAATTGTTACCCCGTTTCCCAACAATGAGACAAATAAAATTAAAACTATAAGAATGGGGTGCAGTGCATTCGCAAAAATACTCAGGTAATGAATGGCAGCTTACCATTGTTCCTGAGAAAAAAGTGTATGAAAGCTGCATCTTACTGGTATTTCACTACTGGGTAGAAAATTGTAGGCTCACTAAAAGGAGTTAACTTCAGTTGAGAACGACTCAGCGAGCGATGGAAAGCTAGATGATATGTGTGACATCAAGAAACAAAATGAGAGCGGAATGGGTTAGGCACAAATGAGTGTGTAGAACATCTTAGTACAAAACAAGAAGAAATGGGTGTGCGCAAGGCATGAAATACAAAAGCACGATAACCATCGGTCAGTAAGGATAACCGAGAGCACGCCTAGAAAAGTCAACCGTGGAAGGGTGCAGCAGAAGAGACATGGGTAGATGAAATCAAGAACTTCGCGGGGATAAATTGGTCGCAGTTGCGACAGTACCCCGATAATTTCAGATCTAAGGGGCAGTCCTTTGCACTCCAGGGGGGGTAGATAGGCTGATGATTATGATGCCGATGCTGAGAATTTTATACGTATATGTATTCGTCTTTATATAAAGGCATATATATGTATATAGGTATGTACATGTTTGATGTTCGCCAGCCGGCGCTTGGTTAGCCGGTTGTTGTAGAGCGGTTTATGGACGGTCGATGCGGCGTACACCCGTAAGCGAGAAGCACACGGTTAAGCGAGCTCGCGCGAAACGCGTCCTGCTGCTTCTTTTTCTGACACAGAGGCACAGCGTACACTCATCTGTGATAGCGCTGCGTTACATCGGCTTGTTCTGAGGCGTACGCTGATACTCTTGGCTACAACCCCCCCCCCCAGTCCCTGTCAAAGAGGAGCGGTCATGACGTTCCACAGGGATGGCAGGATGAGTGGCTGAGTGTTTTAACGTAACTTTTCAGACGATGGATAAGAACAATTTCGGGGTCACGACTGCGCTGGTTGGCAGAACGGGTAGCGGGCTCGGTTACCGTGGTACCTAAAATTGGTTTATACCACCACGCAATAGCGCCGGGCAATAAACTACAGCCGGCGTGGATTAATCATGGCGAAACTCCGGGTGAGCTTGATTTCGCATCGTGAAGGGTCTTGGAGGCTGGGTGTACTCTTCGGCGTGATTGACAACGTGAAAAACAGGCCTCGTTTAAGAAGCATCGGTGTCGTACGGAAGAATCATGGCGATGTAAAAGGAGGGCTCACGACCGTGCACAAGACAAAAAGGAAAAAAGCCGGAGGCGGACTGGCTGGCGGTATTATTACCGCATGTCTCTCCGTCCCGGTCTGTCCGTCGCGCAAAAGGCGGAACGCCCGTTCCTACAAATATGCAACGGCACCTGTGGCCGACAGGCCAGGGCCACGGAGAAAAGAGGCCCAGACACAGTGTTGGAGATTGATTCTTGAAGTGAACTTTAGTTCCATCTTTACTTATCATACAGCACAACAGCTTCCTGATGACTATGGTTCTGCTGCGAATGCTGATACTGATGACCTTCCTCATAACGAACGGGTTAAAGTGAGGAAAGAAAAGTTTGTGAATGCAGCTTATCTGTACAAAATAGCGGTAATATGCGAGCTATGTACAAGTTATGTGAAAGAAAAAAGCACTAGAACTCTGTACAGAGTTGTACACTAAGTGTCCATGCCCAAACGAAGGGAATGTCTTTATTGTCCATGTCCAGTCGTCGGCTTTACGGCGACGGCAGCCACATAGCGAGTTCGGGAGGTGTGGGCTGTTAGTGCCGCTGAGGCTGGGTCCAGTCTCGGATGATGCCTTTCCGCGCATTCCAGAGGTTCGTAGTGGGTTCGGCTGGGAACCGGGACCTACGACTTGTAGAGAGTATGACGCGGTACGCACTCAAGAATAGGCAAGTTAAAGGGGAAGCCTGGGTCTGGGATGGTCCTCATTACGAACGTGGAGTCGTTGATAAACAGACAGGGACGTGGGGACTTAGTGACGCCGTGGTGGTCCACCACGGCGTCGAAGCCACGCGTGGCGCTTGGTCAATCGGGCCGTCGTTCACGCTTCTAGATTGAATGCTTTCTTCGCGCCCCGGGGGTCCAAGACTGGGGCGGAACTCGCATTAGGAAAATTTGTCTGATACGCGGGGCATCGGAGACCACTGGTACAAATGCGATAACTAATGGCACGAAATGTACGCTGGTCTCTAGTATTTAAAGAAGAATTGTGGTCAGCACCACAGAGCCTCATGGCAGTGCGTGAGGTACGAGAATTGGAGCGGAGAAAGGCAACTTTGTGGTTCGTTTTGTGGTCAAAAATTTCTAAAAACTGTAGGAGACACTGTGGAGTGCACGTCAGGTGCGAACAACAGCTCTGCAGCTCTGCAGCAGCTCTGCAGCCGAAGATGAGTGCCCGCCAAAAGTGATCCAGGGTTGTGTCAAGAAGGCGCGTTTTCATGTATCACTCCCGTGCGGGGGATTTGGCGTCTTCGTTTTGACGTTGATTGAATGGGCCTCTACATCTTTGCCGCAAGTGACGGTGACTGAAAGCGACTGGGAAGACAAAAGGGCTGTTGAAGACGTCTCCGTAAGTGCGCCGTTGTCATTGAGGTCGGGGCAATTGGCAGGAGGCTCGGTTTCAGCGTAGGTGCTGGCGGTTGGGTCGCGAGTGGCTGAAGACAAACCACCGGGATGCCGACACACTCCAGCATTGCGCTCTTTAGTTTACTGAAGGGTTGTGCGCTTGATGGAGCCTTGTGGAGCTAGGTAAAAACTTCGCTCGGGAGAGCGCGGCATGTGATGCTGTACCTTGTGGATTGGCTGAAAAAGACGCGGTTGTACAAGAAGGCTCTCCATTAGCGCAAACCACAGCTCCGGGTCCTTCGGGTTGAAAGGTGGCATGGGAGGGAATGGCGAAGATTGCTGCTCGCTGTTGAAGCCTCGCTGATACCCCATAGGTGAATGCATGGTTGCGTAAAGTGCGGTGGGTCCAGACCGAATTTCGTAGGCAGGGCCAGCCGTCGCGTAAAGAGGCGGGCCGCCCGTTCCTACAGATGTTGCACGGCACCTGTGGCCGACGGGCGAGGGTCGCAGAAAAAAGAGGCGCAGACACACAGTTTTGGAGTTCGAGCGTGGAAGCAAACTTCGTCCTCCTCTTTACGTATGATACAGCACATCACCTTGCCGATGACGATTATGCTGCTGCGGATGCTGCTGCAATCTCAAACCTCATACACAGGCCACAGGTAACCGACCATTTGGATGAAGTGCTCAGCCAGGCCGTGGCAATACGTTCGGTAGGCTGTCGTGGTACGGTGGACGATGCGGCACGCTACTAACAACGTCTCGATGTCTTCCAATAGAAAAAGCTTCCACTGGTCTCTCGGGGCTCCACGACTGCGATCGAAGTGGTAAAAAATGAAAGACAGCGTCACAGCGGGTAACGCAGGAGTCTTGGTGTACCGAAAGAGGCGGTCAAAGCAACGACGACGCAGCGGTTGCAGCCGCTGTACAACGAACCCGTACGTACAGATCAATTCCTACGTACAGATCAACCCGTACGTACAGAAATTATGGCATGGGGCCCGATGAACGCTGAGGCGGGGATTTAAGCCACTGACAGTCTGTAAAAGAGCGAACGTTCTGGCGCACATACGTGGGGATGCCCAGCCAGTAGTTGCGGTGCGCAAGACGCCGGCAGGACTTCGAGACAGGGGTAGGGTGCCGTGAGGTTCACCGTGAAAGAACCACATATTCCTGAGCGTAAGTGGCAAGGGGGGATGATAACCCACTTGCTCCGGTGTGAGTGATAGCTGTGTAGATAAAACACCTGGCCGCGAATGGCAAAGTAAGATGCCTGGCGCCGAAGTACGCGAGACGCTGCACTTTGGATGGTAGTAGATAGATGGTCGTAAAGGACAACAATCGAAGGGTATTTCGTTGCTCGGCTGGCGTGGGGTCACCGTCCAGGGCAGGTAAACAGCAGAGCTTGCGCTGGATACGCAGTTGGCATCAGACATCAATGGAGACCGCGGAAGAGGATCAGAGACGCTTTGCTCGCATCCTGAGCCATATATGACGGGAAGTTTGGAGCCCTGCAAACGAAGAGCCGACAGCGTTTTACAACTCACTGGATCTCTCAGCGAGGACAACCAGCAAGGCGCATGGTGATCTGTAACAAAGACAAACGGGCCAACGTACAGGTAAGGTTGGAACTTCGTAAGGGCCCAAAAGATGGCTAGACGTTTATTCTCAGTGGCGGTGTTTTGGCTCCGCTTTCGTTTGCATGCGACTGGATAAGCGATTTCGTACTCATCAAATCCGCGCTTTCTAAAGGCTAGTACTGCTCCCACACTGATACCGCTGTATTCAATGCGGATTTGCGTCGCCGACGTGTGGTCAAAGTGTCTCAAGATCTTTGTTGAGGTCACCAGGCGGCGTAATGTACAAAACGGATCGCCACAAGCCGGTGACCACGCTGAGGAGCTCTTGTCATCACCGATGAGCTGATTTAACGAAGCGCTGAAAAATGCGAAATTCCCAATGGAGTAGCCCAATTCGGAAGACGGGTCCAATGAGACTTCTATAATCATACTGCGTGGTATGATTCCGGAACTCCGTCACCACACGGAGCTTAGCTCGTTCGGGAACGACTCCGTCATTGCTGCGGACGTAGACAAGGATCATGAGCTGGTGAGAAGGAAACTGATATATATTTTTTAAAATGAGCTCAGGGCATGCACGTCAGTATTTCATGCAGGCGAAAAAGATGCGCCGAGGAAGTCTGGGAAAATATGACGATATCATCAAGGTATCTCAAGCATCTCTTCCACTTGAAGCCAAGAAGAATGTTGCCCATCGTTCTTTCGATTGTCGCGGGACCATTCTATTTCGCGAACGGCATGACGCTAAATTCTAAAGAGCGTTTGGAGTTTGGAACACCGTTTGGGTCGATCTGCTTCTGCCATGGGGACTTGGCAGTATCCTGAGCGTAAGACCAGGGAGCGGAACAATTCAGCACCCGTGGAAGCAGTCAAGGGCATCATTCATTCATGAAAAATCGTAGACATGTTTCCGCGTTCCCTGTTTAGACGTGGAAGTTCACCATATAAGCAAATTGAGCCATATTTCTAATTGAGAAGGATAACCGAGGAAGCCCATGGGCTGTTCGACGACCGGATAAAACCACGCTGCAGCATGTCGTCGACCTGATCATCACTGACAAAATATTAACTGGCTGACCATCTGTAGTTCAGATGCCACGGAGGTACGAGATATCCGGAGTTTATGTTTGGTTGAGAGTTGACGTATGACCGACTGATTATTGAGCAGAATCTAAGGAAGGTTCAAAATATTGTATTAACTCTAAAAGTTGGTCCCGTGCTTTTGAAGGGAGGTTTTTGTCAATGGCATGGCAGAAATAGTCCGAGCGTGCGACAGTAGTGACGCCCTCTACGGTGACAATAATTAAATTATAGGGTGAAACACTAGGTCTTAGGCAGTTACATAACAATGCAGTCTTGCCTCAGGAACTGCGGTATCTAGTTTCCGCGTCGCTGGAGGCAAGATGGCGGCGCAAACAAGGGAGAGGCCATGTTCTTGAGGACTGCGAATGACGATTGTTGAAGTCGCGGTGTTTATAAGGGGCAGATGCAACTATACTGTTGAATATCCTGCGTATACCCACACGTTACGGTGGGAGTAACATGTTATGTGTCCAGGACTGTAACAGGAAAAGCATAATGCATGGCTATCGCCACTGCGCCAGGGAGGTCCGGCTTGATATACTGCATGCCTTGACGGCCTAACAGTGGTGACTGGAGGAGCGGCCTTCGGAAAGCTGACCCCGACCTCGCTGCGCCGGCAGCATATGGTATCAGCCCGGCGTCGCGAAAAGGCTGATTGCAGCTTCCATAGGAGGATGCCGCAATCCACCGTTAATTCCTTCGCCGGACTGCTCTTGAATAATGTTCCAAACGGAAGGGGAAAGGGGGGATCACGGCGCTTTTGTGCACGGTAAAGAAGACAGCTGGCGAGCAACCTCTTCCCGCAAAAAATTTCGAATATGCTGGAAAAGGGCGGGATTCTTGTGGACATGAGGGGCTAAGCCTTCCAAGGACTCATGCATGACTCTGCGCATTGTGAATGCCCGCACTGGTCGTAGGGCTGGCAACTACTCATGATGGCACAAACAATTTTCGGGTTTTGGCCATAACCATTTAAAGAACGTCGCCATTAAATCAGTTCAGAATGCGGGGAATTTCGCGTATTTCGCTAATACGGTTGTTTACCCTTTTGCCGAGGTCGACAACAAATTCACTATAACTTGTGAAAGTTTCACCCACATAGTGTGCAAGTTCACGGAAGCGCTGTTCTCCACAAAGCTTTCGCACTGCTGGGCTGCTGAAAAGAGCCACCTATTGCGTTTCGTTATCAGTCACGCTCCAGAGGTAATAAAGAATGTCCCCTTTACCCCGAGCAATTGTAGTGGCGCTGTCTACCACCCCCAAGCTCAGAGGGGAAAATAGCCCCTCCAATAGCGGGGCTATTTTCTCCTCCCGTTGGTTGGGATCCGAACCGACGACCTCCAGAATACCGGTCTGGTGCGATGTCACTGTGCTACCGGCGCGGTTATTTTCCCCTCCACTTTCCCGGGTATTTATATTCATGTACTTTTGATTCCTGCGCTTGAGGGAGGTAGCCAGCGCCACGCGAAACTTCCGAGGTTTTCTTATATATATGTATAAATATATATATATATATATATATATATATATATATATATATATATATATATATATATATATATATATATATATATATATATATATATATATATATATATATATATATATATATATATATATATATATATATATATATATGTATGTATAAGGTTAAATGGGGCCGGTAAAAATGACAGTAAAAGAGAAGACTAAAGGGTAACGAACGAAAATGTAGTAACGTGTCGGCTTGGGGCAATGAGGGCGTTGCTTTACGGGCGTTTGAGGGCGTTGCTTTACGAAGCGCGCGGACGCGCCGTCACGTGGTATTTGCCATATTTCGGGGGTTTTCTTAATCAGTCAGAATAAATATGTACGTAATTAGTTCGCCGCTGAAAATACCGCAGTTAGATGCCCCTCGTGGGCACCTACAAGTGCCTCATTGACACTTTGGTGACAAAAGCAGTAGTTCGCGAGTTAGATAATTAATTAAAATTAATTAATCAAATCTCATTAACCAAAAAAATGCTGTCCGCTTCTCCACAGTACTGCAAACATTATCCATTAGGTTTTCTTCGAGTTACGCCATTACTATTTTTTTTAAATCTTGGTGCATGATAACTGGGACACCCTGTATATATATATATATATAGATATATATATATATATATATATATATATATATATATCTATATATATATATATATATATATATATTTATATATATATATATATATATATATATATATATATATATATATATATATATATATGTATATATATATAAGGATAAAACTCACAAATCGCGCAGATATAGTAGAAGAGTAGGATACACAGCAAGAACAATAACCAAAAACGTTTACTTACGAAGCGGCAACTGTACTTGCCTTCATCAGAGCACCGTTATATGATTTTGCTGTCACAAACATTTGGAACACATTTGTTATATCCATTTCAGAAAACTGTGAGAAGGATAGAAGTTGTTTCGAAAACGAAGAGTATGCATGCAGTCGGGCTAAGCCTGTGTTACAAATACAACAACAAAAAAGAGAGAAAGTAGAGAGGGAGACAGAGAGAAGAGGGGTCGTATATCAAAGGCAGGGGTCAAGGTTGCTCCATGACGGGGCAACGTACCTCGCATTGGCCGCAAGTGTGGAAGACTAGACAATCGCGGTTTCAAAAGGAAGGGAAAAGTATATAATAAGGTAGTCAGTGGGTGGGGACACTGGTTCGGAGGGATCCATACAGGCATGAACGAAGAATGTGTTTTGGGTGTGCCCCCCGCAGATGAACAGAATAGACACAGCGCACAAAAGAGCATTGCACAATAGCTAGCCACTGAACATGAAACGGTAGGGTCCACAGACAACAAAGGGTTACACGTTTTTTAGTGGTTGGGAGGAACGCGGCCTCCTTCCCAAGGACAAACCGCATTGTTGAGTCGCATTAGGCTAATAAAGCTGTTGTATTTGGGGAGTTTCTGCGAATTCTTATGGGAAACTCAAGGGTAGGATAATGAAGAATGTGATACAAATTATGACGTCGCCAAATTTGAATCGAGGGATAAGCACATTAGTTTTCCGTTACTTTACTTATTATCTAGCGTAACTGACCCAAACTTATAAATGAGATAACAACCTCGCGGTCGTGGTGGGTTTTGAAAGCGGATTATAAACTTGTTGCTTTAAGATGTTCAAAGTCATGACCCGGACCACTCACATGTCTTGACAGGGGCAAATAAGGGCAACTTTTTGCATGAGAGTGGTGATAATTTAATCGTATTCCGAACGGCATTTCAGTTTGGCCGCTATATATCTCCTTCAAACAGTGCACTGTCGAAGGTATACGACATTAGCAGAGTCACAGTTGAAGGTACTCTTTATATTTACGGAGTAGTCTGACGCTGTTTAGTGGTGATGTGTGGGCATACTTTACATCGAGGTTTAATACAGGGCATGCAACCAGTACTTTCGGGTTGGCTGATGCGACAGTTAGTAAGAAAGTCGCCTAAATTCTTATTACGCCGGTAGACAACGCGTGGTGGTTCGGGGAATATACTTTTTAAGTTTTCATATTGAATTAGGATATTGTGATGTTTTCTTAGTATGGTTGATTCTTGGAGCGGACGCTGAGTGGGTTAGAACTAAGTTGGTTACCGGGTTAACGTTCGGGGCTTTTTTCTTACAGATTTCGTTAGTGTCTAATTGGTTGGCTTGCACAATACCGTCATCGATAACTTGTTCCGGGTATTTATTATTTAGGAAGGCGGTCTTCAGTTCTTGACTGATTGAGTCAAAGTCAAATTCTTGAGTCAAATTCAAATTCGTGCAAATTCTCCTCAAACGGTGGGCTTGGCTGTACGGTTCTGCTGTCTTAGATTTTCTGACATGGATACTTTGGCTGTGCAAATACTGCAGCGTGTCTGTCGGTTTTTTATACAGTTTAGTTTGAAGCCCACCTTGAGAAGTAGTAACGGTGACGCCCAGAAAGTTTACACTATGTTCTGAATAGGAATGAGCAAGCGAAAAAGTAGGATGGGCTAGGGTAAATGCCTCAATAAAGGACGAGGAGATCCGTGGCACCGCGCTGCCAGATAATAAATATCACGTCAAAATACCTCTTATAGTACAGTGGTTTAAAATTTTGAGTGTCAAGAAAGTTTGATTTCAGGTGAGCCATAAAGGTATTGGCGTAGTTGGGTCCGATTGGAGTTCCCATTGACGTGACGCTAACTTGCACGTAATGAACTCTTTCAAACTCAAACTTGTTAAGTTCAGGAATAAGCCCAAGGAAAGTTCGGAAGGTAGAAGAATCGATAGGTTTGTCGCACGATGACTGCTCACACGCAAGCAATACAGCGGTGATGCCATCTTCATGAGGGATGCTAGTATAAAGGGACGCCACATCAAAAGGTGAAAAGGAGGCAGTTATTGGGAATAAATTTTTGAGATGTCTGAGAGAACATCATTGGTATCCTTAATGAAGGAGGGAAAGGCGGGTGGATTGTCGTAAATAGGAATATGGACATAGCACGAGATATTTTCGGTAACAGTGCCAATGCCAGAAACAATGGGGCTGCCGGGGTTGTTCACCTTGTAAATTTTAGGCAGAAGATATAATTTACCGGCTGCTGGGCTTTAAGGGATCAAGGAACAAGCTGTGGTTTTACTTATTGTTTTATTTTTAGCAAGCTCAGCTAGTTTATCTTTGACGATTTGCTCATAGCCTTGAGCGGGATCATTGGGTAGTGCTTTGTAGAACGTCGATACCGATAGTTGCCTATTGGCCTCGTTAACATAGTCGGTTTCGTCAAGGATTACAATGGCGCCTCTATTATAGGTAGGTTTAATAATTATGTTGGGACAGCTTGCCAGTTCCTCTAGGGCTTTCTTTTCCTTGGCAGTCTTGTTATAGAAAAAAACAATTTGTGTTTGGTATGCTTTTCGCACATCGCCTTGCACAGCTTTGATGTACATGTCAAGGCAACTATCACGCTTTGTGGGAGGGGTCAAGTGTTTACAGCTAGGTAGGGTCCTGTGGGCTTCTTCCGTCGCAGGGTGATCGTAGAATTATTCTCGTAGGCTCATGTGTCTCGCGAAGTTATCTAAGTCCTTTAAAAATTGAAAATCATCAAAACTCCCAGTAGCCGGACAAAAGTTTAGGCTCTTACCCAAGCAGCACAAGCCTGTACGGCTTAAAATCAGCCGAAGAACTTCAGCCAGGTAATTTCTGCCCGGCCTTTCTCCAGTCAAAGTGTAAAGCGCGCACTCAAAGGTGGGCCTCTGCCGTGTGTTTAAAGTTAACTGCTGTACACCCAATGGCCACTCTCCTTTTACCAATTCACTGCAGAGGGGTCCACAACGGTCTCCGGCCGTACAGCTTTGCCTGAGATCAGCCATTACCTTTTGCCGGAGGCTGGCTGATGAACCATTGCCCGAGGCCGGCTGTTAAACTTTTGCAGGAGGTCAGCTGTTGACCTTATGCCGATGGTCGGCCGTTGAAATGTGTCTAATCAATGGCCCATAAGCTTTTGCCGAAGTACGGCCAGTCAGCCTTCCCTGGTGAGCGGCTGGTGCCTGGCTGTTCAACTTTAGGTATATACTAGCTGTTCAACCATAGTAGACATTCTGCCATTTACATCCCGGCTGTCCAACCCCAGCAGCTTTCAGTTCGAATTGCGCACATGGGTTCCTAAATACGGGACATGCTGTAAATTCGTAATGCATGCATAAGCATTTGTGCCCTTTTAAAGAGCACTGTTTGCCCTTTCAGGGACAAATGTAGTGATTTACAAAGTCTGTGGTGATTAGGTTTTTTGACTTAATTTATTTTGCTCAGTTCATGCTGTCCAGTGTCTTCCGGTTCGTTATTTTGCTCAGTTCATACTGTCCAGTGTCTTCCGCTTCGTGCGGCCGCCATCCCAGTCACCGGCGGAGTATAGCCGTTTCTTAACAGCTGCCACAGCGACCTTGTTTGCGTCGGGGTACCTGGGCTGTATTGACACTGAAACAAAATTGAAAACAGACAAATAAGTAACATACTGCACTGTAAAAATGTCCACAGGCTTAGCAATGGCCTTCCTGAAAAAAAAAATTCAATTGATTGATTGATTATGAGGTTTAACACGCCGAAACTACGCAGGTTATGAGGTGCGCCGTAGCAGAGGGCTCCGGATTAATTTCGACCACCTGGGGATCTTTCACATGTGCCGAAATCTCAACACACGGGCGTCTTTGTTTTTCGCCTCCGTCAGAAAAACGACCGCCGCAGCTAGGATCGAACCTGTGACCTTCAGCACAGCAGCACAACGCCTTAGCCACTAAGCCACCGCGACGGGTGAAAAAAAAAAGTATTACAAGCTTGCTTAATGCAATGCCTCTAGTTTTCACAACGTACAACTATTCCAGAGAGCCAATATTTATTACGCATTACCAAACAGTATCCGTATTCATTCCTGTAAACAAGAACATTAAAAATAAGCTCTAATGGTCGAACAAATACCCTGAAATAAAGTAGCCCCTGAAAATATTATAATGAATTCCTTGTGCATAAAATAAAATCAGGGCAGCTTACCAAGAACAAGAGACAATGTTGTCTAGCTCGTAGAAGGCCTCTTTCACCCCCTTGGACCCTGCCCAGCTGCAGGACAATGCCACTGGCTGCCCAATCACCATGCCCAACACCGTGCGGGCCCCGCCTTGAAGTCGTAGCCACCCATGTGGCAGAAGTACTGGGCCTAACAGGAGAAAGGAAATTTGAAATACACTTGTAAGTTGAATGCATCGAGGCTGAACATATGACGCAAAAGCATACCTTTAACGTGAGCACATGAGAAAGCAAACAATTTGTTGTCGTAGATAACACAATCAGTTCTGCTGCCTTTTGGTTATGGCACGGCACAGAGCTCTGGCCTTTTCTTTTTCTGCCTTTTCTGGCCTCGCAAACCCGGCAGCCGAGTTTGCGAGGGGGAGGAGGGAGGAGTGGAGACGAGGACCGGTGCACGTACAAGGGTCCTCGTGCAAAAGGTTTAGCCTTGCCGAGCGCACATGGTATGACGTTAGCAATGACATCAGCATTCCGCGCATAACTTTCGCGAGGCTGTTTGCGACAGCAAGGCCACGCCTTTTCTCGCCTCCAGATCGTTTTCGCGGGTCTGCACCTTGTTTCCCGCAGCGGACTACTTCGATGGCGAGTCCGCCGGGATGATAAACCCCGGGACATTAGTTTCCCTCTCGGAACGCGCTTTGTCGGGCCGCGCTCATGTTTAAGTTGCTCGTCGCAGTTCCGGGTAAATACTACGGCGTTGTCGAGGTAGACTAGGAAGGTGTACCATTTTCTGAGGCTTCCCCTCAGCTCCACTGGTCACTGCTGTTTGCAATAGCAAAGCCACGTCTCAATTTTGTTCATAATGTTTTTGAAGTCCACATTCTATGAAAAAAATTCTACATGCGCAAAAAGAATGATCAAAGCGGCGCAGATATGAGAAAGTTATTCTATTTTTTAGTCTAAAAATACAAGCACATGCAGTACTGGCAACGTCACACTTATGGCCTCCGGATATGACGACAAAGAGCGGTGGCCCTACAGTTGGCTCAGCTTGAAAGTGTGTATATACCATTATTTTGACCAAACGAGCCTAAATGTTGCCTTACTGCTTGTTTTCTTTAAAGTAAGCATAAAAGCTTAACCGTGGGCTCAAAGAATACAAAAATCTATAGAGACAGTAACAGAGCCGCACTGGGGCTCCGCTTCGAGCACGTGTGCCTTTCCATGGCGTGTTACGATGCACCACTGTTGATATCGCCTGGCGTCAGCGCGCGTCGCCGAAATATATGCGAACTCGTTCATTCGCACGCCGTATGCTGATGTCTATTCACGGCAGATATTGGCATCGATGGTAGAGGAGGCGTGGTCAGGGAGCATAGCAAAAGTGGACGGCAGCTTCCAGGTTATCAGTCCGTCTCTATGTCTGGGGACATGTTTTAGCACTGGGAAATGCTGTTTCGTTCACTGAAAAACAGCAACATTTTTTTCTCTAGCGGTGATTGGCTGCCTTGAAACAAATTGAACCAAACTGTTTTTGTTGGCAAGCTATTATCCCTTGGAGACAGATATAATTCTGTGTGGCACATTCTGTACTTCGCTACCTTTGCTTGCGTCGGAGAGATTGCGATCGGGTGATGCTTGTTATGAGGTAAATATGGAAGCTCTAGCTACATTGCTTCTGGTATTAGCAAGATGGGGGTTGTCTGCAAGATTGGTGCGTGAGACACAAGCATTCTCACTGCCAGAATTTCACAAACATGACAAGAAACAGACACTGCTCAATTTTTGCAAGCCTCACAGCTTGTGTATATGGTCGAGAGGTAAGAAGCTGGAGTACTGGTTTGCAAGTCAGTGGTTCTAATCCCGCGTTTTGTTTTTTTGCTGCGAGCGTTCTATAAGGTTTTTTTTACCAGAATATGCAGCTGTTTCTTTAACCTTTCTTTGAAACCACAAGTGACGTTCACATGAAACCTCAATAGCAAGGCAGCGCTGAACATGGCTTCACACTAAATTAAAGAGAGGTAAAGATGGTACAGAGTTCAGACAAAGAGACATAGCAACACCCATCGACGCAGCAGCAGGCACGTCACTTTGCTAGTCTCGTGTGGCTGCTTGTCCTCTCCTACTTTCCGGCACAGTACCACCGAACGACAGCGTCACGAAGCGCGGAAAGGAGCTTTCCAGGTCAGGCCACCCTGGGCTTAAAACTTCCAGGACGTATTTTTTACCGCCCTCATTTGTCCCGCCATATGACATCGGGGTCAGTGAGAAAGTGAGCAGCAGATTTCCGGTTTTCGAGAAGAGGGCAGTGCTCTATTTGCTTGTATTTTTAAATTTAAAATTAAACAACTTTTTTATTTCTACAAGGATCTTGGCAATTTTTTTGCATCTATCTCTGCACGACACCAAGAACAGATGTAGTGGCCAAAAAGTACCTGAAAGAAATGTGCTCGAGAAATTCACGAGGGACAAACCCACACACAAAAAAAGGAAGCAGACAAAATGAGATTTGACGGACTAGCGATTGAATTTTAATCATGAGTGATAGAAAGATTCCACTTTCCTGCAAAATGTCTTATATAGGCAATTGGGGCGTTGCTTTAATTAAAGGTTTAAAGAGCACCCTGCGCAATGAGTTGAGGGAATGATTATGTGCATCTTGCATCACACGTACCTTCCATCATAGCGAACATATTTTCATGATTCTTGTGGGAGGTGATTGCTGGGACAATAGACTACCCCAAAATACATTCCGAGTAGTCGAGGGAAAGTGCTACGGGTACCTTTGATAGGCAAGGGTGCGAGAAAAAGCCCACTAATGCCTACGCAAGTTGCTGTGTAGGGACATTGCTTATGAGATACCTCTTTCATGTGGAAAGGTCTGCATTGGGCACACTGGAAGGTGTGTGAACGTGCGATTGCGTGAACATGAACATAACCTCTCAGTTGAGAACTGCACAAGTGGGCATAACCCCATCCATAGCTCTGCAAGCGCATGCATGACGCTCTTAAAAAGCAAGTGAAAATTGTCCAGGTGCAGTGATACATGAGAAAGGGAGATACAGGAAGCTTACCACATAGGAAAGAACGGATGCGATTGTGTCAGTGACATTTCAACGGGTCTCCATATGAAAGAGCGTATTTATTAGGCTGTGAATTTTCCTTATCACAATTTTTTTTTGCATGCAAGTGGAGCCACGTAACTTTGGCCTGCAATTATGTGTTCTTACGCTGCCTAAAAGTTAGTTGCTAGTCATTGCCTGTTATCACCAGCTACTTTCTGTGATTGTCAATATTTCACGCCAAGTTCAAGTATCGTTAAGATGCACCAACTCGCCAAACACATCTTTCTAAGCTTGGAAGAAAGGATGAAATAACCTAAAACACAAAGCAATCACACTGTGCTTCATGACTATGCTAAAGAACCCACCAGTAACTATTAACAGCAGGTATTGTCTAAAGCCTAATAAACTGCATGTCAATTTCCTTGATTTTAAGATGCAGAAATCCCACAAACCTTGTGAGATTAGCAGCAGTGATGCACAGATTTCACCCACTCTCATCCACAGCGTTTGTGGCAGGATCAGTAGTAAGAGCTCATGCCAGGCACTGCAAGAAAAAACAAGACCACACATAATATACGGTACTTTGAAAATGAAAAACGGACAAGCAACCAAAACGAATAGAAAACCGGGCAAGCATTTTGATTGCTTGAGCAGGGTCACAAACTGTTAAATTGTAAAAACAATTCTTTCTTAAGATCTTTGCAGCAGCCAAAAAATTTTGGAATTTGTTAGCACCAGGAAACTAGACTGTAAACAGGTCCTCTGACACAGGGGTTCCCTCTCACAATGTTGCAACGTAATGAGAGCATGCTTGCCAATCTTCCCACGAAAACCTGCCTTGAGTTGTTCGCAACACCCAGAAAGTTTCCATAGATGCCACCCAACCCTGTCACAAATGAAGGCATCTAGAACTGACAACCTTAGGTTGTCCTGTGCTTCATGTTCAGACGATATACGAAAATGCTATAAATCAGGGGTTGGCAACCCGCAGCCCATGGGGCAGTATTATGTGGCCCCCGGCACAATGGTAGACCCCTTCTCCTCTGTCACTTTCTACCTGAAGTGAACTGCCATGTAGAAGCCTGAAGTTTCTACATGGCAGTTTTGACCTCAACTGGCATGAAAGCTCGTGACATTCGTGTTGGAAATAAACATGATAAGGATTGCTATTCTAGTTTTGTACACTGCTTTCAATTTCCTCCCCAAAATTTATTTGCCTGCAAAGCCCCCCTTCCCCTTCCAACCAATGTGCCCTCCAGCCCCCTCTGTGTCCATTGCATTAAACCTGGCTCTCCGCCTGAAAAGCTTGCTGACCCCTGCTATTCAGCAAAAGTTGCAAATTTTTAACCTGTCACTGCTTGTTCAATTCGAAGTGAATGAAAATAAGTAAGATCTCTCCTTGGTATGCATCACGCAAGCATACAAACCCATTAAACCCTTCGTAATTTCAATGAAGGGCCCATGAAGACTTGCTAGGGTTGAGGCTAGGCCAAGTTGATTCTAAGTTGAAAAAGACGAGACTGCAAAATGGGCGAGATACATCAGACAAAGAAATGAGGAAAAACACAAGTGCTGTTGTTTCTACTTATTTCTTTGTCGTTTGTGCTGCCTGTTTTGGACATTTTTTTAAAGACTGGGCTGTAGCTCATGTCTCTCGGCAATTGTGTTCAATAGAAAACACTGGCGCCATCACTGAAGGATCCGCGTTTTCTCAGAAGGATCAGGCAGAGTAGGCCACCTTGGATTTGCATGGGAGCCCTGACATAGGCAGTTTGGGGAGAGGCACACATGGCATCACACTGATGTCGATGTCGAAAGGAAATCCATCCTTAACTTTTTCGAGCATGCACATATTAAAATTGACTTAAAATATGTTCTTCCGAACACTTAAAGGTTAACCTTCCTGAGGGGTATCTCTATTTAAAAAGAAAGCTTTTTATGTAGTCATCTGTGCTTTGAAATTTTGTGCCAGCACTCCTTTAAGGGTCAGATTGAAGTTTTCACTATTCTCCACACTATAATGTGGCAAGGGCCCTGTGACACACTGGAAGGCAGCAGCAAAAAAATGGGCAGTCAGCAAACTAGATTCCACACCATTGTGATGAAACCAAATTTTTGGAATCGCTGATCAAACAACCTTGCGGAGCTTATCACTGTTTTAAGTGCTAAATGATATAGCCATGGTGTTCGTTCTTGCTTTAGGTGCTGACTCTGAGTAGAAGCAGGCATCTGAAGCTCACCTGAACCCTCAGGGAGTTCCAAGGGAATGCCAGGCATGATTTACATGATTTTTCTTTCAACTTTAAAAGCTGCCATGCAGTTGAAGAGCCATCCAAAGAATGGTGCAACATCCTACCATTTGCAAAACAGCTTTCTTTCATTTTATGCTGCTCTCCTTATGCAACTGCATTGCAGCTGTTTGTCCTTCATGTTATCATTAGAAAATATTGTTAATTTCGACTGGAGCCCTAGAAGTTCTGGCAAAAAGTCAACACAACTGTTTTAATATTCAAATATTTTGGTTGTCCCCACACCATACCTTAATTAAGATTAATACCCTAGTTACATGGCGGAAGTAACTGTAGTTACGTTTAACGGTGGTTACTAAATTTTAACTGCGGTTATCGCAAACTGCGGTTTTGGCTGTTACATGCGAAATTCCAAGTGTGTCGACAGCGGTCACTTGGTTGTGAGCGTAACAAAAATAAAGTAACAAACTTTTAACCTCACGATAAAAACCAAAGGCGAAGCAGTGTAGACAAAAAATATCGTTAGACAGTTGCTTCAGACCCAAACGCGACGCACTCGCGCACGCCGAAAAAGGGGCTTCCCCAGCAGCTCGCGAGCGGCTTGTTCTCGGGTCGGTTTGGTGTTGGGAACTTAGGATCGTGGTAGATATTTGACCGGCGCTATCTCTACAACTGCAAATTACAATACATAGCACAATTTTAACCTTTATAATATCCCCTTTGTCGCATGTGGAACTTCTTTTCCGCGATTGATTTCGAAGAGGGGCGACAAGCTGTTGCTACCGTGGTCTGGGCTGGTTCGAGCCGCTTTCAGTGCCGTGCGGACAGACGCGCCGGCATGTTTGCAGGAACGGCCGACGTGCGCACGGATCGTTTCCGAGTGCTGAAAACGCTTCATGATTGCCTGCTTTGTCTATTTTTTTTGGCAAACGATCAGCAGAATTTACAAATTTAGGCTTTTCTCATAGTTGATCGGGTGGACCGGGAAACGAGCTGCTGCTCACGCGCGGTCGTGCCGACTGCGAGAGCGACGCAAAGAGCACAAGCTCCTCTTGGGGGCAGCTTCGAGGGCTCCCGCTATTTCAGGCCTTCGTCTTCTGCGAACGCCAGGTGATTTTTTTCGCCTACGCTGATGCGCCGCCACTTGTGTGCAAACTGAACACTGCGGCAGCAGCAACTGTGGTTAGCGTAACCGAACTGAGGTGGCCAAGCTCAGTTTGCGTTAACCATGGTTAGCGGGGTAACTGTGCCCGTGTAACTAGGGTATAAGGGTCCCAGTCGACTGTGGGAAACTAGCAGGCGAGTTTTACTCATTACATAACAAACTGAAGTGTGTGTTAAAATAGGCCATTTCAATCTCTCATTTGAAAAAACAAAGCCCATGAAATGTGTATTTTGAGAACACTTATTGATACAGTTCTGTCATTATTAAGCATCATACTACATTTCCCCACCTGTAACTTTATCAAATTAAAGCAGTGCATCTCAGCCGCGCTGCAGTACATTAGCATTTATTCGAATAATCACTAAGATCAAAAAGCCTCATAGCAGCCACTGAGTAAAAATGTTTGTGCGAATGACGGGAAAAGAATGCTTCTATCATGAAAATACAAAACCTGGACCTCGTACTTATATTATTGCACTTTTTACAGCCTACAAACCGTTGGCTTTATTTCAGTTGTCTCAATTACGACATAGTACCGCATTTCCTCTTTAGTCTTGTGTAATAAAGCAAGGATATTGGAAGAAGCACACGCCGCAAAATTCTGCGCATAGGTGTCCTCGCAGTGTTGAACCTCAAAAAAAAAAAAAGCACACGCAATAAGAAACAAACAGGCCCAATTTTTTGCACTACGGCTATGAATGGTCAGTTGCCTAGATTGTAAAACTCTGCTGCCCCAATATTGTTGAGGCCACGGAAATGGCAGGGGACAAACTCAGTACGCTCGCACAAGCTTGGCAGCCACAGAAATTGCAGCGTGCAGTCGTAGTTGACAAAGAAAGATGCCAAAAAAAGGTGCGTATGTGTGTGTAGGGGGGGGGTGAGGAGGGGGCATCAGTAGTTGCTCACTAAAGCCACCAGTGGTTGTCTTACAACTAAAGGTAGAAAAACTATTTTCTGCAAAAAAAAAAAAAAATGCGTGAATGCATTTGACTTCTCACTGTTTAGCCGTACAGCACTTTCCAAGCTCACTGACGACTTATTTATAAGAGGTTCACAGCACTGTAGAAAGCCACGGCTTCTTTCTTAATAACTACGACTTATCTAAAATTACAGCCAGGCTGCATTCTGAACTTCTCTACCAGAAATACTGTTTTGCGAAGAACAAACTATTTGCCGCAGTGTTTCACTCAGCCTCATCTTTACTGCTTTCAAAACAGCGGTTTATTTGTACTGCAGAAACGGCTTCCTTGAATGTTTCTTTTTTTATATTAGCTTTCTAAGGAAGCTTTGCAACCTTCATTTAAAGGTTAGCAGTGTACTGTGTTCGCAATAGGAAAAAAAAAAACGGCAATATTTATGTCTTTGCTGCGGTGCTCACAGGATAGCGGCGGCCCATGCACTAGCCCAAAGCTGGGAAACATGCACGCACCACCGTGTGCAAGCAAAATGCCTACAAGCTCCTAGAGCAAAATCTTCTGAGAAATGTCATCACATCTAAAAATACTTTTTTCGTTTCGTGCAAGAAAATGCACTACAATTTCCTACTATCTTAACTGGACCTTTACAAACCGATACCTACCTCGACATCTCAGAAGCTCTTGATTGAGGAATGCATTGTGATAATTGCTTAACGTTATCAAACTCAGCACTGATTCATTACTTCAGGCACCCCTGTCTCCAGGGACCTGCCAGGAGAAATGCACACATGGCTTTTTCCACATTGGCATAGTGAATGGCAAAAAAGCCGCTGCCTCTTGAGCTACTGCCGCAGCACTGACAGGAACATTGTCAGCTTGTTCTTTTCCACGGTTATTAACACAGTAAGCTTCTAGCCAACAACAGAGGTTAGAAACTTGCACAGGATACTAAAAAAACTGAGCAAGCCTTGCCTATACAGTACAAGAACTTCTGAACTTGTGCTTGGTTGCTGCAGTGAAGTTTCTGAGGAAGCATAAATAAATGCTGCTTAGGAGACAATAAAGACGAATTTCTGTTGAATTTACATTGGCAATATTTAGTTCTTTGTACGATTATAATTTATGTTTCATCCAGCTGCCCCCAAGTAAGGAAGTTTTTAAGCGCAGACTCGATTTAAGAGCACACATCGTGAACTTGTGCGAGAAGCTGCATCTTTCACGGTTTTCGATAATGCTATGAACTTTCTAAAAATAAAGCACCGATGAGCTTAGATAGTGCCATTACCATCAAACAGTGCTTACTCAATTGCATTCCAGACGATTTGTCTCAGCACCAAGGTTTTGGCAAGTACAATTTTATTCAACGAGTCAGCACCCTACAGTTTAACAGTGCACTAGAGAGCGCACTCATGGTGAGCGAGAACTAACTGCACGGCGGGTTTGCCCATGCTGTGCACAGGCTGCAAATGCCCCGTGTTGCATGTTGTCTTATCAGATTCATGGCCTCTGAGTGGTATATTTTGTCATGGCAGTCCTCTTGAATATAACAGCTGTACCCACATTTTTCAGACTTTTTTTTTCCTCCAGCATGCAGCTCGGCATGCCTTGGGTGAAAATCTGCAAAGGCTGCTTGTTTGAGCGTCACTGCACAGTTGTTGAGTACATAAAAAAATAACAAACACAAGATCGTTATGCATTAAAAACCATAACTAAGATTTTGGGGGTCCCTGAGTGCTTCCGCAAATAGATTATCACGCCAAATTGAACATATTTGAATGTAGCACCTTTGCAACAATACGCGCTGTCGTATGCTGTTTTTAGAGCCCAGTTATTGATTCCAATCCCATTATCTATCGCTAATTTCTGTTCGCTACAGGTTAGCAGTGTTCATTTTATAGACGAGAAAAAAACAAAAATCAACCCTTTTCTAATGCTACAGCTCAGCTCTGCGGGGACGGTGAGACGCACAGCTAATTCGTAGGGTATAGGAGTCGGGTGCAGCAATTGACTGGAAAAAGTGTGGCACAGAGAAATATAGCTCCACAAACCGCGATTTCGGTGAGAACCACGCAAAGCATGGTCCATTTGCAGCCTGTGTACAGCATACGCAATCCTCGCATGCAACTAGCGTTCACTCGCCTTTAACCCACTTTCTACTGCACTGTAAACTGTGGGTTGCAAACTGTTGAATATGAACTTACCAATTTTCAAATCAGATTAGGTGTCCGAATCGGCCACACGATACGCAGTCCAATGCGGCTGGTGGCATGTGGCTGGGGCCGTGGCTGCTCCCGCTGTCCCCCGAGAAATGCCTGCACAGCTCCACACCAATCCCGGGCAAATGGCGCTACCCTGAGAAGGTTGTAAAATTGTGGTCTATAGTCAGGGCGCCTACCAAACTGATGCGTCAAAATTTCCCTAGTTTTTGCTTCAGCAAATTGCCATGAGCAACATGAGTTCATTCATCTCTAGGCAGTCTCAAAACGTCACATGATGCTGTCATGATCAAGTATGCTGAACAATCAAAACAATAGAGGAGGTGAACAAATATCATACATTTCTTAAATTGAATTTAAATAGTTAAATACAAATACGAATGTTACTGTATTTAGTCGATTATAACACGTTTTATTTTTGCAACCTGAAGTCAACCCTCGCGTTACAATCTGCCTAAAATTGCAATGATGCACCCATTTGTCATCAATGGCTACAGTTCTGACCATTTCGCAATCTATGTCAGCAAGATGTGTCAGAGTTGTTCGGGTCCACTACAAGCTAAGATCAACTTTTTTCGTTTCCTTGCTTTTTTTCTGTGGTGGTTGACAGCGTGCGCAACTTTTTTCCTTTGTTTTCGCGCCGTACTTTAGTATTGAGGCATAGGTAACTTTCATTGCCCTGAAGTGTTTCAACACCGCTTCAGCTCCCCTTGTTACGGCAACGTGTTGCACTCAGTATGACCCATGCTATTTTAATGGCTCAAGAAATCGGGAATTCGGCAGCTCCCCGAAGAGTCAACATCGACCGTCTGTGGATGGCAGCTACTGCGGGAGCGCCTTTTTACATGCGAACCCTGCCCAAAAAGTTTCCGAGGGCCTTGCTACAGCTGCCACGTCGAATTACAAAAGGGTGTTGCTGATTTCGTCACCAAATAGTGTAACCGCCTTTTGGCGGTCAGTGTTGAGCTGATACAGCTCAAAACAAGTGATATCGCTCGACAGATAGGCTTCCTGCGAAGTTATAAGTGTCAAAGGTGGGCGCCTAGCCCAAGTGTTTGAAAAATAAATGTGCTTTTCCATAATTCCACTGGCCTCACGTGAGTACTTTGGCGGCGCTTTTTTTTTTTTTTTTGGCACAACAGAAAGTTACCCTTTGAGTTACTTTAGTGGTTTTAATTTTTCTTTTTTATGCAATGAAGTCACCCCTCGCACTGGGACTGCACCTGCAAGATCTAGTGCTTACTCACATTACTAGCATTATGACATAACAGCTGCCCAGCCTCAAGCAGATGTTGAAGGACTCTTCACCCAGAAAACCTGGTTTGCACAGGCACTACATCATGTGCAAAAGAAATATAAAACAGGAATTCACTTTCTGCACGTATAAAAAGCTACATTCAACATAATTCAACTGTCCTAAACATGCAGAGCATCCTACCGCTGAAAGGGCCACCTACTACTATTATTCCTGTGGTAATGCAAGAATAAACAACTCCCACAAGTTAGGTGGGCATAATTCCTGCTGCAAAGGCCCCACATCACTCAAACGCATACTTATAGGTCCAGTTTCTATTTCTGGGTTCCTATATCGGCAACATAAATGCAGTACGTACCTGTTATTGCTTTTAATCTTGCCAGACAGCCCCCGTCCTGAAGCTCCAGCCACTTTTAAATGAAAAGGTTGCAAAGAAAAGTTACATAAGCACAAACGTCGTTACCTGCCAAAGTTAAAAGCTCACAGTACACTACACATTCCGAGAAGTAAGAACACTCACTCAATGATTGTTTTATTATCAAGACAGTTATGTCAAAAGACCTAACCACAGAATTGATGAAAGGTGCTTAAAACCAATGCTATGTAAGCGTAGATAGCGTTTACAGCAATGTGAAATATACTCCGCCTATGTGCTCCTGAACTACACACCGTTTGAAGAAAACAAATAGTTTTCAGCCAGTAACAAGACGATAAAAAAATATCAAAACACTTTTATTGCCAAGTTAAGATTCTCAAACTATTTAAGGTTTTCATTTTTCTCAAGGGAAGTTTTACGTCCGATAAGTTAAGCAGTCGCACATTGTATTTTGCTTTGTTCAAAGTGGCACAGCTATCGAAATAAAACAAAAGCACGGTGAAACCGCACGGCCGCATATAGAAATAGACCTAATGCGATAAAAACCGCATACGAAACAAAACACGTCGATTCCTCACGATGTTATCAAGAGCACCGGCAATTATTTCAAGCTTCCTAAGGCCCTCCGCTGCGCCCACCACCTGTCCGTCAGCAACGCTAGACATATCGAGCAGCGCCAGCAAATTGCATTTAGCTTGCACGAACCACAGCGTGAGACTGACGCGGAAACGAGAAATCAAGCCAATAACACGTTTCTGGCACCGAACCTTAGTCGCGCTACAAAAGGTCCAGCAAAAAAGAACTTACCGAACTTCTTTGTCCGGGCACAGGAAAACGCCGCCGTTCTTCGATCGTTTGCCGCTGTATTTCAGCTTATCCTTAACCGCACGTGTTTCCAACGTGGCAAGCAGGCTTTATCCACAAAGGGCGAACACATTTTACGACGGTATATCGCACAAAAAACATGAATAACAACACGGACAACGCGCAACCACGGCCAACCTCGCCGCCACCACTTGATGGAAAAATTACATCGGAAACGACCGCAGCGCCGAAACGGCCAAATACATGAGCAGAGTTACGACTTTAAATTTTAATTCAAAGTGATCATACAACATTTCCAAATTTTTCAATCTTCAAAGAATCATTTATTAAAAATTGTCATTGCTTTTGGTGTTCACCAGTATTTCAGTTTAAATAGAATCCTGATCGGAAGCGACTGCAGCGCCGAACAAAAGAGCAGAGTTCCCTCTTTGTATTTTTATGCAAAGTGATCACACAACATTGCGAAATTAATCAATCTTTAAGGAATCATTCATTCAAAATTATTATTGCTTTTTGTGTTCACAAGTATTTCAGGTTTAATGGACCCCTGATTGCAATTTTCGCGATCGCTGCCTTCTTGCTCCTGGTCTTTTCCGATTGGCTGCCAGTTTTGTCCAGAAGATCTAAGCCAATCAGGCTGTATTTTTGGCGCATGACAGCGCCCTGAAAAAACCTTGAACGGGGATGATGATGGCGAGTAAAAGTCTTTGAATCGGAGTGACGGCATGTTCTATTTCACCTGTCTTAGCTATTTATTTTCCCTCGGACTTGTCTTAGCTGCCGCTATCTCTGGCTCTGATTCCCTGCGCCGTACGCGGTCTCGTGGACTTGTCTCGGTCATAACCAGACAAATAAAAATTCACGTGTGCCTTACAATGCTTTTCAGCTCGGACAAAATTTGGCGTTCGGCCTGCTTCAGCGCAGGCTTGCACGGGAGTCCTGAATCATTCGGCTCGCGCGTTTGCAGATCGTGATGTTGCATTAATCATTTGAAGGTGTGATCTGAGACTTCAGGGTGCGTAATCATTACCGAGGGAAATCTTTGTCGCAGGTGTCGCTAGCCTTACGCTTTTTCAACCACTTGGTTGGTAAATCTATAACTTCTCGTAAAAGGTACAGCGTTTATGTGAGTCTTTACTGTACTCGCACAGGACTATTCACTAGCATTTCTTTTTTTTTTTGTAGGGTGTTTTCTTCGTAACTTCTGCGAGGAAAACTGGGAGGGAGGAATACCTTTATGATACGGAATGAAAATGACGACAAGGAATGAATACACCAGCACAGAAAAACGCACGCAGACACTATAAGTACTCTAGAAACGCAAATCTGAAAGACGCACAAACGCGCACACAGTGCAAACGTTCACAGAATTTCCTCAAAGCCGGTCACGGAGAAAGGCAAGGCCTTCGCAGCCCTTGTCGCAGACGCAGTCGAGGGCTGTGAGCCTATGCTAACGCCGAGTTTCAGCACACAGTGCAGGTTCAATGTCCTAACGAACACTACAAGAGTGACAGAGAGGTGATACTCGTCTCGTCTTATGCATGCAGGTAGTCGTTGGCGAAAGCGATGTTGAAGCTTCCTCACGTTTCCGTAGGTCATGCTGAAGTAACTGGAACTGGCCCATGCAGCATTCGGGGAGCCCAGGCGGGTCATTTCTGTAGTGGTCGGTTGGCAGTTGTAGCTGCAGCGGCGGCTAGCTGTGGCTTTTTGTGTGTGCGTGACAGCTTACTCACCCCGTAATTGCGCATATTAGGTAATAGACCCCCAAACGAACGAGTTCCTCTAAACAATTATCTTTGGTTAAAGCTAGTTTTGTATAAACGAAGTTATATGCTGTCAATCAAAAGTATTAGAAATCAAACATAAAGAGCTAGCTCTTCTCAAACATTGAAACTGCATTGCTGACGCTGTCATACAACTACACTTCTGATGAAGGCCAAAAACGAAAACGCCCGTGTGTTCGAGATTTCGGCGCACATTGAAGATTCCCAGGTAACCGAAATTAATCCGGAGCCCTCCACTACAGCGCGCCTCGTCGCTCGCGTATCTGTAGCGTCAGCGAGTTAAGCCACATAATAATAAATCAACCAATCTCAGAAATTTACGTAACAGTTTATTTTTTTTTCAGGGCTATAACAAAATACGCTCAAATTATGCACCTTTCTTACTGGTCACGTCTGAGGGGTTGTAAAGATAAGATTGGGACCACTTCGCCTTCCACAGAAACAATGAGGGAACTAAAATTTAGGATGCCCACGTGGTCTAATTAATGAATCGTTGCCTTCATATTTAGACTGCTATCATGGCTTCGGCTGGTGAAATCCTCGTTTTCTTGACGCGTGAAAAAAAAAAAACGTTATCTCTAACCTGAATTTCCGCAATTTTTTTAGTGGGAGGTCTTATCGGTACATAGATCTGCTGTCATGTTTAGCGTCCGCTGAGCGGCACATTTGTTTGCACATAGCTGCTGTCCTTTTCTCAGTCCAGGGGCGGTATTCTCGAGTTTTGTCCCTTTTGTGTCCCTTTCAAAAGTGTCCCTTTTGGCGAGCCCTAATTGGCTAAAAACAAACAACCGGAAGTGACGTAACGCAAGCGCAACAAACCTACTGCCAACGCCCACTGCTCAACCGGAAGTACGTCACGATGAAAGGGACTCAAAAGGGACGTTTCCAAAAGGGACAGTTACGAGAATAGCGCCCCAGGAAGCCACGAGCTTTCGCCACTTTTCGGGCCCATGTTAGTGCATTTCTTGACTGCTACTTAGGTGCTAAAGCCTGGAGCTGGTTCAATAGCACATACGATTTTTGCTTCTTTCCATCAACAGAGACGGCGAATGAAAAGGGTTGCTTGATGGCACGACATGGGCCAGTTGCATGTAATTACTGCTATCGCGATGAATGCTCCAAAATACAGATTCTATAGAATACACATTTCCGCATAGTAGTATTAGGTCGCTTGTTCGAGCAAGGAAACTTGCTGACAAACGTTCTGCGTACAGTGATTTTGACGTCCCAAGGAAAAAAGAATGCCAAGAGACCGCCAAAAGGGCGGTCTTTTTTACTCTAGGTAATATGCGTTGTGCGCCCGGAGCATTGATCCTTAATCTCCTCGGCGTCGCGGTTCGTCACAAAGCTTACGTTTTTAACTTGTATCAAAAATTGCAATACCAATGAGGTCAGCGTCTGTACCAATGCGGTCAGTGTCTATGCAGGCTCGCAAAGCACGAGTTGTTTTACGCGCACTTCTTCTTTAGTCCAAAAAAGTGACATTTATTTTTGGTTTCAAGTCTAAAGAATGGCCTAAAACGTATAATGGACAAATGAAACGCGAACACGAAATTATGAACCGGAACACACAAATAGCGCGATTTCTTTCCATGCAAGTGAAATAATCGCGCCGCTATATAACAGCAGAGTCTAAGACATTGAAGGACTCTGATAACAGTAACAAAGATTGAAAATGTGTCTTTCCAAATATACCACTAGCGAGCCATTGTTTTGCATTCACTATCCATATTCTTTCCTCTAGAGCGTTCGGTTTAATATTTTCGTGTTTTCATTCATTCGTCCATGAGTGTACATGTATATACAGCACACTGTGTTCGGTGGCTAAGCGCTAGCCCACGCATGACCTTCGGAACTCCGGTGATTGGGCAGGGGTGGTGCTAGACCTGTGACAGACATCAGCCGTTCACCTTTCGAAGAGCAGGAGCGTGGTTTTGTTCCGACTGGATTAATGCGATCGGGAGCCAGACGTTTTCTTGTCGACTGTTGAGCATTAACTGCCATAGGAAAAACGAGTACTCGGCTACGGCATCATAGCCGTTCATCTTTTATACTCCGGCAGGCGAAAAGAGGTTGGCCGCTCGGAAGACGTGTACGTGCTGCTCATCTTTTGATGAGCGGCTTTCAAAGAAAAAAAGAGTACTCGGCAGCCGCAAGCTTGCCGCACGTCTTGTGATCAATGTTGCGGGAGCAAGCGCCGTTCCTCGGCGGCGGGTGACTTACCAGAGAATTTATAAGCAACCCGCCCCGGGCAGAAACCGTGGTTACGGCAAACCAGTGAAAGGCGACAAACATATGAGCATTGGCTGCCGAAAACGTTCGAAGGTGACGGCAGCCGGATTCGTATCGTCCATTTTATTATCAACGGCAGCCAATTCGTTGCCTCTTGCCGAGCATGCCGGAGAACAGCCATAGGATGGCCGGTCAAGAAACGGACTTTCCGTGCTGCCTGGGTAGACAATACGTTCATCAGAACTGGGGAGGGGGTTATAGTCTAAAGGTTCGTTAGATTCCCAGTAAGATTTTCTTTTGTGACGGCAGACGAGGGAAAATAATTAGTACTGGTGTTTAACTGAACGTATTGGGGTGCAGTAGTCGCAGGATTAAATACAGTCGTACGGACTTTATCGCTTGTATTGTCAGAGTGGGGGAAGGTACTAGTGCTGGAGCTTGTTAGATTCTTACGCTTGTGGCCAGTGTTAGAAATCTCATCTCGGTAAAAAAATTTGCAGGCTTTTGTTCGGGATGTGTAGGATATATATATATATATATATATATATATATATATATATATATATATATATATATATATATAAATAAAAAGATATGGCTACCACCCCCAAGCGTCAGATACAGTTGTAGTGAAAATAAATACCCCAGAAAGTGAAGGAGAATGCCGCTCGCCCAGATAGCTGAATTGGTAAGGATTCAAGATCAAATCAAAAAACGTGAGTTAGCTCCCCACTCTTAGCGCGTGTTTTTCTTTCTGTATTTTTTTTCACAAACACTAATGAAAAATGGTGAAAAAATACCCGAACCATTCGCATATGCCTCCTTTGGCATGGTAGACTGCTTGCATTTGTTCAGATATATATATATATATATATATATATATATATATATATATATATATATATATATATATATATATATATATATATATATATATATATATATATATATATATAAATAAATATATATATATATATATATATATATACATATAAATATATATATATATATTTATATTATATATATATATAGAGAGAGAGCGAGAGAGAGAGGGAGGGGTTCAACCTAATTTGAGGAAGACTCATAGAGAAAATGGAATGGAAGATGATACGTGTAGCATTAAGGGACAAGAAGAGTGCTGAGTGGGTATGGGAACAAACGCGTGGTAAGGACATAATAATAGAAATTAGGAAGAAGAAATGGTCATGGGCAGGACATGTATTGCTAAGGCAACATAACCATTTTGCATTTAGGTTAATCGAGTGGATTCCTACAGAAGGCAAGCGTTGCAGGGGGTGGCAGAAAATAAATGGGCAGATGAGATCACGAAATTTGCGGGGATAGATTGGTCGCAGTTAGCGCCAGTGCGGGATAGTTGGAGAATGATGGGAGAGGCCCTTGCCCTGCTGCAGTGGGCGTATATAGGCTGCTGCGGATATATATATATATATATATATATATATATATATATATATATTGTCACGAAGACAAGGACGAAGCAGTTGTCTTGAATGAGAAATACGTTTATTGGAGCGAACTTGTGCTCCCCTAACAACTCAAAAGAATACAGAGGCGGCGAAGCAGCGGTCAACAAAGTGACTTGCACAGGCGAGTGTCGTCGAATCGAATGCCCCGGCGTCCGCACTGCAGGCTTTTTATCTTTCGGCGCGTGCTTCTCGAAACGTCGATTCGCATCGAGAACATAGTAGACACAAGAGGATTATTCTGGGCTGTTCACGTTAGATCGGAATGCTCTCCCTATCACAACAGATAACACATGCGGCACAGGAAGAAAGAATGGAACACGCGCTTCCCTTGGCGCAGAGATAACGCAGACCGGCGCAGCCGGGCGGTAAAAGCAAAACACAAATAAACAAACCCAATGTATGGTTCGCGGCATTACCCCCCCTCTAAGAGTGCATCGACCCGATGCTAACATAAGCGACAGTCCGAACAAATAAAAAAGTTCGTCATCGTCCGTAGAAAGGTTTTAGGCGAACCACGTGGACGACTTCAGGCCGCCTGCGTTGTCGTGATGTGCCGGAGTCACCATCAGGGATCACTTCGTAGGTAAGTTGGCCAACACGTTGTAGAATCTGGTAGGGTCCGAAATAGCGCCGCAGGAGCTTCTCACTGAGTCCGCGTCATCGGATGGGAGTCCAAACCCACACACGATCCCCTGGTTGGTACTCGGCGTCTCGGCGTCGGAGGTTGTAGCGGCCCGCATCCACCAGCTGCTGGTCCGTTATACGAACTCGAGCGAGATGGCGGGCCTCCTCCGCACGTTGAAGATATCCGTGGACGTCGGCGTTGAGGTCGTCGTCTTCTACGTGCGGAAGCATGGCGTCAAACATCGTAGTCGGCCTTCTACCGTAGACAAGCTCGAAAGGCGTCAGCTGCGTCGTCTCCTGGATAGCCGTGTTGTACGCAAACGTGACATACGGGAGCACTTCGTCCCAAGTCTTATGTTCAACGTCAACTTACATTGACAGCATATCTGCGATTGTCTTGTTCAGACGTTCTGTTAGTCCGTTCGTTTGGGGGTGGTACGCCATCGTTCTTCGGTGATCCTTGTTGCTGTAGCGTAATACTCCTTGCATCATGACCGCAGTAAATGCCGTTCCGCGGTCTGTGATTAGGACTTCCGGGGCTCCATGTAACCGCACAATTTGGCTTATAAAGAACTTTGCCACTTCTTGTGCAGTACCCCTCGGAAGAGCGGCGGTCTCTGCGTAGCGCGTCATGTAGTCTGTCGCTACGACAATCCACTTGTTCTGTGAACGTGACGTAGAGAACGGGCCTAAAAGGTCCATTCCAATCTGTTGAAATGGTCTCGATGGGACGGCGATCGGTTGTAGAAGTCCGGCGGGTCTTGTCGGCGGCGTTTTTCGTCGCTGGCAGTCACGGCAGCTCCGGACGTAGTGGGTGACGTCGGATGCAAGGCGGGGCCAGTAGTACTTCGCCTTGATTTTCCCAATTGTGCGCGCTGTGCCGACATATCCGGACGACGGGTCGTCGTGGCACGCTTCCAAAATTTCGTCACGAAGGTCCGCGGGGATGACGAGAAGGTAATTCGCTCTTGTTCCGGGGCTGAAATTCTTCTTCACGAGGACGGAGTTTCTCAGGCTGAATGCTGGTAAGCTGCGTTTGAAGGTCCTAGGAACGGCAACGTTGCATTCCTCGAGGTACTCGATTATGACGCGTAGATCGGGGTCGACACGCTGCTGTGCGGACAGGTCGCTCCCAGTCACGACTCCGAAGAACGCGCTGTCTTCATCGGACTCTTGTGGTGGTGGGTCGACGGGGGCGCGGGACAGGCAGTCGGCGTCGGAGTGTTTCCTCCCGGATTTATAAATGACTGTAACGTCAAACTCCTGCAGGCGCAAGCTCTACCGCCCAAGACGGCCAGAGGGGTCCTTCAAATTGGCGAGCCAACACAGCACATGGTGGTCTGTTACAACCTTGAATGGCCTTCCATACATGTATGGGCGAAATTTTGAAATCGCCCATATAATAGCCAGGCACTCTTTCTCAGAGGCAGAATAGTTTTTCTCCTCCTTCGACAGACCACGGCTGGCATAGGCGATTACCCTTTCGCGGTCGCTTTGCTTTTGGACAAGGACGGCATCCAAGCCTATATAACTGGCGTCCGTGTGCATTTCCGTTGCGGCATTTTCGTCGAAATGAGCGAGCACGGGCGGGCTTTGCAGGCGTTTTTGCAGATCGCAGAATGCTTTTTCTTGGTCGTTTTCCCAGCTGAAAGGGGTGCTGTCTTTCGTCAAGCGCGTGAGTGGCTCTGCAATGCGTGTGAAGTTTGCGACGAAGCGCCGGTAGTATGCGCACAGCCCGAGAAATCTTCGCACGCCCTTCTTGTCTTTCGGCTTAGGGAAGTTCGCGATAGCTGAAGTTTTTGCCGGGTCAGGTAGGACTCCCGCGGCGTTGACGACGTGGCCCAAGAACTTGAGTTCCTCGTATGCGAAACGGCACTTTTCAGGCTTCAGCGTCAACGCCGACGTACGAATGGCCTCGAGTACAGACTCCAACCTTGCAAGGTGTTCGTCGAAAGTCCGGGCGAATACCACTACGTCGTCGAGGTATACGAGGCAGGTGTGCCACTTAAGGCCAGCTAGCACAGTGTCCATGACTCTCTGAAACGTCGCTGGTGCTGTGCACAGCCGAAACGGCATCACCTTGAACTCGTATAGGCCGTCTGGGGTTATAAATGCAGTCTTCTCTCGGTCTCTCTCGTCCACTTCAATTTGCCAGTAGCCGGTCTTCAGGTCCATCGATGAGAAGTACTTCGCGTGGCAGAGGTGGTCGAGGGCGTCGTCGATTCGGGGGAGGGGGTACACGTCCTTTTTCGTGATTTTGTTCAGTTGCCGGTAGTCAACACAAAACCTTAATGTGCCGTCTTTTTTCTTTACGAGTACGACGGGCGCAGCCCAGGGGCTTTTCGATGGCTGTATAATGTCGTCGCTGAGCATGTCGTCGACTTGAGTCCGGATGGCTTCCCGTTCGTGTGAAGAGACGCGGTACGGTGACTGTCGGGTAGGTCGGGCTCCATCTTCGGTTATTATTCGGTGCTTCGCTAGAGGGGTCTGACGTAGTTTTGCGCTCGACGAAAAACATTCGCTATAGCGACGAAGCAAAGCCAATAATTTGTTCCTTTGTTCTTGCGGTAGGGCCGGATTCACGTCGAAGGACTGCGGGAGCTTGAAGGTTTCTACGGGGGTGCGTTCAAAGTCGGCGACCGCGATCACGTCACTTGCTTCTTGCGTTTCTTCGAGGAATACAATTGCCGCGCCCTTGTTTAAATGCTGGTACTCCTCGGTGAAATTAGTAACCAAAATGTGGGATTGGTGTTCCTTGAAGCGCGCAATGCCTCTTGCGAAAGACACACCGCGGTCGAGAAGCAACCTTCGGTCACTCTCCACGATAGCGTCAACGTCAGGAGCAGCACCTTCACAGTAGACGGTGATCATCAGTCTTGCGCGGGGTGGCAGGGTGACATGATCATCGGCTATCCTTACAGCTGCACGGTGTTCGGGGTTCGGTTCCGGCGTCATGGAGTTAACGGAGGAAAAAGTTATCGACTTGGTCTGCAGATCAATTATTGCGCCGTTGTCCGTCAAAAAGTCCATTCCGAGAATTACGTCGCGGGAGCAGTTAGGCAAGATGACGAACGCGGCAGGGTACGTCGTGCCGTCTATGGTGACGCGTGATGTGCACGTTCCACTTGGCGTCACGAGGTGGCCTCCGGCTGTGCGTATATGCGGACCATCCCATCTGGTCATAACTTTCTTCAGTTTAGACGCAAATGGTCCGCTCATTACCGAATAGTCAGCTCCCGTGTCTACGAGGGCGACTACGTCAAAGCCGTCGATGGACACCTTGACGTCAGATGCAGTCTTCCTCGAGTTCCGGGTTCGTCGGGGCGTCGTATCTCTGCTTGTACGAGTTGACGGTCGGGCACTGTGCATCGTCGTTGTCGTCGTCTTCTCAACGGACGTCTCGGTCAGGTCGGGTACGCGTCGCGCCGTGTAGCTGTCGTCGTGTTCAGGAGTCTCGTCAGGGCTGGGTCGGGTCGTCGGGATGAGGGCATGTCGTGAATCACTGTCTTCGGTGCGTCCTTGCGTCGTTGGAGGGTTTCCAGTATTTCGCCGTAGAGCAACTTCACCTCCAGAAGTTGCTGCTTTTAGTTTCCCCCGCGTGGGCTGGGGGACCTTCCACGTGCGAAATCAGCATTGCTACGGCGGTTAGACGACTGGTATGGGTAGGGCGATGGCGATCGGTGTGAGCGGGCTGGTCCTCGGTTGATCTTGGACAGGTATTCGTCGATCTCAGTAGGGCGCTGGCCGGGTCGGGGGCGTGGGGCGTCGACGGAGAAACCACGCAGTCCGAGTCTCCTGTACGGGCAGCGACGATAGATGTGATCGGCCTCCCCGCAATGGTAGCACAGCGGACGATGATCTGGCGTTCGCCAAACGTCAGTCTTCCTCGGCGTCTGGGTTTGGGCTGTGTACGGCGGTACGGTCGACGGCGGCGAGAGTGTACGGCGGTACGGTGGAGCTTCTTGTAGACGGGTTGGAGCAGGGCGGGGTCGACGAACAGCCGCAGAATAGGTCATCGCCTGTGGGTCGCGGGGTGCTCGGATGGCATAGAAGTACCCAAAGCGTGTTGAACCTTTTCGCGGATGACGTCAGTCAGGGAAGCCACTTGAGGTTGCGGCGTCGTCGGAAAAATCTTCCGAAGCTCCTCCCTGACCACTGCTCGGATGGTCTCACGCAGTGTGTCGGAGCTTGTAGCCCCGGCACCGATCGTCTCGGAAACCATCACGTTGACCGGGCGATCGTACTGCCTCTTTCGAGCTTCCAGCGTCTTCTCCATTGCGGCCGCCTCAGACGCGAATTCGGCCACCGTCTTGGGAGGATTGCGGACAAGGCAAGCAAAAAGCTCCTGCTTTACCCCTCGCATCAGAAACCTTCGTTTCTTTTCATCTGTCATCTCCCGATCCGCACGTCGAAACAACCTCTTCATCTCCTCAACAAAGATCACTACCCCTTCGTTGGGGTGCTGCGTTCGAGTTTCGAGTAAAAGCGCTGCGCGTTCTTTTCTGACCACGGTAGTGAAGGTCTTAGTGAACTCGCTTTTGAACTGAGCCCAGTTTGTCAAGGAGCTCTCGTGGTTCTCGAACCAAGTGCGAGCCGAATCTTCCAAGTAAAAGAAAACGTGCCGGAACGTTTCTGTGTCGTCCCACCTGTTGAATTTCCGGACGCGCTCCAGTTTTTCCAACCATTCTTCTGGGTCTTCTGCGGGGGCTCCTCGGAATGATGGCGGTTCCCGTGGCTGCTGCAGAACGACAGGAGGATTGGCTTGGTTGAGCATGGTGCTGGTTGCGACGTCTTTCTTCTTCGTCTTCTCCGATAGTAGACCGAACTCGGGTGGTAAATCTTGCACGCGGAGGCTGGCTCTTGTTGGACTGGCTTGGCGGCTTCCAGAGGTTGTAGTGGGCATGAAGGGTGCGTACCCAGCACCTCCACCAGATGTCACGAAGACAAGGACGAAGCAGTTGTCTTGAATGAGAAATACGTTTATTGGAGCGAACTTGTGCTCCCCTAACAACTCAAAAGAATACAGAGGTGGCGAAGCAGCGGTCAACAAAGTGACTTGCACAGGCGAGTGTCGTCGAATCGAATGCCCCGGCGTCCGCATTGCAGGCTTTTTATCTTTCGGCGCGTGGTTCTCGAAACGTCGATTCGCATCGAGAACATAGTAGATCCAAGAGGATTATTCTGGGCTGTTCACGTTAGATCGGAATGCTCTCCCTATCACAACAGATAACACATGCGGCACAGAAAGAAAGAATGGAACACGCGCTTCCCTTGGCGCAGAGATAACGCAGACCGGCGCAGCCGGGCGGTAAAAGCAAAACACAAATAAGCAAACCCAATGGATGGTTCGCAGCAATATATATATATATATATATATATATATATATATATATATATATATATATATATATATATATATATATATATATATATATATACATATATATGTATTTATATATATATATATATATATATATATATATATATATATATATATATATATAAATAGCCGACAGCACTGCGCTCGCACGCTCTGCCACGCAGGACCACCACCGGCGCTATGGCTCGCCCGTCTCCGGCGCTGTTCGCCTTCTACTCTTCGCTCGGTCCTATATATATATATATATATATATATATATATATATATATATACATACATATATATTCTGGTAGACTTGGTGCCATGGGAACCTAAAGAGGGTTCAACGCTAGTCGAACCCCTTCTTGACATGTCGTATACACTCGAGTGAGGGCCCGGGGTTTAAAAAGAAGGTCCCCTTCACCCTGAGTAGTCCGAGTGGCGCTGGCTACCACCCCCAGGCACAGGAAAAAAAATATAAAAAACGGGGCTCGGCACCATTTCGATAATGGTTCGCTTACCCGTGCTGTTAGTCCAGGCTTTTGTGCTCTGCACCTCCCATCCTTGGCAGCATGGATCGGACCTCGCTGCTACCGGTCACCAATTTCGGCCCTGGAATACATCCCAGCTCGCCCCGCCAACGTTGGATGAAGCTGTGTCCTGCGTCTGGCAACGGGGATACGTCACCGCTGCTGTCGTCACCGGAGGAGCGGAATATAAGGACCACTCAGCGGCCGTCCACCTTGGGCACGGCACCGTTTCGAAGGTGGTTAGCTCATCCGTGCTGTTATTCCAGGCCTTTCTGATCTGTACCTCCCGTCCTTGGCCGCATGGATCGGAGCTCGCCGCTACTGGTCACCAATTTCGGCCCTGGAATACATCCCAGCTCCCCTCGCCAAAGTTGGGTGCAGCTGTGTCCTGCGTCTGGCAACGGGGATACGTCACCGCTGCTGTCGTCACTGGAGGACCAGAATATAAGAAGCTCTCAGCGGCCATCCAAGATGGTTCGCTCACCCGTGCTCTTATTCCATGCCTTTGACCTCTGGACCTCCCGTCCTTGGCCGCATGAATCGGGGCTCGCCGCTACCGGTAACCAATTTTGGCCCTGTAATACATCCCAGCTACCTCCGCCAAGGTTGGAATGCAGCTGTGTCCTGCGTCTGGAAATGGCGTTACGCCACCGCTGCTGTCGTCACCGGAGTAGCGGAATATAAGGAGCACTCAGCGGCCATCCACCTTGGGCACGGCACCGTTTCGAAGATGGTTCGCTCAACCGTGCTGTTATTCCAGGTTAGTTACCGGAACTGTGCTGCTTGCGCAAAAGTAGCAATCGCTGTTTGTTGGCGGTGTCGTGCCCACCAGAGTTGCTCGATGTGAAAAAGCATATAACCTTTTTGTTGAATCATATGCCGTCTGTTCTGTCAAATCTGCTCTTGATTCTATCTGGTGACGGGGAAGCCAACCCCGGTCCAATGAGCAAATCATCACAGGCGTTTGATTCCACGTTAGCAGCAATACGCAAGCTGAAAACTCGGCTTGGGGCTGTGCTCTCTGACCTAAAGATCGTCAAGGATAACCTGGAGGGTACAAGAAACGAAATAAAGGCACTAACAACGGAAATTGCTGCGCTCGGTTCAAACGCTTCTTTGTCAAGTGCTACCGTTGCTCCTCCAAGTGACAATGCTTTAAAAACTATCGCTACCCAGCTTAAACAATAACTTCTAGGTGTGACGATGCTGAGAACTGCATGCGAAGGTCTAACTTGCTGTTTTTTTTTAAATTGAGGATGACGAAAAAAAGATTGGGCGGGATCTGAGGAAAAAAATAATCGCTTTTTGTTCTCAAACGCTGCAAATTCCTACAACCTGTGCTCATTTCGAACGTGTACATAGATTAGGCAAGTTCATGACGGAAAAAATTGTCCAATATTGGCGCAGTTCACCTCATTCAAAGACAAGAATAATACCCTAGGCGCTGCTCACAAACTAAAAACACAAATTATGCTATCGGTAAAGACTTTTCCTTTTCAACTCGGTTAGCTAGAAGGATATTAGTAACGTTTGCCCGAGATCTAGACAAACCTTTCAAGCTGACTGTTGACAAACTGCACCTAGATAAAAAAAAAAACTTTTACAAAGCAACAGACACCGTCGTTCTATTTAAAAGGCAGCTAGAAGGTGCAACGCGCTCTCAAGTTGCTAATCAGTCTCTATCACCTCGCTCAGGTTCGTCACTATCAATTGCTCTAACCAACATTCGGAGCGTACTGCAAAAATGTAACCAAGTCTGTTCCTTCTTAGACGATACTAATGCCGACATCGTTGGCCTAACAGAAACGTTGCTGAATTTTGACATAAACGATAGCGAAATTCTCCCTCATAACAAAACATATAACATAGATCGTTAACGCAGGACAAACAAAAGAGGTCATGACATTTTGCTAAAGGTTAAGGAACCATTTCTTCATACCTTGTGTCATTTCACTCTGCCGTCAAAATCATATGGATTGCTTGTTTAATGGCTGCCGCTAAAATAGTAATAGGTGTTTGTTACCACCCTCCTAATTCCTCGTTTTCCTTTCTGAATGACTTGCGCGCGAGTTTGGCTATGGCTACCCAGTTATGTGCTGCCCACGAAACGTATCTCCTTGGTGATTTCAATTTTCCGGACATTGACTGGGTTCATCTATCATCGTCCTGTCACGATTCATTAAAACTAATTATATTACTTTAGATTTCAATCTCTTCCAAGTAGATAATGAACCCACCCGAGGGTTCCACATTTTAGATTTAGCATTTACAAGTGCTCCTGAAAGCATTCACTCTGTCCTGAACGGAGATGGTTTCAGTGATCATAATATGCTCATTATAACACTTAACTTGCCATTACCACCTCCCGGCTTCAATGTAAACAAAAACTTTACGACTATAACAAGGCGAACTACAATGAAATGAACAAAGAGCTTGAGGTGTTCTCTACTACAGAACTAATGCCCTCCTTTGAAAGATGTCACGAAGACAAGGACGACGCAGTTGTCAAGAAGGAGAAACAAGTTTATTGGAGCGAACTTGTGCTCCCCTAACAACTCAAAAGAATACAGAGGCGGCAAAGCAGCGGTCAACAAATGACTTGCGTCGGCGAGCGTCGCGGAATCAAATTCCGCGGCGTCTGCGGTGCAGGCTTTTATCTTTCGGCGCGAGAGTTTCTGAAACCGTCGATTCACATCCAGAACATTGTAGATCACAGAAGAATATTCTGGGCTAGTGGCGTTAGGGCGAAACACTCTGCTTATCTGAATGAGATAGCCCGTGCGGCATAAAAATGAAGAATGGAACACGCGCTTCGCATGGGACACAGAGAACAGAGCCGGGCATTAAAAACAAACAATAAATAAACAAACCCGTGCATGGTTCGCGGCAAAACTAACTGGTCGCTCTTTCGAAATAAAATATATACTTTGGTTAAGAAATACGTGCCCCTCCTATCCATCTAAAATGATAGAGCTAACCCATGGTTCAATTAGTTCCCTTCATGCACGAAAGGACAAGAAGAAACGCTTATATAAAAGTGCCAGAGGCTCGGTTACTAAGGAGGCCTGGCAGAAGTACACAGAGTGTCTGCAAAATTTCTCGTTGGCCATATCTACTGTTAAAAATAAATACTTCTCAAATGACCTACCTTCTATCCTAAAAACTAATCCCAGAAAATTTTGGCAAGAAATATCCCCCCCGCGCGATACTAACAAGATTGTAATACACCATGATGAGCACATTCTCATTCCTGAAAGTGACTGCCCAATCGTAGTCAGCACATTTTTTTTGTCAGTATTCACTAAGGAAGATTATTCCAGCATTCCTTGTTTTGATGACCTAGACTATCCATACATGCAAGCGATTGTCATAACTGCCGAAGGAATTGAATGTCTTATAAATAACATTAAAATATCTACTTCCGCAGGCGTTGATAATATTAATTCGAAAATACTAAAAAATACCAAGGCTATTTCAAGTAAGATTTTGCACCACAGCTTCTTGCAGTCCTTATCATCCGGACAGTTGCCGAGTGACCGGAAAACGGCTAAAATTGTGCCAATACATAAAACTGGGTATAAAAATTCACCCTACAGCTACTGTCCTATTTCCCTAACATGCATATGTTGCAAATTGCTTGAACATATTATCGCTTCTGACATTTACTTTTACCTCGAAACCAATATAATTTTTCTTTCATAAACAGCATGGCTTAAGAAAAGCTTTTTCTTGTGACACGAAGTTTTTTTTTTAATTTACCACTGACTTGCACTCTAACATGTACAATAACTTGCAAACTGGCTGTATTTTTCTTGATTTTTCCAAAGCTTTTGACCGTGTCTCCCGTTACCGTTTAATCTTTCAAGTGTCCGCCCCTCGACTAGATTCATTAACATCATCTTGGCTACGTAACTTTCTTTTTATGCGTGAACAGTTCACGGCAGTAGATGATTATACCTCGCCGCTATCCTCAGTCACTTCGGGTGTGCCTCAGGGCAGCCTTGTCGGTTCCCTACTCTTCTTAATATTTATTAATTATTTGCCTTCACGCGTCACATCCTGCATGCGCCTTTTTGCTGACATCTGCTTAATTTATAGAAAAATAAATGACCCCACTGACCACGTAACCCTTCAAAAACACTTAAACCTTATCTGCGATTGGTGCAACACATGGCTAAGGTCTTTAAAGTTAACTAAATACCAGAAAATACCTTTTGGCCGAAAGCACACTTACACAAACTTTTGTATTTTCTGAACAACCATTTAGTTTCTGAGGCACTAACATATAAATACCTAGGCGTGCTCCTAACGGCAAATCTTTCATGGTCAACCCACTTTAACGCAATATCTGCCAAAGCCTCACGATCATTAGGATAGTTACGTCGAAATTTGCATGCTTCTCCGTCTAACAATCGTCAACTAGCCTATATAACATTTCTATTACCACAACTACAGTTCACGTCCTCAGTTTGGTCCCCCTATGAAAATTATTTTGTTGATAAACTAGAAGCCGTAAAAAAATTGCACAGCTCTGTTTATATCCAAATCAAACGACTTCAGTTCAAGCACAACAAAAATAAATTATAATCTTCCACTTGAACCACTGCATATCCGTCGGCAACTCGCGCTTCTATGCATGTTTCACAAATACATTAATCATGCCAGAACATCTCCATTACCCACTGTAAGCCCTCTTTTCACATGACGCAGATTATTTAATCAACGCGGCTTTACCAGAATCTGCGGCACCACAAACTCTTTCAATTCATCGGCCCTCCAACGTGTTATCGGGTCATGGAACGATCTGCCTGATAATATTGTATCGCTGACTAACCCAGAAACATTCCGAAATCACCTGCACAAGCATTTTTCCGTGTAAAACCTCCAAACGAGAACGCTGGCATTCCTTTCTGTTAGCACCATGATGTTTCCCTTTTTCTTGCTTTCCTTTTATTTGCGGTTGCGGCTAGCACACAATATGTTATTATTGCTTGTACTTACTTTCTTGCCACTCTTGCTCGTTGTTATCATGTTCTTTTTCTCTTGTTTCACTGACTTGTTGCTGTATTATATATCTAGTTTTTGTAAAACTTCTCTTGTGATTTCTTCATGATCTGCCCTTTTGCCCCCCTTACCCAATGCCGTGCTGGGCCTGTAAGGTATTTTGAATAAATAAATAAATAAATAAATAAAAAAATAAATAAATAAATAAATAAATAAATAAATAAATGCCCCAGAAAGTGGAGGGCAAAATCACCCAGCCGATAGCGTAGTGGTCATCGCACCAGACCGGTATTCTGGAGTTTGTGGGTTCGGATCCCACCTGAGGGGCACTTTTTATCCGCTTTCTTTCTTCCCGAATTCTTTATCTGTTTCAATGACCTACCACATCCTCCCCTTTGTTTTCCGAGGTTTTCTTGAGTGCCAACTCTCATATCAGTCTTATATGAACGAGCCCCTCATTTCCAATTCTAATTCGCTACATGCATAGCTAGGGCATCTGCTCTGGTAGTCTTGGTGCCATAGGAAGCTTGAGATGGTTCAGCGCTAGTGGACCACTCTTGACATGTCGTAGATATTCGAGTCACGGCGCGGGGGTAAAAAGAAGGACCTCTTCACCCCGAATTGTCCGAGTGGCGCTGGCTACCACCTCCAAGCACAGGAAAGAAAAATACCTTAAAATAAATACCACAGAAAGTGGAAGGGAAAATCGCCCCGCCGGTAGCCTAGTGGTCAGCGCACCAAACCGATATTCTGGTGGTCGTGGGTTCGGATCCCACCTGGCGGGCATTTTTTCTTCACTTTCTTTCCGAATTATTTATGTTTAAGTAACACATCCACACACTCTCCTTTGCTTTCCGAGGTTTTCTTGACTGCGAACTCTTATTTCTGTCTCATTTTCAACGAGCCCCTCACTTTCCCGCTGTAAGTCGCTACATCCATAGCGAGGGCCTCTGATCTGGCAGTCTTGGTGCCATAGGAAGCTTAAGAGGGTTCAACGCTGGTCTACCACTCTTGACATGTAGACACTCGAGTCACGGCCCGGGGATTAAAAAGAAGGTCCCCTTCACCCCGAGTAGTCCGAGTGGCGCTGGCTACAACCCCTAAGCAGAGGAAACAAAAATACCTAAAAATAATTCCCCAGAAAGTGGAGGGGAAAATCACCCCACCGGTAGCGCAGTGGTTATCGCACCAGACCGGTATTCTGGAGGTCGTGGGTTCAGATCCCACCTGGCGGGCACTTTTTCTCCACTTTCTTTCTTTCCAAATTCTTTATCTGTTTCAATCACCTACCCCGTCCTCCCCTTTGCTTTCCGAGGTTTCCTTGACAGCGAACAAACAGTTATCTCTGGCTTATTTTCACCGAGCCCCTCATTTTCATATTCTGATTCGCAATATATATATATATATATATATATATATATATATATATATATATATATATATATATATATATATATATATATATATATATATATATATATAGGGAACGAGAGGGCTTTGAAGATGGTCACCAGATAGAAATAATACTTTGGAGAAGGTAGCGGCCACAGACCTTTGCCAACGTTTCGACAAGGAGACTTGTCTTTTTCAAGGCCTTGAAAAAGACAAGTCTCCTTGTCGAAACGTTGGCAAAGGTCTGAGGCCGCTACCTTCTCCAAAGTATATATATATATATATATATATATATATATATATATATATATATATATATATATATATATATGTGTGTGTGTGTGTGTGTGTAGAAAGATAGAGAGAGAAATAAGTGAGATCTGGAAGATGGCAGAATGCGCAAGAAACATTCAAACAACGCAGCCACCTCGGTTATTGAAGATGTTGTAGCTGATACTTGTACTTATCCATAGAACTGCAGTCTCCCAAGTTGTGCCTACTCTTAACGAGACCTTCTGCACACGCGGTGCAGAATGTTGGTGTCATGGCGGTCCTCAGTTTTATTTTGCTCGACAAAAACGTACAGAAAGAAAGATCGTGCTCATTGTGGTAACGAGGGTGAACCCACCATTAAAGTCAGGAAAATTATTGTCGGGGAGCGTCCGTCAGTCTCCGTCATGAAATTCTTTTGTGATTAGACGTGTCTATGGAGCAACAGCAAGAACCGTAGCGCCAGAAGGGGGCTCCGTAGGGACCCCCGCAAACCAACGCGACGAGAATTCGGCGGGGCCGGTTTAGAAGGGCAGCGAGAGTGGGCAGTCCGCACCCATGTCCCCCCATCGTCCCTGGACCATAAGCCCGCTGTTGCCGCTACAAGCGGCCAAAACCAACGCAAGGACACATAGTGAAGGCATTCATTTTGTCACGGGTAGTGACCGCATCGCGAGTATAAGTACGTTTTTAAAAGCGTGATTTCTGAATGTGGATTTTTTCTACGTTGTATGGCGTGCCAATCACCGTCTCAAGCCATTAAAATGGTGTTTTTTTAGCGTTTCCATCTTTTATTTCGGTACTGCGCTTTACGAATGCGTGTTTGGGCTCTATTGTAGAATGCACATGGCAATCGCCCCGCAATAATAAGTGCAACATAGAGTACATGAATTGCCACACTTATGTTCAAGGAATATTCTGTGGTCTAAAACTATTTGTTCAGAGAAAAACATAGAGATGCAGTATAAAAATGCCTTCCCTAATACGCAGATGAGGAATGATACACATTGAGTGTTTCCATGAATTGGTATTCACACGATCAAAAGAGTCGAGAAACGCTAACAATAAACATAAAGACATTCTTCCTTTTTTTATTCGCAACACCCCTACTCGCACGGCACAATTACACGAAATTAAAAACTGTCAATTTCAAAACAATGCTAATATGGATATCTGTACTAATACTAAATTATAAACTTCTACTTCCAGAGATAGATCGCTGGTCCCTCGAAGGTATGGAGATTTATTTTATCGTGCAACCCTTTTGTTAGAATTAGAAATACAGATGTCGCCGAGGAGTGTAAAATATCTAAATGGTAGTTACCTCAAACACTTATGGGCTCTGCAAGCATGCCGTAAGAAAGCCCAATATTTCTGCTTTTTTTAAACAAAACTTTAAAAAGGACGTATTTTCTCATTGAAGGGTAGTAGTACCTTCCGTGCTTGCAGTTGTGGTAAGAAGCGGTGGTTTGTTTTATAGCAATATTGACGACAGGTTGCTTTGAAGAGTGAGATTGATTTTATTATATTTTACCTGCGGCAACACACTAACGGAAACTCTAAACCTTTACAAAGAAGAAGGGCGTTGGGTTCTGCTTTTGTAAAAATAATCGTACAGTTCTCAATTATTTAGCTTTTAAAACACACATCTGGCGCCCTAGTTATCTCTTTTTGAACAACACAGATCGCATTGCACGAGGAACTTTTCTTTTTGTCACTCCCTCAATAAATTACAAGCAGGTTCGAAAGCTCGTGGATTTCGTTCGCCTTGATCTACTTGGTGTTCTGATGGCAAGGCCCAGTAAATACTGTGGAAGAAACTGTTCTAAAACGGGGCAGATAAATATTGCTGCAAGAATTTGTTTGCATTCCAAATTGACACAGTCAAGAATATGAACAAAAAATGGCTCCTCATTGCTCAAAAATTGAATATTTTTCTTTATGGATATACGGCCGACTCAGTATTTGTTTGTCCAATGCAAACTGAAGGACGATTCGAACGACTCGATCATACATGCAAAAGAATAAATATCGACTTAAGACCGACCTAATTGAAGTGTACTGTAGTGTTTTCCTTTCAAAATTAAAAATTCTTTGCTTTTATTGTGAAAATGATCTCTTCAATGTAGTACAATATCTTTCAACCGCAAAAGAAGTATGTGGGTACCTCTCAATTTTTGCAACCAATATTTGCTTTATTGCAAACCACCTTTTTTTCGCAGTTGTACCGTTCATCCTATAAGTTTAGACAAGCGCATATATGTTGTTTTGACGTTTACGTTTTGCATATGTGTTTTGTTATTTCAGTGACGAGCGGTTTGTGCACACAATGTACGTATGGGACATCTATGCACAACTTTCACAATATCTTACCAACTATTTGATGGTGTCATTCAAGTGGCCTTTGTTGAGAACTACGAAGTATGACGTACCCCATTAGCGTATTGTTTATACTGTTTAAATTACTCCTCAGCTGCATTTCAAAATTCGGACGCCCACACACAGGTTACGTCGAAACATTACTTCGACTGCATTGCCAATACTAAAAATACCGTTGCTTCAGATGGGCATATTTGTATTTAAATTTATTGATACATTAAACCATTTCCCCATCCCCATGGAGTCCAATATATGGAAGATCGTCTGTATAATTATAAATTTGTTTAATTGTGAGTAAAGGCGATGAAAAAAGATATTTAGGTAAAACACGCGTGGTAAATAACAAGATTTACATTTTACCGTTGATGTTGAGGGAATATAGGAACCGCGTATTTTATTTTAATTCCGTCTACGTGCTAATTCGCCATTTGCAAATACCGGATGTGCACCTAAAGATCATAACAAAATCCCATTTCGCATGGTGTAGTGGAATGTTTAACACAACGTTTCCTTTCTAACTCCTTGTCTTTATCCTCTATAAAATAGTAGCCCTTTGCCCACGGTGTACCTACCTCGCGCCTCCAGCGGAGTTGAAGCAGAAGCAGTTCAGGAAAGAAATACCTCACCTAAAAAGTTACCAGAGATTCCCGGAATTTATAATCAATACATTCTTTTTGATTTATCCTTGTGTGTAAATTACGTTACAACAGGCTTGCTCGTTTGCATGCATTATTAGTACATATCCATAAAAAATAATTTGAAATTTACCATATGGTAGTACTTTAACCACAAAAACCATGTTATGATTCCCAAAAAAGCTGATTCTGTGTGTTACTGTGCCTTTGACAAACATAAACAGATTCAAAGTATTTTAATCAAGTAATGTGCACCATTATTGTGGCAGCACCTGTTTTATGTACCTTCGCTCTGTACCCGCGTTGTGTTTATTTGTCTTTTATCGCCATTTGGCAGGCACCCTATGTCCCTAACAGAAACCTATCGCCTTTTTTTATTCAGCCGACTTCACAAAGTTTTGTAACACGCCTTTTTTCTTGCATGTCTTAACAAACATCAAAAATTATTCATAAATTTCCGTTCATAGCAATAGCAATGCTTTTAAGGAACACTTTGTTATTATTTCGCTTGAACATATATTGTGGTTTGCTAGAGCATGTAAACCCAGAAGTATGAATTGTTTTGGGGGTGCCAACCACCCAAACACATTAAAGCAGGTGTGTTTTTTGGCTTCTTACCAAACACTGGGGTGGCGCACGGGCGATAAAGTATCCCCAGTTTTTTTTTTTCTTAATCGAAAATTGAAGCTGAGGTTAACGTCCCCAATAACAATACGAGGCTGACTGACGGAGCATATGCACCTCACAGGATAACTACCATCAAAAGTGGAGCTGTGTAGACCGAGCCGTATTTGTCCGCCGCGCCAAACTATCAGGAAGTGTGAGGGGAAGTGACGAGGTCGCAAGAGCTCCACTAGCAATGAGGGGGAGTGCGCCCCTCAAAAAAAGTTCTTAGGTGGTCCCGGGGATAGAATCCATGCCCTCGGGGCTTGAAACCGTCCGCCTAACCATTCGGCCTCCCTAGAGGCCTGTGGAGTATTGCGTTAGCATCAGCTAGGAGCAATAATATGTGAGCCTTATGGAAATAAAAGCACTTCACATAGTCGGAATCGAACCGGCGTAACACGGATTAAGCACCCTGTGTCTATCCAATTGAGCTATGATTGCATTCCGCGACACAGCCTTTCCATTGGCTCTGGAAGTAGCCGTGGTTCTAGTAATGGCTGACGGTTTAAACTTCGGGAAAGTTTTGAAACCCTCCGATCGAAACGATGCGGGCCCGCTACCTATGAACACCTTCAGCGGAATGCTTGGAAATGAATTTGAGGTGCACTAGCTGCTCTCCAATGAAGGGAGAGGTCCGCCAGCTCAGCTATTTCTCAAGCTTTGCACCACTAGGGCCAACTGCGACGGTTTTTGCTTGTTATCAGATCTCATATATCCGATGACGAATAAAAGGATTCCTGCTTTCCTGGGAGTTTTCAGACGCGCACCTTTTAAGGGGAAACACAGACAAAGCTAATGCCCACTTTTTGAAGCGCTTCATTGCTGGGGATCTAGACACGCCTCCCTGTTTCTTCTCAGTCTCCTACCAAGGCTTATTACGCAGGCGGCCCTTTCACGTTCAAGGCAGAAGGCTTGAGGTTTGATGGCAGGGAGAAGTGCAGCGTTTCCCTGAACCGCAGGTGCTGAAAGTTTCTTCGCAGTTGCTTTCATAACGGAAAGACTTGTCAAAAGAACGCATGTAGGAAGACAATTCAGGACACGTTTGCTTTCGTGTTGCTCCGTCTAGTGTGCAGATTTTGACGATACCGGAACGACAGAGCTCAGTGAACGCGAGTTCAGATTGGGGTATCACTGTCATCCATATAGGCTTTTTTTAATCTGAACGATTACAACCTGATGGGCAATGTAGATATTAGGAAAACATGTTTTCTTGAGGTATTTCTAAAATTCATACCGCCGCCTACTGGCTCGGCGAAGGTGGCTCCCTCGGTGGCCTCAAGAGACAACATACATAGAACTTCTCCTCCCAATTTATAATCCCAAACTCTTGAGCACTCTTTGGAGAGCCGCCTATATGTCGAGCAACGGCGATGTATATTAGCTTGGTAGTAGCATCGGTCACATTCAGGGGTGTCGTACAGGCATTGGTGTGCGGCAGTTCTTCGTGGTTGCAAATAGTGTTCTGAAAACGCCACACTGAAGATTTGTCGTTGGTAAAGTGTGTTGTACCCAGGAGGTTGCAACAATAGGAAGGCAGCGTAATCTTTAACGTTATATTTTTGAGAGTCCAACCTCGTCTCTGCACATCTGGCTCTGCACGTTATTTTTTGGCAAGATCACTCTGGTAGGGTGAGGTCGCGGGTCATTTCGTGAAATGGGCTGCTTCCGTCCTGTTATAGGAGTCCGCGATCGACTTCAGCACTTCCAAGGACTCCTGTTGATTTATACGTTCTATGAAGCTTTAGTACCATGGAATAATTCGAATGTGGCGGTCTGAGTTTGGTCAGCGATTCTACTTCCTTGAGCCAGGCTTTGAGTGTTCACTAAATATTTACATCTACTTCCGCTATTTGCAGCTGCGATCTCGTAGGCTTATGGGTATTTATAACTCGTAGCATTCGCTCGCACGACTTTCTGCTTGCCTTCAAGTTTGCTCGGTAAGCTTGGGCCTTCCTAAAGCGAACACTGGAAGACCCATATTTTTCGAGAAAGCATCATCGTTCTTGTACTTGTCAATTATTCGCAGTGTATCGAATGCCAAAAGAAATGAAATCAGATGCGGTGTCCTTTAGGATGTGGACGTAAGTCGGAAGAATTGTAGCTAAATGATTTATCAACTGTGTCAACTCCACACTATGCCTGTGCAGACCAAAAATTGTAGTTCCTTTCTTTGTGCCGCATAAACAATTTGAGGATTGGCCAGGTAGTTGGAGGAATGTGCCCACTGTTGAAAAGCCACGCAAAACGCTGATTGTATGAAATTTTTAGCGTGTCAGTCTGCTTTCAAAAAGAAACAAAAGAAAGGGAAAAAGACACCATAGATAATATTGCATATGAGAACTTGTTGGCGTGCATTGCTATCATTTGGCCTTGAAACATCATAAGCTGCCGTAAGTACCCGATAAATTTGTCATCTCGCCGACATAGTGTATATCATAAATGTTATCAGGGTTTTTTTAACTATGTTAGAGTGTATGTTTTGCAGACGGCGAGATTTCCCTGCAGAGAAGTGTGAGTGACTAAATCCTTAGTAATGTAGGACTTGAACCCCATTGGAAGTTCTGGATAATCCTTCCTTTTGATAGGACCAGGTGACTTCAAAGAATTTCTCTCCTGTTTTTTAGGCCACAATTTTCCCGGATTTGACTGCTGCGGTGCTCAGGAATAGGCGCAGTGGATATTTGTACAGCTGTTTGTCATTGCATTTATTCACTGCAACGGTGTAAAGACTAAGAAATTTAAAATAAGAAATCCAGTGCGCTTCCATTCTTTGCAGAAGGATGACATTCAAAGCTAGACAAATTTCTTGGTATGCAAGAAAAAAGCTCCTTTGTAATTTGCCTGCGCGGATTCGTCCAAAACCATTGGCTGAAATACACGTGGAAAGAGTCAAAATTACCTTTATCAGACAAACATGCATCTGTGTGGTTAGCTCCCATGTAATAGCAATCTTACTCTATCTAACACTTCTACCCAATCCAATTTACCCCTGAGGACACGAAAAGGGTAGCATTGAGCAGCATAACATCCACGTTTAAACCTTACTATGGTACAATAGCCGTGCCATCATTTTCGGCATGAACCTTAAAGCTAAGCGTGCATGCCCCCTCTATTTCTCCTTATAGACGCCGGTCATTGCCAAGAGGGCCACACGGAGCCCATGACACCAAGCGCCGCATTAGGCCAACACGTGCGGCAGTGTCCGTCACCGTGCGCTCGCGTTCGTCAACCGGCCGCGCTCCTTTATCGCCGCACCTGGGGAATATTACCACCCCTTTATGTTTAAAAATAATTCCGCATTCTGCAATATTTTGCCACACAGTGATAGAGAACTAAGACGTAATTCCTCAATTAAACTTGATTTAGTGTTTGAAAGTCGAAACAAATTGGCATGCTGCTCTGAGGGTAAACGTGTGCGCAGCGTGGCTCACGCGTCTTCTGAGTGGTCACCTACCTTTTCTCAGAAACTGAGTGTTTTGGTGCAAAAGAAACTGTACTTTATTGTAGCGTGAGCAACACTGGCCGAGATTGAGCCGTTTTGCGTGGCCCCTGGAGAGCCGTGCCACACATGTGCGAAGAGCAGTGATGTCAGAGGGCACACCAAATGTGGCTCGCCGCCCGGCGTCTCTCACACACCCCACGCGCCCAGAGTCTTCGCTGACCTTCGTTCCGCACGTTGCGGCACGCCCCACCTGATGACCATGGGTAGGGTGGCCGGGTGTGGAACCGATGGTTCGTGCGTCGCACCAACGCAGGCGTGCACCTGTGGAACCAGCTTAGCTCTAGGGCGATTGTTGACGCTGCGCCGGAGCTGCTGGAGAAATATACACGTGTCTCATAATGCGTATACCGTGTCTATGTCTTTGAAGCAGCAGTCATATCAAGCCTTCATATCAAGCAGTTATATCAACCATTAGCATATCAAGCTAATACTAGACAACCTGGATAGCTTGAATATTCAGCTGAACCTGAGCTCATGCTACGTGTATCCTCGCATAGCGGAGGAAAGCCACTTCTAATTGTTTTTGTTTCCGGGTCCCCTAAAGAAGATTTATTTGTTGCAAATAATATATGAGAAATAAACCCGATGTGTCCAATCTTTGGTGTGTTTATGTAGGTGCACCTGTGGAAACACGGTTACTTCACATCCGCTCACTGAGAAACAAAGGTGGTACATAGTGGTCTTAACAAAATATGGTACGTCGCATAAACAACAACATGTAGTTCACACTTTCTGTAGCGCAGCTACTTCCACCTTAAATAGTGTTCGGTCATGACATTTGAGGTCAATAGAAAACTCCCACAAACATAAAAAGAACTACTGGCAGCACCACAAATTCAACCTAGAACGAATAAAGAAGCGGAGGTATAAAGACGGTGTACTATCTATCTATCTATCTATCTATCTATCTATCTATCTATCTATCTATCTATCTATCTATCTATCTATCTATCTATCTATCTATCTATCTATCTATCTATCTATCTATCTATCTATCTATCTATCTATCTATCTATCTATCTATCTGTCTATCTATCTGTCTGTCTGGCTGTCTGTCTGTCTGTCTGTCTGTCTGTCTGTCTATCTGTCCATCCATCCATCCATCCGTCCATCCACATCCATCCATCCATCCACATCCATCCATCCATCCATCCATCCATCCATCCATCCATCCATCCATCCATCCATCCATCCATCCATCCATCCATCCAACCACCCACCCACCCACCCATCCATCCATCCATCCATCCATCCATCCACCCACCCACCCACCCATCCATCCATCCATCCATCCATCCATCCATCCATCCATCCATCCATCCATCCATCGATCCATCCATCCATCCATCCATCCGTCCATCCGTCCGTCCATCCATCCGTCCATCCGTCCAAAGAGTTTCTCAATATTACCTAGAGCGGAAAGTGTCGCTGCGATCGCACGCCGACATGGGAATTGTGGGTAGTGTGCGAATCGGATTGGCAGCAAGTGGCTAGTGCAAAGAGCTATGGATTAGGATTCTCGGCTCTGAAGCGTTTGCTAGTTCTGTTTTCGGGATGTCCTGTTTGGCATTCAATGGCTATCACAGACATGTCTAAACAGCAGCGTGATTAGCTCCTAAAGCATGTGCTCGCGTTAGCGGGGAGTTTCTTCAGATGAAGGGGCGCCCACATGCAGCGACGGCGACAAGCGACGCGAAAAACGCAACCCAAAAGGTGCAACAACAGAGTGTACTTGGCCAAAGCGACAAGCGAATAAAATTAATACACTGCCGCCTATGTCCTCTGTCGTCGTCGCTCGTCGCTACAGTTCACTGTATCGCCGCTGCCGCTCGCTTGTGGGCTGCTTCTGGCCGTAAAAAAGCGAGCGGGGGCCCCGGCGTCCGCTTGCTGCTCTATACCGCTTCCCGCTTGCTGCTGTCGCCACTAAATAAGCTTCGCTAGGACACACTATGCGTTTTCTGCACCCATTCTGTTACAATTTTCGTGTCGCTGCGTTTACTTACCCCTTGAAGCATGCGCTACCTTGGACAGGCGCAATGGGGCAACACACATAGCAACTCGACAAGCCAGTATTTATTTGCCATTTGAAGCATTCACGCAATTTCATAATGCTTTGCGCGCGTACTTGAAGACTTACTTGCGGTAACAGGTTTCGCTTCCACGATAATTTATACCTGCTTAGTCAAAACAAATAAATACAACGCGATCACATCATTCTTGCATCTATAATGCTGCATCGCCTGCCCACAGAACAGGAAGGGCCTGCCAAGGCGCGTAGCATACGATAATGAGACTAATAAGATGGAGCAAGAACACAGCTTTAGACAATTTAAACAATTTTTTTCAGCTAAATATTACAAAAAATCAAAGAAAACCTCACCCTGGTTGAAGGATGTAATAACATAAAAATATATCCGAGACGGCCCGCTGTATCTGGCAGCGTGAGCCAAAGGCAGGACTTATACTTTTTTTTTCTTAGTAACCCTCTAATTTGTTTTGCAGCATAAGACCTCGAACACAATGTCTTACACAAAACAAAATTTGTTGACAGCGGCACTTTCGGCAGCAACTTTTCAAACAAAAACTCATTTGCGTAGCCACAAAGTCATTGCCGGCCATGCCACGCCGAACTTCCGGCCGAACTACACACTATGGCGGCACTCATGGAGGCGTAGAGCGCTTCCGCCGAATCACGTTGACGCTAGCGCCAGATTCCACTCTAGGTAAGCTAGTGAGAAACTCTATGCATCCGTCCATCCATCCATCCGTCTATCCGTCCATCCGTCCATCCATCCATCCATCCATCCACCCACCCATCAATCCATCCATCCATCCATCC